>NC_134366.1:11437576-11784660 GCF_035582795.1 Mycteria americana | reverse complement strand
AGCACCTTACCCCGAAAGCTGGTGAGAGCTCAGCAGTTCTGAAAATCTGGTTGGTTTTATTTAAATGATTACATGGAAGACTAGCTCTTCTGTCTTCTTCCCACATATTTTTGTGAGCACTTTAAGAATATTAATGGTAGCACAATGATAACTGAAAATCAGGTTCATATATTTTAGAACAAGAATGGACTGTTATTACTATATAGTCTGACTTCCTATAGAGGTGACTAAAATTCTCTGTGCAATTCCTTCACCAAGTCTCAGTTCACCTAAAGCATTTATTTTAAAAAAAACCCCACACATCTGATCAGATCAACATCTGTCTTTATTTAAAGATATCTATCCCATTCTTAATAAGCTACTTAGTAGATGGTTATTAGCACTGGTCAGAAAATACTTTTTCCATTGACAAAGTAATTTGAGGGTGGGGGTAGGATTCCACTTGGAAAAGCCAACACAGAGTTGCTGGGGAAATGCATTTCAAGTAAATTTTGCTTTCATTCCTTTCCATAAGTGAAGTTACCTGGTTGAATTACAACTTCCAAGATGCGCTGCGGTCTTTATTCTTCTCAAAAGAAGCATAGTATATATCATTGGTGAAAAAAAAGGAAATATCAATTGCAATCGAACTCCAGGTTCTGGATAGCAATATGATGATTGTACCAAAGCCAAAATAGTTTCCATGTGAATATTTATATTAAAAATTATGTGAAAAACAAAAACATGGTGAAAAATATAAAAACTAGAGATAACAAATTATCTTTTACTAATACTATTTTTTCTCAGCTAAAAAACCCGAACAAATGTACTCTCTTCAAGGCCACAGAAGATAGTGCTATGACCGACAGCCAGAAGGCTTCCAGTTCTGTTTCAATATTGGAGCAATGTGTGATGTTCCAGGGAGTTCTTCTGCCTCTGAATAAGATATCACAAAAAAGGAGAAAAGCTTGATGTTGATGCAGAATTTGGGAGACAGATGTTCAATTCCTCCTTCAGCACAGACTTCCTATACAACTCTGAACACATCGTTTGGGTGTCGGTTGCAGGAAAGGCTCTGATAGCCTGATGCTGAGCCTTGCAATGCCCAACTCATAAGCTGCTGGTCTCCAAAGCAGGAGTCAGTAACACAAAGATAGGTTCTAGATCTCTCCAATGTACAAAGAAAGCACAAACAGATTGTAACTGGCAACACATGAAGCAGGGACTGCCTGGAATAGTCAACAGGCTATAGTGAGCATATTTTGAATTCTACCTCATGCTAGGCCCTTGCTCAGGGTTGCAGAAATAGTCCAGCTAGCTCTACCACCTGATGTGCCAAAACTCTTCAAAAATTGTTTGGGCAATACGAATGATTTTTACAGCTGTTATTGTGCTCACTGCTATCGTTATCTCTGAGATCCAGATTTAGTTCCTTCCTCTGCTATATCTCTCGCATTTCTGGAAGTGCCCTAATTATCAGCTCTCAGCTATTGTAGGGGGAATTCTGTGTCCTCTTAGTGAAGCTCTACTGCTTTGCATAAAGCAGGGGTTCATGGGGTAAGAGACAAAGTCCCTAAATGTGAGTCTGGCAGGCTGGGGGGAAGGAGTCCTGCGTTTCAGCCACTGGCCTGAGCACTGCTCATGCATCCTAGCTGAGAGCTATTTAGGTAAAACACATAAGCAGTGTCCAGGCAAAATGCATAAGCAGCATTTTGGGACTCAGGACTGTCTTTTGAAAATGCTAAGCTGCTGAATAAAAGGGAGAGCTTCTGCCTGTGCTTTAAAAGAAAGAGCACATAAAATTGATTCATTTACTGTTTTTTTTTTCAGGTTCCCAACAGAGGCAACAGATGAAGGTACATCTAATTTGTGAATCTGGAATGGCCTTTGGGACAATCTCTCCACAAGCTACTTAACTCTGTTAAGACCTGAGATCCTACAGGACATTTGCAGAAGCAAAGCATCATGCAGCAGGGAAGTTCATAATCATGAATGCGGCATCTGTGAGGTTTTGACTCCTCCAACAGTAAGCAATAGCTGAATGACAGTTTTGGGGATCACAGTTTTGTACTTGCCCTTTGTTTTCCACACAACGGCTTTTTTTCTTTTACTGTTATTTTACTAGTTTATTCCTTTGTTGTTTAATCTGTTTGTGTCTCAGTCTCTCATCTATGAAACCAGGGGGATGGGCCTACCTGAACTATCAGTTGAGCTCTGAAAGCAAAGGCTATACAGATTTTGAGTCATTATCGTTGTCATTAGGATCATATAACTAAGGTAGATGCTTAAAATAAAGCTAAAGCTGAGGACATGTATTCTTAGAGCAGTATAAATCAATTCTCTCACTTAAAAAAGGCGATATCCAAAAAATATTTTTGGTTAATTCCATTTTTCCTTTGTTTACAGTGGACTTTTATATGCAGTATAGTATACTGAGGACAGAGTTTTTTGCATTCAAGTACAAACCCCCAAAAGTCATACCACCTTAGTTACTATGGAAAGATAGCTATTAAGTTGCCAGAAATTCTATGAAAATAGCTGAATCAAAAAGGGAAGTATTCCATCAGTCTATCAATCCCCACATAGGAGAAGAATGCAGTAGTAGTTCAGGCCTTGCTACAAAGAAGAGAATTCATGGAAGACAGTAATGTTAGAAATGTTCTAACCATGGGAAAAACGTCAGTGGGAACTTTACCTTATTAGGCACTGATGAATGCACTCCTCCCTCAAGATTTTTCTTCCATGTGAGTTCCCTGCACTAATGTTCTCACTTAAGGCTAAACACAAATCCTTAAAAAGCCTGTTCTCTTCCATTGGTCCTGCAATTACTTTTTTTGTCAATCCTATTTAGATTTTAAAATTCTAGGAGCCTATACTTTTCCCTAGAATAAAAGTTTTGTACTTTGGAAAATCTGGTTGCCAGTTTCAGTAGCAAGTTTTTAAGCAATTGAATCAATTACATTAGATGCTTATGGAAAACCTCAGCTCTTTCTGTAGGTTTGCTCTGCTAGATAATGCAAGCTAAAATAAAATTTCCCCTCTCTATGGGGTATATGGGGTTTAATGAGGTTGCAACTAAAAAAAAAGCAATATCCCTTCTATTCTAATATGGGCAGACTCTAAAGACTGTCTGGAAAGATTAGTAGAATAGTGACATATGCTAGATCAGAAGTGACATCCCAAGACCAAAGGCAGTGAAACTAGAGCTATTCTAGTTTAGAATAGAAGGCTATTCTAGAATAGAAGGGTTTCTATTGTGATACTAGAAGGGATTCTCTCATGGTAATGAAAATGTTCTGGGTTTTCAGGGCTCTTTATTATTCGTTACTTAACTTCAGGAACTAAACTAACCCTTTTAAAAATATATGGCATTCATGACATTTGAAAAAAGGTATTAACAGATTACAACAAACATTGTTTTCTCAATATAATGATCCAACAAAACAAGCTAAGAGCTTATATTTATGGTGTTTTTTAAGTTACAGGGGGAAAAAAAAAAGAGAGAAACAAAACCCCCAAACAATCTACCCGAATCCCCAGTTTTTTATAAATGGTATATAGCAGATACATGTCAGTAGTGTGATCACAAAGGGCTCACAGCCTTAGGAAACTAGATACAATTTTTTGCAGACCACCTTGAAGACAGTGCTTCAAATTTGCAGCCAGGTATCTCCAGATAAACCCCTTTATCTTAAATCTTAGTATGGGAGTTCATGAGAGATGAGAAGTTTTCTTACTTAAAAGGCTGAGACCCCAGCTGACATATGCTTTACAGGCTATAACTGAACACATGTTTCTCTCCATGTTCAGCAAATAAAAATATTATAAAGAAATGTGTATAAAAATATGAGTCTAAAATGAAAATTTCAGGGTAATACTCTAGAAATAGAACTATGAGACCAATTTTTATTACTATTTTGAGGTCAGCTGATGTGACACTGAAATAACCTTAATCAAAATTATGTTGACACCATATTTCAACAAGTTTATACTATCTTTTTCATCAAGTTATTTTAATACAGCTTGTTTTAATATTTTTATGCATTTTGGGGCAGGAAGTGGTGGAAGATATTTTACTACCTGAGGTAGGAAGTGGAGGGTATCTTACCTACCAAGTTCATTCACATGTGTGCCTATGCATATACAATGAAGTAAAGAAATAAAAGGCAGTAAATGAGAGATACTACAATCTCATTTTGGAAACTGCTAAAAGAAAGTTTACTTTTTGTTTAATTAGCAATTGGAATACACACACAAGAGAAGAATTGCACATTTCCTGCCCTACCGGTTTGCTTGGGAATGCAATAACTATATTTGTTCAGGCTTTCCTCAGTATTTTGAGCAGATGCCACAATCTAATCTCAAGGAAATTTTAAGAAGAGCACCTCTTCATTTTCTGCAGTCTAGGAGACCAAATGCTACCTTCAGGCTCAGGAGAGTGGAATTCAGCCCCTGGCCCATGGACTGACCTCAGCAAAGCCACATCATCTTTCTGAGAAACTTCAGCTTCACTGCTTATTTGGGCTGGCTGGGGTCCTGTGTATGCCATGCACAGAGGTACAACTTCAACATGAGAAATGACAAGTGCTCTCCCAACAGAACAAATTTTTTCTGAGAGATGTGCTTAAGCCCCATCAGGTAAAGAAGAACTCTGCTGCCCTGCACACTGATTGGATACTTCTAATTGCAAGGCTCTGGAGCAAAATGATAATTTTTCCTCTCAGTGGACTCTACTCACAGGAGGTCTATGCGATGAAGTGCGTGCCTGAGACCCTGAGCTCCAGTGCACATGCCAGAGCAACAGAGAAGCCTTAGGTCACAGATCTCTCCAGTGTTTTCTAGAGGTTGGTTTGGGCTGGCCCCACTCATAGTGCTGGCTGTTGCAGTTCTGAGACATGACAATTCCCCACGCTCACTTCACAGGCACTAGGGAGAGACTGTTATTACTTCATAATACTACCGATTAATGGATAGGGACAGGAAAAAGCAATTCACGTATGTCTGAGAAACCACCAGAGAGATGTTTGTAACTGGGGACAAAGAGAACTGATGCGGCACGGTTTGACTCAGGATGAGTAGGAACAACCAGAAGAAGAAAGAGCTGTACAGAACTCTGTAAGTGGTATGAAAGCTCGTATTTGATGTAATAGAAGTTGCATTGGAGGTATTTAGAAATAAGAATGACTTGATCAAAACTTTTGGCATTGCAGAAGTCTGCATAGGTATATAGACAGAAGAGAGGTCAAGAAGAAAACCAAACAGCTAAAGAGGATGATCAGAGATCAAAGTAAAAAATGAATTCTCCTAGGACTGCTACCTTCTACTGTGGTAGGCACTCCCTACAGAGCGCTCAGTGTATTCAGTACCAATTTGGAGGCACTTCTTAAACTTTCTTATAAGACATATTGCACATGGAAGCAAAAAAGAGAACCTGAGCTTTGTCACTTTACAGTCAGACTTACTTTTAGACAAATAAAATGTTTTAAAGGAGTGCCTTTTTTATATGAATTAAATAGTTGGAGCACTATAGAGCAAATTGCTAAAATGAAAATTTTGCAATACTCTTTCTGTCAAAACTTTATGCGAAGTAGGTGAGTGCAGATCAGGTAGAAAGGCATGAAAGCTATCCAGTGGCTAATATTTGGTCCCATAATCAAGCACTGGTACCAAAGCCTTCAAACAGAATATCTGGGCTATTCTACTTCATCTGGAATGAGGAATTGGAAACAAAGACCTGTGCTAGCATTCAGGAATGTATTTAATTTTCTTTGACCTGATACCCAATTGTATGTTTTAAAATCTGGGGGATAATTCTCCATCTTCTGTTTGTGGATGGAACTGGTTTATAGCTGTTTATCTCATTTGTTTATAATTCAGTAGGAAGGGTTTGGAAATTAGATTTATCTTTCAGAGAAAGTTATTATAGAGGAATGAAGCAGTTTGGAACAGGAATAATAAACAAGGATATGTGTTCATCTTAGCAATACTGACCTTGCAGGAAATTAATTTATATTTCTGTTTCTGGCTAATTCCAGAGAAAACTTTACTAAATAATACACAGCTTGTTACTGAAATATGTTTTATAAGTATAAATATTTGGACTTAACTAAACAGTTTGAGCATTCGTATTGGGACTCAATCCAGCCTTGTGGTGTTAAGGCTGCTTAGTCTCCACCTTGCAGCATATTTTTAGGATGGGATCCTAAAATCATAGCCAAAGTCTAGAAACACATTGACACATGCTTTTGGAAATCAGTCTTCCAGGAACATTAACAGGAGCTAGCAACTCTTCTCATTGGGGCAGTCTGCAAATACCAGGATTGAGCCTAGAATTTTCTGAAATACATTTTTCTTTTGTCCACTAGCAATTGGTGTTGGGGCTTATAGGACCGTTTCCTTTTAAAACCTTCCTTTTAGCCATTCTTTGGCCAATATTTTTTAAACTTAGCCTCTGCCAGATTTTTCTTGATTTAAAAAAAGAAAATTAACTGTGAGAGAGATCTGGATAGTCTTTAGAAATAATACAATCAAAGCCAGCCATACTGTCATAATGAAGATTTTAAAATGACCATTAAACAACATCCTATCGTGTATCTTAAGATGGCCCTGACATACAGTGTTTCTACAGGAATTAGCGCCATATCCGTACATGCCTAATGAGATTCAAGGAAGTAAATAGTCCTTTCTGCATGCACAGAGTTTTTTCCAAGACACCCCATACCTACTTTGCTGCAGTAGCCATGCCACTTCAAACTTGTGAGCTAAAGTCTGTGAAGAAGTATCCCACGTTCCCACACCAATCTGGAAGCAATTGGTTCTTTCTATCAAGTTACTTAACCGATCACTGTAGAAAACTACATGTTCCCAAATAACTAATTGGTGTTGTTAAATCAGTTACTTCTCATTTATTGGTAACAGCAACAAGAAGAAGCTTTCCAAGGATGACGTTCACAGACTATTCCAAATCACTAATGACACTCATATGAGGATAGCTCCCCTTCAGGAGACAGTCTTTGTGGATATGTATATATACACACCCATGCTCTTGAGCCAGAGGCTTTTCAGTCCTAACAGTGTCTGCAAAAGACATTTCTCCTTTGTGTGCTCTATACTTGAGCTGGGAAGAAACCTGTTTCTCCTAGGTGTGTTTTTGCCTACAGCATTACGCCTCACAGCATCATTCTTTTCTTCCTCATGTCCCTTTGCAAAACAGTATGTTGGTTTCCCTTTAGAGAGGTATATTGTCTTTTTTCTTTACATTCTGCCTACTTTTTGTTCCATCACTTCGTAATGTTCAGCCTGTGTAAGGGGTTGTGTTAAATTGCTATTCCTCGCATTTGTCTAGCTTAGGAGAACATGATATACCATAGAAATATCATATTTATGCTGCCAAGAGCTAATAAAGATCTTTCAGTTCGACCTCTGACACAGGCAAGCCATGCTGCAGACAGTAACTCATTGCTAATGCAAATTTTGTTTGAGGAGTAGAGAAATCCTGTGGGTCATTCCTGATACGTTGCAAGTCTTTGAAGCTCCCTTTGTGAATATTATTTTAAACTTCAAGGATGAGGGGACTCCTACCCTGTATGAAGTATGTTGTACCTGATTAATTTATGGAAGAATCAATTTATTTACCAAATAAAATATCAATCTAAATGGATCTTTCTGTGCTCGCTAGTTTGGGAACACAGTGTACCATGGACTTGGCTAATACATATTGCTAGTTGCTGCTTCTGCCCTTTAATAAAATCTTTTGAGGTTGATACGATTTCAGCTTTCCATTTCCTTACAATTAAGTGGACACCAAAAAGTACTTAAGCAAACTTAAAATGACAAGTATAGTCTCATAAAAAATTACTAATAATCTTGCTTGTCAACAAGAAATAAATGTGCACTTTAAACTAGTAAACAAAGTGTTTACTAATGTCTATACACTTACACAAAGTGTATAAAAATCCAAAGATCAAATTAAAACTAATGTGAAAAAAAATTAACTAAAAGGCAGAGTTTTGATGCTGCCTGCCCTTCTCCTGTTCTTTGTTTCTTTCTCTTTCAGTTTCTTCTTACACATTTTGGGTAGAGCTGTAGAGGATTTAAATAAACAGGGATTATTTGCCTCATTTGTTCATCTCCCAGGGAATTGCTTCTAATCCCAGATCCTGTGCAGCTGCAGGTTACTGAGGATGAATCTGGAGAAGGAATTTGCCTTCTCTTCCTGTTAATTACTTGCAAAAGAACCAGCAAAGATATGTTTTCTTATTGAAACTGCTGGAACATAAAAACTAACACCATCAGGACTTCCATACTATCCAATACCCTGTCTCTGACAGCAGCAAACAGCAAATATGTAGAGCAGAGTGTAGAAACAGGACAAAGACAGTTGGTCTTTCATAAATATCCTCCCAGAATCCAGTGATTTGCATTCAAAGTGTTTCCTAAGCCAGTGGTAATATCTTTGTATTTAAACGTCTGTGGGTTTTTCTTCCATTAATTTGTTCAATGTCTAACCTGTATAAACTTTTAGGAACCCCAGCATCCTCTGGAAAGGTCTATGCATTGTCTGTGCATTGTGTGAAAAAAGTAGCTTGGTAGTTTAATTTCATGTCCTAACTAGTCTTTGTATTGAGAGAACGTACCAGCAATCTTTCATTATTCATCTTCATGCCACCCACACATGTCCCCTGAAATACCATTTAAAGATTTGTACCATATTAACTCACTGCCAATCTTCTGCACCAAAGATTTAAGTAAGAAATTGCACACTATTGTTAGCAGCTCAGTTCTTTCACTTGGGAATTCCTTTAGGATCCTTTGGGAATACTGTCAGACCGGGCAGTTACTGTTCTTTTTGTCTGTTTGTTCCATAACTTCTACCAAAATCTTGACTAGAGACAGATTTTCCTGGAACATCACTTAGAAGCAAGGGTCTTCCAAGGTCTCTAGACTCCTTCACTGTGATCACAAGTGCAAAGAATCCATTTCATTTTTCTTCTATGGCTTATCTTTTTTAAAATGTTGATGTACCTTGATCCTCTATTGGCTGTACTGATGCTCCAGTAGACTTGCTGCTTCTGATGTGTTTGAGAAAGACTTTACTATTAGTACTAATGCCATTTGGAAGCTCATCTCCTGTACTATTCTGCTTTTTCACGTGTAATATGTGGAGTTTTATGATTTTTCTGTTTTTTCTCATTTGGGCACATTTTCAGCTTTGAAGGATTCTTTCTTTCTTCTAATAACCTCTCTTACCCTTCTGTTCAGCCATGCAGGATTTTTGTCTTTCTCAAATGGGATGCACTTGCCCTGAATTCCTATATGGTGTCTTTGAATAGCCTCTTTGCTGCTTGCCAGAGCTTTACCCTTTGACTATCCCTTTTATTGAGTTTCCTCCTCTGTATGTAATTCTTCTTTTTGAAAATAAGAGGAGTGGCATTCTTGTTTATGTATCTCCTACCACAATTGAAAATGAAACCACTATCTAGGCCTCACCCAGAGACATCACTTATCCTTTAACCCAAGAGGCTCAGGGGCATCATGCCCCATAGAAAGCGACAGACTGTTGAGTATTATCCTATACACCTTTCCATACGTTATCATTCCATGAACATTTATTGCATTTCATCATTCCATGACCTATTTCTTCAACTTTGTGGTACCTCCTTGAATTTGATTCTTCCCTTATGCATCCTTTCTGCAGCGTCATGTCTGCATCTTTTTTCCCATCAGCATTAACATAATCAGTACACTCAGCCCTTGGCAGAATGGCAAGCCCTTTGTATTTCATAGTAGCTACAAGCAAACAGAAAAACTTACCATTCATTTTCAGAAACACATAATTCTTTTCAGAAATAGCAGAAAGGCTCTTAGTTTCAAATTCAGTTAGGTAAGTGACCTCTATGAGCAATATATTCAAAATGAAGTAGTAATGAAGTTGCTGTGGCTACTGCAGTCAAAATCATAGCCGCTGGGTATTTTGAAATCCAGATACTGACCAAACATTGCACTCCCTAGGTAAGCTAGCATCATGGCTTGACAAGTGGGAGCTGGCAAATGACCTTAAGAAGCTGTTGAGAAAAAAAGAGTGAAATTACTACCATATGCTATCTAGCGTTCAGCCAGTACAAGGTGGATAGACAGCAGCACAGAAAGGCCAGATGACAAAACAATAAACAATGAGAACACGAGTAGATGACGCTTTGAATCTGAGCCCTGTAATTCACCATCATACAACAACCAAAATGCAAATCAGCAGTGTAGGGTGATGACTAGCAGTTAAGGGACAGAACTGAAGCAAAGACTTACGGGATGTATGAGTTGGGGGCTGTTTCAGTAATAGAAAAGAAGTAAATGAGTAACATCAACATGTAAGTTTAGTATTGCATGAAAGCTGGTGTTAGCATTTGATCTTACAATCTTTCATGTCTCCCTGTGCCACTATGGACTGAGATACTTCTAGTGAGTAGATGCAGTTAGTTCATGCATAATGTAATTTGGAGCCCATTTACTTTAGAGCAGTCCATGCAATCAAAGCTCTGTGATGAAAGCTGTTTTTCAAATAAAAAACATCAACGTTAAAGGTTTGTAACAAATTGGCATATGCAAATGCATTAAGAAAAAGGGGGAAAAAGTGGAATGACTACGAAGGGAAAGAGTGCACTGTGTGTGCTCTTGCTATGTTCTGCTTGGACAGAACTTCAACATTTCAATCCAGCTTAAAAAAAAAGTAAACCTTAAAATCTCTGCATACAATTGCTCATAATCATTTTCCAGGACATTCTGAACTTGTTCCTTTGTTTGGGCTTCTTGTCTTGTTTTAACTGCTTTGTGCCCTGTGTCATTGCTAACAACTGTGGAAGGAATATGTAAAATACCATCAAATTTGGAAAAATAGGACATTACATCCACTCCAGTCATTTTGCTCCAATGTAAATCACTACATAAGGTGCAAGGCAATAAAGACTGAGTACCATTGTACTTCCACAGCCTGACCTTAATATTAAATCCTATGACTGGTGAGTCAGTTTCTGTCTGGTATTTTGACATTTGCCTCTCACTAATCATTCTGTACAATTCCAATAAAACCAGTATATATTAAAGCAGGGAAATTACATCTCTTAGGATTAATTTCTAAGTTTCCAACCCAAAATAGCATTGCAACTGGGGGAAAGTTGAACTGGCAATTCAGTTCAGGAGACTTGGTTAGCTAATTGCTGGCATATATAGTTAGTGCGTATCATTCCTCAATATATGAGGTGCCCCATGCTATAGCTGCGATCCGATACTTAAAGGAGGAGGCTGTGCCATCATTTCCTGATGATCATAGGCCAGCCAGCTATGTGCTCACCTCAAAAAGAGCAGTGTGATTTATAGAAATTTTAGGTTTGAGCAGTATTTACATGGTTTCACAGCCAAGTGCTTGATTGTGTTCCCAGCTGAAGCCAATGGGACTGTTGTCATTGATCTCAAGGTGAACAGGGTTGGGCCAGAAATGCAGGATTAAGGCTAACAAGGCAATACTCAGTTTCTCTTGAGCATTCAATGATTCCAGTCTGAGCTTCCTCAATATACACTGCAGCTACACAAACCCAAGGACACCCAACACCTCTCTAGAATCAGAGCAAAAGATTTCGGAGTTAGATTCTCAGGACTTAGCACTTGTTGAAGGATGATTCAGGAAATATGGGACAAGTTTTTTGCCCGACACACATTTTTCCAGCAAAATGTAAGCATCTAGGACCTACAAGCACTTTATTACATCTATTCAAGGCCATAGTTGGCAATAGCCGTCTTTTGTGTAATACCACAGCAATAAATGCACTTTCCCAGGAAGTGGAAAATGTGGGTTTCCAGGGCCTCGTAAGCCTGACAGGGTTTGAACTTACAACTCCTAGCTGTCCAGTCTACCAGGCTCTCTGCTTAAAGACATCCTTCATGTGTCCTCTTGAAGCCAGGCCATTATGCAGCCATGAACCTGGCTGTCATTTTCTATCCATCTAGTTCTAACAACTTGCAAACCAGTTAGCTCATCTCAACCAAAGAGAAAGTCTCAAAGATGTAATTTCCCTCCATATTTCATGAAAATGAATGGCCAAACAGAAGGAAGGCTTGTCTGTCACCACCGCCAAGTGACAAAGAACAGCACAATCTCAACCCTCCTCTGGTCCCAGTATGCCTGTGGGTTGGTAATCGGGGCACACTCCTGCTCATTCACAGTGATGGCCTTGATTCAGGTTGAACTAGGGAAGATGTGGAAATGAAGTCCTCAGCAACCCTGAGGCTACTGTGCCACGAGGGTTCATAGCTACTTTCTCCTACTTTAATGTTGCTTTTTGGTTTTGGGGTGCTTTTTTTAAGGAATTATTTCTGCTCAACTAGGCCTTTGTTTTTCACAAAGCTTTCTGGATCCTGAATGGACAAAGGCATCTAATCTCTAGAGAAGGACAGAGCACACATCTGCTCCTAATATTTCATTTTGCAGACAGATGCCTGCTCACCCAAATGCCCGTCTTTCTTCACCCACTAACACTGGCAGCCTGTGTCACGATTGTCCTGCCTTTTCTTGCTTTTCAGACGTTTTCTGTTTAACTTGGGCACCTGAAGTGAGTGGTATTGATTTTGTCTATGGAACATTCCTGTGGATTACAGGGGCTTGTTTTGTCAACATGTGTTTCTTTTACCCTCCTGTTACGTGGGAAAATTCTTCATACAACCTTCAGTAATCCATTCTTGATTAGAGTGTCATTCCGATCACATTACACTGGACAATTAGGCTTCACTTACCACCTTACACTGTTGAATTTTTCTCTTAATGGAGACAGCCATTTTTAGAGCATTTAAAAGTTTGATTACACTAAAGATGAAGTTTCTCCTTTCATATCTCCTGGGTAGACTTGAACCAAGCAATAGAAATCAAGCCCCATATTGATAACTACACTGAAATCTCATCTCTCTTCTTTCTAAAATTCTTGCTTTATGTATATCCCATTAGGCTGATGGTTATTCAACGTTTTTGACAGAATGATGTTCTGAATTTCTAAAGTATGCCAAGCTTCAGCCTTTTTCCTGAAGTGTCGAAAAAAAACCCATGGTGTAAACAATATTCTATCCTAAAGATACAAAAACTTAACAACCAAAACAACCTCAAGCTGCAACTTACTCTGACTAAAAATTTACTATGTATTTACTTGACTCTGTTCCAAGATTTAAAATCATGCAAAATTAGCACTCAATCTTTTGACTATACTAATGCAATTTCTCCCCCTCTCCCTTTACCAAGACTAGGCATGGCCTGGATTTTTCATCTCTTTTTTAATCATCCTTTAGTACAAGTCTTAATGTTTCATTTTCCCCTGTTTCTGGAGAAGAGCCCAGTACAGGGTTCCTGATACAAATACTCCCAGATTATCAAAAAATGAAGATCCAGATCCAGCTTTTGTAAATTGGCCTAAAATCTGCTTTGTACCAAGAAAAGGTTCCACTGAACCAAAGATCAGAAAGTAGAGCATGGTAGAGCCTTTTTTTTCCCCTCTAGTAAAATTTATGGTTGTTTTGAAAAGCCCCAAATGGAAAAATTTATGCAAAAGTGAAATATTTGTATTTCTGCCAAAAATAGTTATATTTTTGATGAAAAATAGAAATTTTCCACAAAGATGGGCACTTTGTATAGAAAACTACTTTTTCTGTGTAAAAAGACAAAACATCCAGCAACCAATTTTCCGTAGAACAGTGATTTTGATGGAAAAGTTTGGAGAGGGACTATTTACCACAAAGTAGGATAGAGGCTTGGAAAAGACCTCTAGAAAAGCCCGGTCTAATATTGATGCACAGAGCTACATTACACAATCATAGAATGGTTTGGGTTGGAAGGGACATTAAAGACCATCTAGTTCCAACCCTCCTGCCATGGGCAGGGACACCTTCCACTAGACCAGGTTGCTCAAAGCCCATCCAACCTGACCTTGAGCACTTCCAGGGAGGGGGCATCCACCACTTCTCTGGGCAACCTGTTCCAGTGTCTCACCACCCTCACAGTAAAGAATTTCTTCCTAATACCTTATCTAAATCTACCCTCTTTCAGTTTAAAACTGTTACCCCTCGTCCTATCACTACACTCCCTGATAAAGAGTCCCTCCCCATCTTTCTTGTAGGTGCTCTTTAAGTACTGGAAGGCTGCTATAAGGTCTCCCCAGAGCCTTCTATTCTCTAGGCTAAATAACCCCAACTCTTTCAGCCTGTCCTCAAATGGGAGGTGCTCCAGCCCCCTATCATCGTCGTGGCCTTCCTCTGGACCCACTCAAGCCATGTCTTTCTTATGCTGGGAGCCCAAGAGCTGAACGCAGTACTCTAGGTGGGGTCTCTCAAGAGTGGAGTAGAAGGGCAGAATCACCTCCCTCAACCTACCAGCCACACTTCTTTTGATGCAGCCTAGGATGCGACTGGCTTTGTGGGCTGCAAGTGCACTTTGCCAGCTCATTCAGTTTTTCATCCACCAATACTCCCAAGTCTTTCTCCGCAGGGCTGCTCTCAATCCACTCATCGCCCAGCCTGTATCCACGTTTGGGATTGCCTCGACCCAGATGCAGGATTATAAAATCCTCTTCGCTGGCTGACCAAGTTCTATCTTGAAAAGCAATTTATTTTTTTGCCGTCACTGTTAAAATATTTGTCCAGAACAGCTACCTGGCTATCAGTCTATGCATTTACTCTCACCTAGATGAATTCACCTGTTATTCTGCCAAATTTCCTTTAGTCTACATAGTTCCTTTCCTGGTGACATATTTAATCTCAGTTTATATTTTATCAGGCTACTGAACCAAGCATTCTCTAAAATCCTTAGGTCTTCATTTATTTGCTCCGCACCTGCTGAATTCATCTTTCTTGACTGTGGATTGCTAAATTTATATGCAACACTCCAGATAAGATCTGACTTGTCCTTTGTGTGTTACCTAGCCTCATTACTTTTCTAACTCTACAGCAAGTATGTCTCCCATATGTGCTAAGATCCCATTTATTTTTCACAGTCATGTCACATTAATACTTGTATTTGCCACACACTGACTTGTACACACAGGACTTCCTGCTATTGCCCTTTAGCTTATGGTGGAAACGCCCCTTCATTGTTCGTTAGCACATGACCTTCCATTTTGCTCTATTCAATTTCCAACTTTTTTCTAGTGCTTAATTTTCAGTTGATCCAGTTCTGTAAGATATCCAGATACTGTTTACTGTTGACAACACTTTGAACCCTTAGCAAATTTTGTTTTGTCAAAAATGAAAACAATTACTAAAAATAATAAAATATTTTTATTTTATTAATAAATAAAATTTTTCACCCAGCCTGATCTCTGAGGAACTTCACTGTTATTTCCTTTTATCCTATTTACACATCAGCATTATTTGTCAGGTTCATTTAACCACATTTTGACCAAATAAATTTTTCATTAAACTCCATCATTTCAATTTTAACTAGCAATTTCTATGGCACTGTATCAAACGCTTTACTGACAGCTATCATCTAGAATAAAACTAATGTATTTTCATTGTATAGAAAATATCTCTTAGTAAAGAAAAGTATTGGATTAAGCTGGTACTGACTCCTCTTGATAAATGCTGCTTTTATTTTATTCTCTTTTCCATTTGTCTTCCCTTCTGCACTTACTCTTCCCTACATTCCTAAAGCCTTGCCTGCCACTCTATCCGTTCATTTTTTCTGCAGTTTCTGAGTTTTGCCTCTAGAGTTTTGTGGCAAAGTATATCCTTTACTTTAAATTGTACAAGAAAAATTATCGTCATAATAACAAAACCCCTAAAACTAAAGGGGACAATTTTCCTCTCATTGAATCAGAACAAAAGATACTTCAAATTTTCAGAATAAAAAGATTTTATTTCTTCATGTCCAGTAAAAGACTCAAAAATCACTGATCAAACCTGGAGCTTTGCAGTAAATCATAGCTAAAATGACATTAGCCAAGTATTTTTCATTATGCCAGATACCCAAATTATTTATTTTATATTTAATTTATAAATTTAAAAGATCAGATTCTACTTCATCTATACACGTGAATGTAACAGAATACCTATTAATTTCATGTGTTCAACGAGTATTAATGAAAGGACCTGCCTATAATGGAAATATGAAAAATAGAATACCCTGGCCAAGAAATTGGAAAGGTTCATTATACTGAAGGGACTTCTCTCACTCTTTTGAAATTACAAAAGACCTGTGAGTCTTATAAATTTGAGGGAGAGATGACAAAATTGCATACTTTACACTAACTATTATAGACTACACTCTGTCTCTGGTGAACAATGTCCCTGTGCCATATCCTGATGGAAGACGTCACAATTACAGACATGTCCTTAATCAAGCCATTTAAAAGTCTGTGAGTCTTGAGTTTAACATACCAAAAGTCCCTTTGTTTTCATAGAATTCTTTGTGTTTCTAATCTGCAGAAACATATTTCTGCGTAGACAAGCTGCTTGCACATTATAGAAAGACCACTCTGAAGAGTTCTTCATATCACTATGCTGTTGGTTAGGAATATGTGCTGTTTGGATGAACTTGGTATGCTGATGTTGGTAAACTGCCATTTCGCAGGCCACTGCGAAACAAAAGAGTTTGTGGAGCAGTTTGAGCACCATCACTAGAAGGTATGCTCTCAGCTACAGCATGAAGCTACTCTTCATGCCTAGAGACAGCAGGGCACTGCTGGGGATGCTGAAATGGAAGAGAATGAAAAGGCTGAGGTGACACTTAAGGACAGCCTTTCCTTTAAAAAATCTCCCTCTGCATGGTATTGCTTCTTCATCTAAGAAACAAGCATAGGGTTCAAGAAATTATGTAGACATAAGACCATCAGTAACGACAGCAAAAGTTTGAAATAACTAGGAGGACTTTTTGAACACCTGCTGGAGCTGCAGATAAAACACATTTATGAGTTTCCTTTGTTTATTCAGAGAATCTGCATTTCATCTTATCCTCTTACTGCAGCTACTACAACATTTGGTGCAGGAAGGTCAACTGTTGGACAGTAGCAACACTGTGCTGCTTCTCACAGGATGGTGTTGTAGCCATATGTCCTCTGGAGCCTGTCCAAGGTCTTGAATTCCCATTGTCATGAGCAGGACACATATCGTTTGCCCCACTCAGGCCTGGCACCTTCTTTGTTGTGCTTCTGTCTGACCATTGAAAGAGGCTCAATAAGATCATCTATGTTAATAGCTAACAATGCTAAAATTTTGGAGAATAATCTTCTCCAATATAAAAGGTTGAAACAGCACATACATTAAAGTCACAAATCCTTTTTCTTGGAAACCCTCTCTAACATCTATTTCCATGGCTGATAAAATCTTCCCTTAAGTATTTGGACTGCAGAAAAAAAAAAGCCTAACAAAATGCAGGATGACAGTAGAGAGTGCCTTTGGGAGATATAGGAATATCTAGTGTCTTCGCTAAGTGTGAAGACTTAAGAAGAGCATCCCTTTTGCAATGAGACTTTTGCACAGCGTTCCGCATAAAGTGAAAGCAAAAAATATCTCTCTGGTCTCAAAAGCAGGACTCAAAACATGTGACATAGCTTGAGCAGCTCAAGAGATAGCCACCCTTGAAAGAGGCACGTTGTCCAAGATGGCTTGTACACATGCTTTGAGGGAAATCCTTCCAAGTTTTTCATGCAGTTCAGGTATTTCTGGCAACTGTATGTTATGCATTGTGTAAACAATAATTGTTAGATGACTGAACAAAAGAAAATCTCCTTTTAAACAATGAAAGCAATGTTTTTTTAGTCTTTATACATGACAAGAACATGACTTGTGGATAGAATACAAATTGTCAAAACATCTTGAACTCCACAAACAATTTAAATAAGGATTCGGCTCAAAGGGGATTGATTTCATTGCTTCAGTATGGAAAGCTGTCAGCTTCTTCTCCACGGGCCTGACCAAAATCACATCAGCTACTTATTGCCAACACTGTGTATCAAGGGACTCTGAAGAGACAGAAGGCCAGGCAGAAGGTACTTGTTACTTATAACTCTACTGGCATGTACCTTTCCTTGGTAGGCAGACTCTTCCATCAGCTGGAATTGGAGCAAACCTTTTGGCTCCTGCATTTGCCATGGGAGCAGAGAGCTTGCAGTACCTTGGCTTTGCTTGCCGCTAGGTCCATTGCATGCCGTGAACTTTCTATTTCTACTTTTACTGCCCTCTCTGTAACACCTAGGCTCTGTTGATTCAGAATAATATCTATTTCAATCAAACTGTATTTACTTTTCTACCACCCCTGTTGTGAAGAGAGGATGAATTTCTCACTGTGTTTGGACTCCATCCTTTTCCTCCATGTCTGTGAGTCCTTCTGTGCCTCTTGGATACCTCCACAAAATCTCTCTCTTTGCTCTTTCCTTTGAATTTGACAGGCCATTCTTGGAAATGGCATCAAATCTATGCTGACTGTCTAAATTTATATGACTCCTTGGTTCCTTCATAACCCTCTCCGGTCTTTGCTGCATAAGAGTATCAGTCTCATTCATACATATCTCTATGTATCAACAGCTGTTTTAGTTCCATCCTTGTTCTTTTTTCCTCCCTCTACATCTGCTATAACAGGGCACTGAACTGTGCTATGTTTAAGCGAAAAGAACTTGAATCATGTTTTCTGGGCTTCATTCATCAATAATTTATATTCTTTTCAGGAAAAAAAAAGCACACTTAGCTATATCTAAGCAAAAATATTAGTATTTGATGCATCTCTTTCATCCGGTGTCTCTTTCATGTCAAAAAGTCACTGGGCACAGCGACAGAAGAATGGTTGAGAAATAACTGACGATTTTTCTTTTTGCCTTAAAATGCTGATTCATTGAAAACAAAACATCACAAAAATCCAACTCTGCACAATATTCTGATAGAACAGAAGATACAAGTTTCAAAACCTTTGCCAGTTCTGGGATACGTAGACTGCCTACTACCTGAGATACTAGTTTCTGTCATTCCACAGAAGGAATAATGATGACAGTTCCCAAGGCTGTTTCTACACAGAATGTTAACACTAATTCGTTAATTGGTTTCCCAGGCTACTCAGCTTCAACAGCTTAATGAATCATTTGCTCGAAGAATCAAACACTGGGTTTTGGTGTCTGGCAACGCTTGTGTCCTCAGCTGCTGGGGCAGTCCAGCTGCTGGACAGTCTGCCTGACAGCTCCTCTGTGAAGGGACTGCTGTTGGGTTTGCTGCTGGGTTTACCTGAAGAGCCTTGACATCTATAAATTTCACTCATGAGAGTGACTGGATTTAAAGACTGCTTTCTTAGAGGGATGCCAGTCATCACAAAGTGCAAGAAATAACTTCTAAAGAGAGAGAAGACAGAAAGGATTTTTCCAAAGCCTTGCAATAATGATAAGACATCAGATTCCTGTAAAATATGAGATTAGAGAAATGGTTTTGAGACTGTTATTTTGGAAGGACCTATAGCTCTTAAGAAATTGCTAAGAGCACCCCCACACTGCATGTGTCAATAGCCAGGAGCCCGAAGAGGAATCCTGGACACTGGTCTCAGGAATCAGGGGGGCTGCACTGTGCAATTCTCCATTTCCAAGAGGTTTGACCTGAGAGTCTGCCCAGGAATCTCAGAGCTAGCAGCATAACCAGGTTCTTCTCCAACCCATCTGTTTTAGAAGTAGGTGCAATTTGGCATTTTGGTCCACCTGTCACATACAGATCAAAGTAAATCCAGACGGGTACTATTTTCTGTTACAATGAAAATATTTTCATTGCTTGATCATATCCCATCCTACAAGTTTTTCTTTCTACATTGTTTCCCTATGCTCTCAGCATGCAGGTTATAACACTGCTCATTACGATTTATAGTATTTCTTTTTAATGATATCACAGAGGTTATAAACAGGCCTTTCTTCTCAACATATGAAAAGAATTTTTGCTAATGCATTAAAAAATATGAAAATTCTCTTCAGCTTTTTCCTAGAAGTGTCCTTGGTTTGCTTATAGCTGGTTATTTTGGATGGCATAAGGCTATTTAGGAGAGTCTTATGTTGCTCACTCAGTCCCTTTTAATACATAGTACTTAAATTACAGCACATGTAAGACGGTGGAAAGACAACTCTATTTTATTCTCATTCTCAGCTAAAAGCCAGCATATAAACTGCTTTTTCTATAACAAAAGGCATGGGCTAACATAAATGTCACTTAATTATATATTTTATATGCCTTGTGAGGCAAAACCAAGATCCATGCCCGGTGTAAAGTGCCAGGCAGTAATATGGAGTTGCCTTAAAGCGTTGGTCCTCTATTGAGACCTCGAAAAAAACAGCTTGGGAGGAAGAAAGATTTGGTAACACAGTTGCTGATCTGCCCAGTGGTAAGATTGACCCTGCCAGGGATCAGTTCCCTTACCCCACATCTGTGTGTGGGTTTTCGTGTGTGTCTGGCGTGGGGGGACCGTGCTCGATTATCTTAATGGTTTCACGGGCAAACGGCATCCCAGTGCCGGCACCGGTACGCTATCGGGACGGGTACCCAGGCCCCTCGGATGTGTATGCATGAGAAGAGGGGGCTTCTCCGGCACCTCGAGGCAGGCAGGGCGGGGTAAATGCCGTCCATAACCCGGCGGTAGCCCGGGATGGTGGGGGAGCACCTGCGGGTCGCCGGGATGGGCGGGGGACTTCCCGGCTGAGGGGAACGACTCGCACCCCTTATGGGGGGGAGCAACGGCGGCAGGGAGAGGGAGGAGGAGAAAAGGAAGCCGAGAGGGGCTGAGGAGAAGCGGGAGGGAAGGGAGCCGGGGTCTAGAGGAGGAGCTGAGCGCAGAGAGGCGGCGGCGGGCAGGGACTCAGTCGGGCCGGGAGCTGACGGCCGCCGGAGCAGCGGGCAGGCGGGCGGGAGGCGGCCGGGGGCAGGTGCGGGAGCCGCCTACAGCCGCAGGGCGGCGGCCGCCCGCGGGGCGGGGGGCTCGGCTCGGCGCCCCGGCAGCGCGGCGGCGGCCCCCGGGCTCTATGGTGCCGCGGAGGGACCCGGCCCCTGCTCGCCGCCTTCCAAAGGGGCCCGCGGAGCGGCGCGGGGCAGCGGAGCCCGCCGGCCCCGGCACTTGGCTGGCATGAGGAACCTGCCGATCCTCCTCCTCTCCCTCTGCTGGAGCCTGGGGCGGGTAAGTCACCCCGCGCTCACCCCCGGCCCTGAGGGGTGACTCGCCCCTCCAGACCGCGGACGGGGTGACCCCTACGGCTCTTCCCGCCGCCCCCTCCCTGAGGAGCCTGTGCGGAACCCCCCGGGCTGGCGGCTCCCTCACAGCTTCCCCCGTTCTCCGGAGGGGGGGGCTCGGCGGTAGCCGTAGCAGGTGCGGAGACTTCGGCCCCGCCGACTCACTTCGGGAGGCGAGTGACTGCCGCCGCTCGCGCTTACCGGCTGTCCCCGGGCGGGGATCTCGCAGGGGAGGGGGCTCCCGCCCCCGCCGGGACCCCCAGCCCATCTCCCCTCCGGCGCTCCTGGGGACAGGCTCTCTGGCCGCGCAGGCAGCGGCGGGCCGGGCCGGAGGCGCAGGCGGCGGGGGGCGCCGCCCCGCACCCCCGGGCGCTCCTTAGGGGCCGGGACGGCTCCGCCCCGGCGGGGCAGCGCGGGCCGGGCCCGCTCCCCATCCCCATCCCCGGCGGAGCGGCGCGTCCCCCCGCGGGCCGGTGCCGGGCCGTTCGTCGCCGAGTCCCTCGATCCCCGCTGTTTTTGCCGGCAGCCGGTGGCCACCACTAGTTTGCGAAGAGTTTTCCCAGGGCACTGCCCTGGTACGGTCTAGAGGGTCGTTAGCAATCATAATATGGGGGGAAAAAGCCTGCATGATATCTCTTTCATACATGCAACCGGATAACAATGTAGAAAGCATTCAGAATATTAAAGTCTTCAAATTTAGGGCATCAGCTCTTAACATCTTTCTATTTTTAAGCGATTCTTCAGTTGTTTGTAAAAGTCTGTAATGTTGCTGGAAACATAATTTACGAAAAATAAAAAAATCTGCCCTCTAAATCTTTCCATTTTTTGTTACTGTAAATGTAAAATAACAGATCATTTCCACCAAAAGTTGGGAAACCATGCTGAAGGTAAATGTAAGCTGCTTGTCAGAAGAAATGTTTTTCCAGTCAAACTGCTGTTCTGGATGCCTTAAAAATTGTTAAGCCACTGAAAACGCAGAGAGGCTCCTCAGCTGGATTTCCAGCTAACTGTGTACCTTTACAATGCGCAGTACAGCGCACGCGGTTCTGTATTCAGTGGTTACAAAGGATAACCTGCCCTTGGTAAAGCAGAGGGAAAGGTGGATGAGCACCAGCCCTGAAAGGTGGTGCGTGCCCTCAAAATCCATTTTGGGGTTCTTGATGTGTTTTGGGACATGGTCAGTGCCACATAGTCTTGAACCCTAAATCTCTTTAGCTTGGTGAAGGACATCTGAATGAAACTGGTGTATGTATTAGAACAAAGTATATTACAGTTTGGCATGCATCTGGGTTTTGAAAAGTAATGCTGTTTTACCTTTGGGCACTAAAAAATTTATGTTCTCAAAGTAACCTTCGCTATGAGATGACTGATACTGAGAAACTTGCAGTTCTTTCATAAGTATGAGAGAGAGAAGTCACTTATGTGGCAGGTTTCTTAACAGCAGTAGCTGCTTTGATTTACCCCTCATTTAGTTAACATTTCCATTTACTGGAACCTACCTTTCCAAGACCCAGTAATTATAATACTTTTTGATGACTAGGAGATCTACTCTCAGTTACCGAATATTTGCAATTGGAAAAGAAAAATATTCAAAATCTGTTATGTGAAACGAAAATGCAATTAAAAACATTATATATATATGGGACTTTATTTTACATGGGGGCTCTCTGGCAAGTAGATAATACGTAACAAAACACATATTTTCAGTATAATGCTGAACTTTCTATTATAAGTGCTAGAAATCCTAATTTATGTTAAGAATCTGTACAAATTCACTTAAAAAAAAAATCTGCCCTGAAAACATATAATTTCAATATAGAGAAAAGATGGAGAAAAGGAAGTAAGGTTCTGATGTTGTAGATGGTGAAATGAGACATTTGGAGAAGAGACAGATTTTCGTGAGTTTCCGTAACAGCTCCTGCTGTTATGCTTGTAGTTGTTACGCTGTATTTTTAAAAGCTGCGCAAGTGGCTTGCCCACAAGGAGACTGCAGAATAAGCAGGTTCTCAGTCCTAACTCCGGGTCCTAGGTTCTGAGTCTGTGATCACAGCTTAATTAATTAAGTATTGCCATTTAAAAAAATAGTGTCTCACGAATCAACTATTACCAGATTCTGCTATTAAATGTCTCCTAGGAAAAGTAAGAGAGAGAAAAGGGGAGAGAGAAGCTTGGAGAGAGACCACCCTGTTCGTGATACTACAAGTGTGAGGATGACTGAAGTACAGGATAGTCACATTTTATTTCATGATGATGTTACTTCATTTGAGCTAATCTCACTGTCCCTTCAGCTCCAGTGGCATTCCTATTTTCCCCTTTGTCATCTACTACAGTCATTTCTCCAATGCAGTCTCTTATGGACTCCGCATGTTTCTCTGTTAGGTTCTGTCTGCCTCTGTGAATCCAACTGACTTCAGTGCAGGTTCCTGGTGTCTTATTTCTCTCCCCAATACTGCTACATCCCTGCCTCTTTCCATGGACATAAATAACCCTTTCTGAAAACCAGGGAACTGGGGGCAGGGTTATAAACAGCAAAGGCAATAGTGCTTTCATTTTTAAAGAAGTGGGGTTTTCTTCCTGTGTAGCACTTGCTTGAATCTAATAATCATACTCTGGGTCCTTCAGGAGGTAAAATATACATGGTGGAAAAGGGAAGAAAAGCAAAATTTACCATGTCAAAGAGAGTGCGGTTTGATCTGTTTTCATGTTCTGTGATTCGTATTAAACTTTCAGCTTCCTGACTTACTACAAAAGCAAAAAAAGCAAATGTGTTTACTTTCCTGCTTCAGTTTAACTCACAGTTTTTCTGGAGGAAAAAGTATCATGAAACAATATTGGTTAATAACAGGAAGGAGCCAGTGAATGCTCTAGTAGATAACTTTAACATTTTGTTTTGAAAAGTCAATGTGTGAGAAGCTAAAATGGGCAATGACTGTGTCTGTAAAATGCCTAGCACAGACTTGGGCAAAACCAGTGCCAGTTAAAGTTGTGGATTTCATTATTGGTAGTTGAATCCTTCATAAAGCATTTTAATTCGTGTTTCAAGACCCTGGCCTGTTTGCTAATTTGACACAGGTGAATGGTGTCCATCCAGAATGCAGATTTCAGGTGGAGATTCACAAGGAGGAAACAAGGTGCATGGAACTTCTAAAGAATGCAAAGCCAGTGGACTACAAAGGTAAGAAAAGATAAGCTGTAATGTAGAGACAACTGGAGTATTCAAGATTTTCTTCCTTTACCTTATTTGCTGTTGCGGTTGCAGTTGCTGTATTTGTCTGTACTGTGCTTGTAATTTTTTTTTTATTTTAGAATTTATGCAGATTTTGCATTAAAGGTACAGCTGCAGCAAGCATGTTGTGAGAGGTGTGCCAGGCGCTAGGCACGCACTGGGTGGGACACTAGACGGGAGCAAATGCATTCTCATGTTTTAAACTGTTGCTGCTAGTATTTTCTGACTGGCAGAGAAGCTGCAGGGTGGTGATGACAGGACCAGCAGAAAGAACAAGTCTGAGGAAAAGCTGAAAGCCTTGGATCCAAGCATCTCTCTCTAGTTATAGTTGAAAGTAAAGTACTAGTGGCAGAAATGATCTCTGGGTTTCCCAGGCAGAAGATGTTTCAGACAGAAGACCAGATTCACACGCGGAGTACTATAGAGTCATGCAAAGGAAAAAATGGACAGTAGTGTTACATCCAAAACCAAATTCTCTCTGGCACTTTATTGTTTTTATTTTCTCTCTACATAGAAAGATAAATATATAGATACAGATATGGCCAATTGTAATTTAATAGAAGAAAGAAGGAAGAGGAGACGTAGTTTATTATTTTTTAATTTTAGATTTTACTAGATTTCCTTGCTACATTTTCATGTGAGTAGAACATAGGATTATGAAAAAATGACATTTTTCATGTAAGTTGGAGCTGCTGATAAAGCCATTTGTTCAGCAAGCAAAATATGAAGGCGACAGATAAATCCAGACAGCCAAATGAAAAGCAAATCTGTAATATTAAAGTAGCTAGGGCAGAACTTGGTTAAAAGTTTTTGGCTTTTTAGGAAAGTTGGAAGCGTGTATTTATTAATTTTATTTTTTTATGAGAAAGTATTAATGTTTTTTGATTAGTTATGTTTTGTAAACTGTATGCCAGAACTTGTAAGCAGAAAGCAGTCTCTACGCACCTACTGGTGAAAAGGTAAAAGTGTTTCTTGGGGTGCTTCATTTGCATACGTTACCTGCCCAGCACTCCTCTGGTAACATGTGAAATATTGAAGGGAAGGGTGGGCTTTCAGTGAGACTTAGAAAAAGGGGAAAGAAATTTTAGAACTGAACAGCAGCTGAACATTTTTCAGTTCAAAATACAATTTTGATTTTTACAAAGTAATGTCACATCTAAAACTAATCATTACATTTCTGTTGTTAAATGATCTTTAAGTGGCTGGAAGTATTTAATTTCAAATTAGTTCTACAAAGCCGTAAGCCTCATCGGTGTCCTGCGTTTTGATGGTAGTCCAGGTATGTATCATCTCAGAATAACTGGGCTCCTTGGAATACTACAGCTCTTGCAGTGTGGTTGTTTTCCTTTGGTTGAACTAGGTGATACATAGTGTATTTGTTTTTTCATATTCAGTCCTTTTCGAATGTGCTGTGAAGATGATTATGATACCTCAGGGATCTGCCATCTGCAGTGCCCTTTGAGCATAAACATGAGTCCCAACTCATGACGCTTTCTCCACCTCTCTTCTTGATTTGAATGTGTAACTCCCTCAGTGCATACTCCAATATCAATTTGTATGCAATAAAATAATTAAAAGGATCATCAACAGTTTGTATTTTACTATAATTTTTCCTTTTGATTAATCCAGATCAGTAATTAGAAAAATTATAATAACAGTGAATAATTTACATGGATATCTCTTCCAAGCAAAATCTTACTGGAATAATTGATCTACATTTAGATTTTTTCTTTATACAAGTGGTGAAGAGAGACGGCTGTTACATAAATAATACTAGTGTGAAGCCAGATGGAGAAATAATTGCTAGCACAGCTTAATGAATTAAATCTTGAATTAATAAATTCAGTATTAGCTATTATACAGTTTTGAAAGTCAAGCTTTCTTCAAGATCCACTTTTGTGATCCAGATGCTGGGCTGCTTCAAGGGTATCCTTGTGATGCACACCACTTTTATTTTGGGTTCCCTAGGGGAAGAAAGACGTTTTCTGTCAATATTTTCTTCACAGCCTCTTTTCACTGGAAGAGGGGTGCCTCCTGAAGGCAAACTTCTGTGTAAGAACTTCATGTCTTGGAAGCAGACAGTATGTCTGATGGTGTTGATTCAGCCCTGCAGGTAGTGATAAAACAGCAGTGGAAGGATTTATATATTTAGTTGAATGCCTGGCTGAAACTAAGGGAATATTCCATTTTGTAGGAGACTGGAATAAAGCCCTGTGGTAATGAACCCTTAAAAACTATATGTTTAATGTTATAGGAGAATTTATCCTATGCTTCATGTTATAGATACTTTTACCAAGACCCTGTTCAGAAGAGCCTATGTTAAATATATGCATTTGCATTTCCAAAAATATACGTTCCCTATGTGTCCTTATTTTCCTAATAAACTCTCTGTATTCATAAAAGACGTAAGGAGTATTTTGAACAGAGACTTGCAGATTGTCACAGTGATACTCTGACTGCTGATAAAGAAGAATTACTAATGAAAATTGGCAAGCTGGAACTAGTCCAAGTCCTAGCTCCACACCTAAAATTTGTAGTACACTTGAAACATAATTCATTACAATAAATTCTCAAAACCTATTTCACTTTTTCCTGAATAGGAAAGGTGGTTATACAGCCCTTGTCATGCTTTTCTAACTTTAGTATGTGCTACCTGCCTCACAAAAGCTATAATGAAATCTAGTGGAAGGTCCTGTCTAGAATTTGGAAATAAAGGTTCACTGAGATTTTCCACAGGAGGCTTGGGCCTCCATTATCAAAACCAGTGGGAATTTTTTCATTAACTTCTTGGGCACCTGAGAAGCCTTCACGCCTTTATGTAACATGCTCCAGAATTTAGCTGGCATGCACAGCTACTGAATTTTGGAGGATCCAAATTTTATGGGACAGGCAGTTTCTCCTTTGGCCTAGATGGCAATTACGTGTGGAATACCTTATCTAATACTTCTCAGCTCCCAGTTAGGGAGACATAAAGGAAAGATTTAAAGGTGACTGTGGTGTTTTGGTTTTTTTTTACATAATAAAATGATGTATAGTCATCTTACCTGAGCTGCCTCATAACAAGGGCTGAAGAATTTCACTGAGTAATTTTTGTAGTGCACCTAAAATCATTGACTATGAAGTCTGTGAAGGACTTGCTTACTTCATGGCTTAATAAAGCAATAGTGTGTTTTGCAAGGAAACACTGTATAAATACTGTGTAAATATCCTTTGAACAATGCTAAGGATATATTAAAACCACAGGACCCACTTTGTCTACATTCTGCTCATTTGCCAATGTTAAACTGTTAGACATCTGGACCTCCTGCTTTGCACCCTTTGGGGAATTTTCAGGCATTAGCACATACTCTTCTGTTACTAGATAGTATTACACTCCATTTAGGGAAGAAAGGCACTCTCCAAAGATCTGTGGCAGTGCCTTCCTCTCTGTAGTGCTCTCCAGCAAATCTAGTTGTTTATTTTATGAAGACTGCATTAGCTTCCATCCGCATTTGTTTTCTTCATCCCTCTATAATTTGACACCCGAGGAGGTATGGAAGCACCTTAGCTGGAAGCCTAGGAGAGGATTTTCTTTGCACTCGTTTTTGGAGGGCAGATTAATTCCATTGTAAATAGCTCATAATGGCTACAGGTTTTGAGGTCCAACACTAATTCATCTTTTACCTACTACCCATGGCTTCTCTTCTTAAAAAACCAGAAAGCTCCCAATAAAAGTGATTGAAAATACATACAAAATAGCCAACTGCAAATTTCTGTCTTTATTCAGTACTTAGAATTTTACCTTTTAAAGTAATTGATTCATTTGCATTTACCTTTAAATGAAAAGTGAAATCTTATGGTAAAAAATGTTAAAACTCAGTCAAGTAGACTTTATATCAGGGTTCTACAACAAAAAGTTCTAGAAAGATCTCATTATGAAAAAATGAAGTCTTGGGTTTGTTTTTTTTCATTTTGGACTGAGTGGCTGCACAGTTAAATGAGTCTTTCGGCTCTTGCTTTTCAAAATGTGTTTTGTGAGACCCATATGTCGGACAACATTTTTAATTTTAGATATGGCATCTTAACTTTGAGGAGGGGATGTAGACGGAAAGATAAATGGTTTTGGAAAGAATTTCATAAACCTCTCAAAGAGAGGCTTCATAATGCAGCTAGTAATGGGAAATTAAAAGAGACAGGACTACCAAAATGATACTCTCACTTACTCATAAATTTAAAGCAAGAGGGACCAATGGCACTATGTAATCTAATCTCCCGAATTACACTGCCAGTAGAATTCCACTCAGTGATTCCAGCACCGAGCTCATGATCTTGTGGATGAAACAGCACATCTTTCTGAAAGCTCTTCAGAACAGTGGGATGAATATTCAAATGTTGGACCCATGGCAAGTTGTCCAAAAGTTAGTTTATCCAACTAACCTCTGTGGTTAAGGTTATTTCTCCAGTAAGAAAGGTGCCTATTTTGCATTCCAAACCCACACATACACACACACACACACACATATATCTCTGTATTGTGCAAAAGAAGAACTGACTGTGAGCATAACTAAGCCAACCTGATGATCACTCTCTCCTCCACATCAGTAAACAGGAGACTTACACAAAGCCAGATGAGGCCTTTCTTTTGCTATGTGAAAAGGAATCTCCTCAAGGTTCCCCCTTTCTTAATCTTCCCAATCTCATCAAGATCTTCCATCAGTTTTTGATTGTTTTTGCAGCTATTTTCTCTGTAAAATGAGTCAGTACTTCAGACTGCAGTGTTGCTTAGTTATCCAAGGTAGCATTAAAGGTAGAATTAAATGAGATATTGGGATCATGGAACTTCCTTTCATACAGCACCTGCAGCTCTTGGCAGGACAAATTTACCTTTCTTGAATCTCTGTGCTGCTGCTTTTCTAGCTGTAGTACAGACATCCTGCTACTTTTTGGTTCACACATTTTTTTATGAGGGGAGCTGAAGGGGCTGCTTTGAATGTTTGACTGTTTTGGCTTCCATTAATTGAAGTGTCATCGTTAGTGACACCACATAAAACTGAACATCCTTACACTGTTGACAATGTCTGGGCTTTGTGGAAGCTATACTTAATTATTTGAGGGCAGAAGAGAGGCAGAGTTGGCTCATCTTTTGAGGAGGCTGGGCAATAGGTGAGAAAACCTTGAATGAAAGGAGTTGCCTACTGAAAAATAACCAACAGGAAATAAACGGTGAAGACCAAGAAATGTCCTGATCAGCCTCATTCAAAAATCTCACATAACAAAGGTTACTACGAGTGACAATAACAAACTTTTTTGGAAAGAAGAGAGGCAACACGTGGCCACGGATACATTCTACAGTTTTGAAAGTCTGAAATTTCTATCCCCCCCTAAACGTAAATAGAAATTCAGCAGTAGACATTAATAGATGGCATTTGGAGCCCTGAAAAAGGAAAGTGCACAGCCATAAGTGAATTTATTGTGTTTTTCAGAAGATTCTGAAAGAAATACTGCCCCACATAGTTTTGTGCTTGAGTCCTGATAAAGACAGCTGTGGCCATGGCAGTCTACTCTCCATGACATCCAAAGTTCAAATACCAAAAGGAAGCAATCTTGAATACCAAAGGAGTAAAAAAGCTCCAACTAATACAACAAATGGCATATGGGTTAGACATAATCCAAACTAACAGAAATATATGGTCCCAATACTTTACAGAGACTTTAATATTTTGTGGTGGGGTTTATATGAACAGGAGATTGATACTTAATGATATTTTTTGAAGAATGTACAGCATGTCTAAATTGGGGTAACACGAACATGAAGGTACCTCTTACAGCTTCGACTATACATCCATGAATATCTTTCCAGTGTAACAGAAAATGATGTTCTTCTGGTAAGATTAGAGTGCTGTCCAGTTGTACAAAAATAAATGCTGTTGTTTCCAAAGAACATTTTGAGCAATTGGAAAGCAGGATTTACTTCGTAGAAAATTTGGATGGAAATGTGTTTTCTTTTTCAGAGGTTTTTTTTCAAAGTTTTTAGCTGGCAACTTCATATTTCCTTACAGTACCCTAAAAATATGTAAATTACATTAAAAATGAAAATTGGCTTAAGAGATTTTTGATTCTCTGATGGCAAACTGTTCTTCAGAAAAGAAATAAAGCATTTCTTCTGAAATGTTTCATTTAGTGAAAAGCCAGTAATCCCCTAGAAATCTCAGTAACCGTATTTTTGCCATTCCTGGCTGGCTTTTGAAGACCTATAAACTGCAAACATTTTAGGTGAATATGAGATAAACTCTACTGGTTTCATCATTCTGTTTAGTTAAATCTGATGTATACTGTAGCCTTCCCAAATTCTACTTGCTGTGCATGAGTAGTTTTTGTTGACCAGTAATTAAAAAAGTTTACATCCACATTTCCTCAGTATTTCTGACTAATCAGAGCTTGTATGCACTCGGTACAATTTCACAACAGCGCTTTAGTTCAACATAGGTATATTGGAGCTGCTTCTTGACCGTTTTGCAGCCAGTGTTTTAATTTTCACACGATTGCAGGCCGGCAGCTCCTTGAGGAGGGGGACTGGGGGCCCCTGGGCAGGCAGGGCCTGTCCCACCCCCAGCCAGGGCAGCCAGGGGCAGCCCCAGCCCCGGGCATCGGGCACCTCCCTGGGGTAGGGACAGCTGGGGCCATTAGCCTGCAGGTGGGGGGTCAGGATCTGGTCTGGTGCAGGGAACCAGGGTCAGACACAGCCCTGAGGTGCCAGGCGGGGCCATAGTGGTGGGTCAGGCCCAGGCGCTGCTGTGAGGAAGCTGAAGTCAGGTGCACCCACAACATCGCTGAAGGCCCAGACCTGAGCTTGGATGGGACCCTGGGCAGGGGCGTGAGGCTGATCAGGGCCATTAAGGCCTATTAGTGCACTCAGGGCCCTGACAAAAGTAGATGGCAAATAACTTTACAGCAAAGTTATAAAGTTTTATACTTTTTAGCAAAGTAGCAACAGTATTTTTGCTACTATCTTCTTCCTATTACCGCTGTAAGCAGTTCTGCTGTGTGTTTGCTTTGCTTCCAGTTTGCTAGCTCGCTATTTCTCTAGCACCTCCTTTTCCTTTCTCTCTTACTACTTGTGTGAAAATGCAGAAAGAATTTCAGTCCGTATATGTTCATAAATTCTCATGTGGCCTGAGTTACATGCTGGCGTTCAGACCTAGTGTCTAGAAAACATTGCCCATAAGAGGTGAGTATGCTTCTGCTTTGTCAAGTTAAGTACAAAAATCGAAACTTTTCCCTGTTCAAAAAATAAACCCTGGACTAGCTGACAACTTTCTGGATGATTTTCAAAGCTCCTTCTCTTTGTTTCATGTATCATGCATGCCTAGACAGTTTAAAAAATGCTAAACCTCTCTTTGAATTGGCAATTTTTTAAATCCAAATGCAAAGTGCCACCTAGTGGTTAATATATGGATAAAATGTATATATAAACAAAACTTTCCAGTACAAACTCAGTGTTACACATTTTTATAGATGAAGAAGCACATGTAGGTAAGCAAACTTGTTGCTTAAAGACTGGATCTCAGATAGCAGGATGAGGAGTGTGGTGGCAATACTTACGTAAGCTGAAAAAAATGAGAAACAAAATGTAGTTTATAGTCTGTTACGTTTCCTTTCCTTATAAAGTATCTGCAAATGCATCACAAGCATTAAAGACCAAACATTAAAGAAAGGAAGTGACCTCATTTAAACTAACTAAGAATAGCATCTGCAATATCATCTGGAGGAACAGGAGGGAAGAGCAGTAGAGGAGTGCACCATGGCCACACTTTTGAGCGAGTCATTGAGCAAAGGTTTTCTGGGAAGATTGTTTCCTTGGATATGCTGTGAATGACACACCAGAGAAATAAATGATGCAAATGAAGATGTTGAAAAGAGATTGTTATATGTAGGGTGCAGAGGACTTCTTCTAGACACCACAGAAATAGAGATGAAGAACCTTTTTTTTTTTCATTTGCTATCTTTATTAATAGGTAAAGAGGGAGGTAAAGAGTATAGTAGTAGAGATGCACAGGAAAAGTTGGGGAGCTAAGGCAGATCAAGAGCTGGACTGGTTTTATATGTGTACATATCAGAGTGAAAGGGCAAAAACGTTCAAGGCTTGAGAATTTATTGAAGCTGGATGCAACCAGAGACTAAATCAATGAACAAACATAAAAGGATATAAATGTACATTAAAATACTTTTGGGTACTTAGAATAATATTTTTAAAATAAGATAAAAAAATTGCACACACAAAAATAAACATTGGAGCAATTTAAGTTTTATTTAAAATGTGAGAAATTTTCTATAGAATTATTGGTAGAATTGTTACTAGAATTAAAAGTTAAAACCTTATTTAAAGCTATTAAAAATATTGTTTGTATCTTAATTGATTAATATCCTTTGGAAATAGTAGGAAACGAGCTTATATATGCAGGAGATGGGTAAAACTTTCAGAGAATAAGAGCATACATAATGATTTTATGAAATGCGGCAGTGATGGATGACAGTCCAGAAATCCTAACACTGAATGAATTAATGGCTGGACAGAGAGTAGTAGAGAGTGAGTAGAGAGTAGAATGTCAACCTTGATCAAGCTAGATATTCTATGTGCAGAAAGAGACACATTTAACATACCATTTATCGCACCTTCATTTTCCAACAGTGTAGGTATTTATAGCACTGTAGGCTGCTCTATAGTCACTGGCGAGAAACAAGCAGTTGTTGGGAGCAATTATTCTGGCCTGTTTTCATGTGTTTTAGGATGAAGTGAATCATGCTCTGTCACCCTCTGACAATATTGCATATGTCATTATTGTTGTAAAAGGATACTATTGTGGGTAAAGAGCAATATCTACTTGAAGACCTGTGAAACTCACCAAGGTCTCCAGTTGTGCCACATCTTGAATTTCCAAGATCAGTGGGAAATTAATTGCTAGTTTCAATTGTGCACAATTAAGCTCGTGCTGTACAATAGAGATATGTTGTTGGGATGGAAGAGACAAATTGATGCAAGTGTAGTGAGAATGGACTTGTTAATTGTATCCCATCTCTGCATAAGGGTGTGTTTCGCTAAGAGAAGAAAAAGATATATGACTGCAATATTGTCAAAAATCTGTAGTAATAGGAGGAGGAGGAAATGAGGAAGGGTGTGGGTTGAAAGCCCAGAAAAGTGCATATTGTTTAACAGTTGTACTTCTAACAGCCCCTAGCAGCGCACCAGTAACACCATCATTTCAATATTCAGCCCTAGACCAGTTTTCAGAAGCACACTGTAGTTATTCAGTGACTATAATGCCTCCAGGAAATGTCAGCAGTTTTCTCAGATTTCCTGTACCATAATAAATAAGCTTGTAAATATATATAAATTGAGGCTTAATGTTCTTCTTGGAATTCTGATGACAGCCACTCAAGTTTCACTCTCACGACTGTTGATGCATCTGAAGGTAGTCTAGATGTAGGAAATACATCTTTTGTGTTATTTCATCTATTTGATTTAAGGAGTCTGAAAAAGTATCATTCTCTCTGGTGCCGTAGATGCCTGTTAAGTCCTAAAATACTGAGGAAAAACTGAGGTAAAAAATACATTCCCCAGAAAACATTAGTGACTGGTAATGTTTTCAATGTCAAAAATGTGTACATTAATTTCCTTCCTGCAAGCTAGCTTCGAGATCTGATACAAATTGTGTTGATTAATCTTGGTGGGGATAGGACTTGGACCTCTGTTTTTCTGTATAATATTTCATGTATGTGAAGCTTGAATAAGAGTTTTGTGGTTTTTTGTGGAAAAGGTACTAATGGAACTCTGAAGCCCATGTTGTTCAGCTGCCTTTTTAGCAAAACCTTGGCCCAGTCCATATAGCAGTGTAGCAAAAATTTATAAAGGCCTCTGAACTGTTTGCAGATTACTGTAGCAAATCCACCATGTTACAGAGAGTATACTGAACAAAAGGGAAAATTTGTGAAAGTCATCAGCTTTTATGGGTGTGCATGAACATTTTCATGACTCATCTCAGCTCTCACTTGTTAGTGGAAATGGGGATGAACTAAAAAGGTCTGAAGTCGCACAAGATGCTAATTATTCTTGTGTACTCCAGGGCTTGTTTATGCTGGCTCAGGCAGTACATCCATCAAAGCCAAAAGAGTTGCATTTTGTCAGTATAGTTCTGAGTGCTGGCAGATGAAGAAAATAGTTTCTTTGTCTTTCTTGTATGTCACGTTGTTGATGTTGTTTCTGGCTTAAAATCAGTTGGAAAGGAAGCATGACCTGAATTGGCTGAAGTAAATATTCTTTTACTTTGCATAAGCCCTGGTGTTGCATCATAGAAATGTAGGACTTGATTTTAATCCAGTACTGCAACTTAGGAAGCACCTAAGCGTGTTTAAGTTCCATTGACTTCAAAGGATATGTAGATGACTTGCTCAGATGTAAACCTCTTAAATTATATACACATAGCCAAGTCAACATCATCTCAGAGATATCATTACTAATGCGAAAAGAAAAGCCACAAGTGCCAGAGGGAGTAGAAGGTAGTCAGGTAAAACAGAACATAGATAAAACCCATGAGTTAATTCTTAAAGAAATGTATGAACCAGCTGTTGGGGCAGATACACTAGAAAGGACAAATTCTGCATGATCATCAGGAAAAAAGGAATTATTATGGAGTTCAGAGAGTATTACATTCTGAGTCAGTTGCTAAAAACACTCATTCAAGAGGTAGGGACCAGAAACCTGAAAAGAGTGAATTGTCAATGGGAACAGGAACTTCTCAGCCAACTGTGGAATAAAGATAAAAAGGATGCCACTCTCACAGTTCCTAGTCCTAAGTACATCTCCCTTACCCTAAGGTAAGGCTAAAAGAAGGAATCCAATACATTGGTCTAGGAGTCAAAGTTACTAAAGGAACCAAAACAGTTAGTCCGCTTCAGGTAACTGAAGAGCTTGACAAGCTGAGGTTAGTCACACAGTATTAAGCAAATAAAGGTGGGGTTGATTAGAGTAAAGACAGGTCTAGATTCTGCAACTGAATTAACAACTTCAGGCTCTCTTGGGAAGAAATCAGCATTTTTTAGGATGAAATTCTTCTGACCCATTTTAGGTGTTTGCTTTAGAAATATTAGTTTAAATATGAGTCAGCAGTGCACCCTTACGGAGATGAGGTTTAACCATATACTGTGCTACATTAGCAAACTGGTAGATCAAGAGAAGCAATTGTCGGTCTCTGTTTGGCTCTTCTGAGGCTGCAGCTCAGTGGAGTACTGTGTCCAGTGTTGGGCTCCTGTGTATGGGAAAGCCATTAATTGGCTCAGCAGAGAGCATGGAGATGGCACTAGAATATGCAGTGTATAACGATTGACTGAAAGCTGGGTTTGTTCAGCTTGGCGAAGAGTGATCTGATTGCTGTCTTCATCTACCTAATGGGCTTATAGAGGAGATGAAGCCAGACTCTTCTCAGATGTGAACAGAAAAAAAACAACAAAAAAACCATAACAAGAAGCAATGGAAGCAACCTGCAGCAAGGGAAATCCTAATTAGATGCATGGCAAAATTCTTCATGGAGGAAGTTGTGTGTGTGCAGGTTGCCCAGAGAGGTTGTGATAGATTGGAGATTTGGGATCTCCAAATCTCGGTGGAGATTTTTGGTGCTTGACTGGAAAAAGCATTGAAGTGAGTATGGGTGAGTGTATGAGGTAATGAACAGTAATACATCTGTTGCGTACCTCTTTGGAGGTTGATACAGCATACAAGGCAGTGGAGAATAAGGCATTGCATGTTATCTCCCCACACAGATAAACTTTGTGAAGTGTTCCCATTAGTAGTCCCTTATTTTTGGCATCATCTTTCTGAACATAGAACAGATGCTCCATTTAGAGCTGTATAATTCTAAAAGGGGTGTAGAAAGACCCAGTCCCCATGAACAAGTGACTCCTCTGGAGAATAGCATTTCCTTGGGAAACTATAAAGATGACTCTATGGAATTGGTGACCAAATGCAGAATTTAGCCCATAATCCTCCTCTCATCTTCTTTTTTCATCTCCAAACCCTATTCTTGGTACAGCACAGAGGCTCCCTCCCAGCTATCACACTTAGATGTCTTCCAAAGGAAAGCAAGGCCCATGGGAATGCTATGCCACTGGCTCTCCTTCAGGCTGCAGCTAGGACATACGCCCAGGGGCGAATCCAGCTGCTGGTTCTGTAACGCACTCCTGGGTTCCCTAGTTTACATGTACTTTGAAAGTAACTTAAACTTTGAAAGTAGGATGCTAAACACTTTAAGTCCACACAAGCTGTCCAAGTTTAATTGCACTAAGATGGTTTAACACAAATATAGAATGTTTAAATGTTCCTTTTCCAGCTTCATTTAACTCAGGTGGCTTGATTTTGGGCATGAGCTCACTAGCACAGAGTAAATGAATAGTGAATTACTAGTACTATAAATATTCTGAAGAATAGTATTATACATGGATGTGAGTAGTTCCTAATCCAAGTTTCATGTTCTCTACTGAAGGGAACAAACTGTACCTTATACTTTCTAATAATCTCATGGAGATAATACTAGTAGGATAAAAGTTTTGTTTATATCTTTAGCGTTAATTACAAATTTAAATTGTCGATTGTCAATTGCCTTATTGGAAGACATAAATGCCCAGAATTTTGCACATGATTTTTTTTTTTGGAGAGAACTTAACTCAGATAATATGAGTAATATTTCCTTACTTCTTTGTACTCATAATTCTTCGTAAGGCTTGAACTCAGAAACCTTCATAACTCTTCACTTAGCTTAGAAGGCATGCATTATAAGTAGCCACCTTTAAACAAATAGAGCATGCTTGATCCAAGTGCCTGTAGTGGGCTCTAGGAAGATTTATGCTCATTCATAAAATACTGCTTTTGAGCCACATTTCTAGAGACATCAGCATGGGCAAAACTGTAACAAGTAGTTACTATCTAGTAACTGGTAACAAGTTGTTACTAGTGCTACTGTAAAACATGCCTATAACATTTTATGACACACCCCCCCCCCCCCTTCCTGAAATAAATACACAGAAGCACTCTTTGTTCAAATGTCTGTTATTTAGTTTAGGAGAGATGATTTTGTTAGTCCATGTCTATTATTCCAAAAATTCTCCAGTCATGATGCGCTCCCTTTGTATTTGTGATGCTGACTCCAATGAACTACTTTTACTTTTTTTAACATTTTCTTATCTTTTCTTAGCATGATCCCATCAAAATGACATAGTTTTAATGAGACATTTTGCAAACAATGTATTAACTGACCTAAAAATAAGCTGGTTAATCAACAGACTCTTATGATTCCCTTAACATTTTAATACAAAATACCGTCTTTGCAACTTTCTTGAAAGAGTCTAATCTTTCTTGAACTACTCATCCAAAGCTTCCACCAAGTCTTTATATGGTAAATACAGTAGGGTGATTCGGACCAGACTGAGCTTTCAAGTCTGTTACTGCTGGTTTTGTTTCAGGATGTGTTGGAATTTGGGATAACATCACCTGTTGGCGTTCTGCGAAGGTTGGAGAGACTGTCACTGTCCCTTGTCCAAAAGTATTTAGCCTTTTTTCTGGCAAACCAGGTATTTAATTTTAACATGTATTTTTGCTGGCTTCTCTTTGTTATTTTATAACATAAAATGCTAAAAATGGGGGGCGGGGGGGTTTGTGGATTAAGGTTTTTATTTTCTTTTTAAAGAGTCAAAATAATAGACTCTTAACAGAGCTGTTCGTGATACATAATGAAAAGACCAAATAATTGTCTTTGTGGTCCATGTGGTGTTCTTTGAGTCAGATACTAAATATATATTCTGATGACACTCATCAAGGCTGAAGACTTTGCTTGCTCTTTTTGACCTATTTATGTTAATTATTAAGGCAGCTGAGCCTGACTGACATCTTTAACAGTTGCCAGCAGGTCACATGCAGGTTGTTCCTTCGGTTGTTCCTTCTGTACTTAGAGCTCTGAAGGAGCTCTGCCTTGCCTTCATGAGAATAATGAGCCAACATTGACACATAATACCTAAAAATTATCACTATTGCAATTTAAGGTAGTTATTATGAAACCTTTTATTCTGCTTTTTAATGGAACTTGAAAAGAGCTCATCAGTGTCTCAGACTGCTGAAACATTTAACTGTTTTAAGTCTACCATCTTCTCCACTGTCTTGTCAATATACTGTGGTTTAATTTTGCACTTCGGCTTGATAGTGGGGTTTTAAAAATAGATGATGCACACATAGCATTTCACATATGTATCTCAAAATGCAGCAGGAAGAATCTTATCCCCATTGCTCAGGTGAGAAACCTTTGTCATGAAGAGCTGGTGAAAGATGGAAAACTTGTCACAGTGACTTAATTCTGCTTTTGAGGTGTCTGTGGAGAGCTTTTTAACAATATTAGTTTTAACATAGAGGCTATGTTGGGATATGACTAAAATACCTTTATTCTCAAAACTGTTGATTAAGTCTTGTCCCAGTAAAAAATAGATAACTAAAACAATCTACAGATGAGCAAAGGTTTTCATTCCTGGGGCTGGTGAATCTTGATTGGTTTATCATGGATAGTCTAAACAGTTTATAAAGGGGGAAGTATGTGTAATCTTCACTAAATCTTGTGAAATCTGTAAAAGTATTCAAATGACTCAAACAAAGATATTAAGGTGTTGTAATGAGACAAGGCAAACTAATAAATATCAAAAATTCAAAGCATGAACTGAATCACACTGCTTCTATCTATTTGCAAAAAATAGAGCATGCACGCTCTCCCTGGAGTTTGGATGTTTGAAATTTAGCAACTGTTAGTATCTTATATTACAATAACATTTTCATTTTCCTATAAAACAACTGTAATAAATACTTAAGTCTGAAACCTTCACAATGCATTACAAATCTATCTCACTTGGGCATGGTGTCTTCAAGACTGAAAGATCACTTCCTTTTTATAAGATCACTTCCTTTTTATAGTTTGCTATAATTTTCCCGTATACAGCTTTTTTCATAGCCACCTGTTTACTTCTTGCTTGTGGAACTAACAGGATGGTTTTTTAGAGGTACCTGTTCAATTAAGAGGATTTTTCAAATCTTGTCTTTCTATAATTATAGAGAAGGAAGACAGCAAACATCTTGCATGGTTGATTCAATTAAGATCTAACCAAATATCTCAGCACCTTTATAATTTGATAATTCTCAGGAATATATAATTTATTTAATTCATACACAGCACATTTCAAATTCACTTGATTCTTATGGCAGAAAATTATAAAAATGTCTTTAAACAAGAAATCTAACTCTTTTTATTTAGCCAGATTTGTGAGTTGTATGTTTTAGTTTTTTCACAGTTTAAGAGGAATTAAAATTCTACTACAAAATGATCTAGACTACCTTATTTTTTATGGAAGTATTCCAGATCATAAGTAGGCTTTTAAATACCATCAATTCTTTAAAGGATTTCTTAGTTTAAATTGTGAATTAAAAAAAGTAGTTGTCATCTCATCTTTACAACTTTTGGAGAACTGGCTCTTCATTTCTTCTGTGATGGTCAAGGTTATAGTTTAAGCATACCACATAATTAGTTCTCTATTGAATATTAGTAACTTTATATTAAATGAGTTTTTACTGTAAAAGCAATCATATTATCCTATAATGTTTTTTCTGTATTGTACATGATGATGTAAGTACATGAGTATCAGAAAGTTATTCTGTGAATTTTTTCAAGTTATGGGTTTTAAATGAGGTTGCCATCTGAAATATTTAATTGGATGGAACAATGGTGTAGAAATAATGTCTTCCATAGAACATGGCCAACTGTCTTTAAGTTAAAAGACCTTACAGTACTTACAGTAGAAAATACTTCAGCATCTTGAGTACATAGAATCTTTTTCTTGCAAAACTGGCTTTGACGTAATTTGTGGTTCTGTTAACACATTCCCCTGCTCTGCCTAGTCAGAGAATCTGGATGTACTTTTGAAGTGAAGACTCTTCAGAGTGTATAAATAGGTTACATTTTCTTTAAAAAATGCCATGTCTATGCCAAATGGCAGAAGTGGTCCTGTTGTTTGAGGAGACACTGTGGTTTACGGTCAAGGCCTTGTTATAAGCTAGAAAGATTTGGTTGTTGGTTGATCAACTGTTTGTAGGATATTTACAACTTTCCACTGAAGACTTTATACAAAGAAGAAATTCCAGTAACCAATTAGCAAGATAAAAATCACAAAAGCTTTAGTTTGGAATGTATATAAACACATTTGGTTTTTCTTGGCCAAAGTTGATCTGTGACACATAAATTTGTTCTTGTGTGGTGAAAAACAGGCATCTTTAAGTCAGTTAAAGACCAGTGGTAAACTCCAAACTAAAGCAGTATGTTATTATAGATTTTAAGTATCGTGGATATAAAAATTGCTGTAAGAAAGGTGAGGGTAAGTTGCTTATGTTTTAACATTGTAAGAGTAAGTTATAATAATTTTAATGACTATTCTTTATTCTGACATCAGACTCTTCAGTTTTCTCCTATTGAAGCTGTTCCATATTATATGAACATTAGTTCACACTGATTAGATTAAGGAGTAGAATCATGGGTTGCCCCAATCTCATCTACATGAATTCATCTGGGAAAAGAGTCAACTTCTCAGTTCCAACCAAAAAATCATTTTTGTTTAGTGCAAAGACAACTCAGAGCAAGAGTAAAAGCCAAAGTAATATGAATGAAGAGGACATGAAAGGAAGTGGCTGGGTTGCTTTAACAGGAGTGCTAGGAAATACAGCATGTTAACAGAGAATGACAAAGTTAGGTTGTCTAAAGATTTGTTGATGAGGAGACTTTTGGATCTTTCTGATTTAAACTCTCAAATTTTGTTTTACAGGGAATATTAGCAAAAATTGTACGAGTAATGGTTGGTCAGATATTTTTCCTGACATCTTTAGTACTTGTGGATATAATGACTATGAGGATGATTATAAGGTAGGAAAAATACTTTTTATATTCATTTAGATGCCAGTGTTCCATACAGCTATCAGACACATTTTGCTTGTAAATAATTCCCATTTTACTCTATCAGAATTAATGGAGATCTGTAGTAATTTTTGGTAGCATTGATTGCCATATGCTTGGATTGCAAATGTCACATAAGATAAAATCAGAAATGTAGAATTCAGTAACTGTTTGAAACTCAAGGCTATAAACAGTTGGTAATTGCAGTAATGTATCTGTATTTCTAATATTGCAATGTTACTGGGCTTATGCACAGTATGTTTTTCATTGTGTTATTTCCAGAAGTTTCTATTATAACAAATCCTAATACTATAATAATCTGTTAATAATACATGCACCACTTGATTGCTGATACGTATTTAAGATGTAAGTAAAATAGAATGAATTTAGGTCATTGGAATTATTGCAAATTTATATTGGACTTCAAATTGCGTTAGCAATTAGAAGTGGTTCAAAAAGCTATCAAGATATCTTAAATACAGTATAAATGGAAAAACAAATTTGCTCACTTTGCAGATCCTATTTCTTGTTCTTTTTGTTGAGGGAAGTACTTTTTCCATCACGTTTTACCTATTTTCTATCTGTTTTTCTGCTGAGCAAGATTTTGTTTACAAGGATGAGCTCATAGCGTCAGTAAAACTCTTGTTATCATGAACATATGAAGTCCTCTCATGAATAAAGATGCTTGGCTGGTTGGGTTTTTCTGAATTTTAGTATGTGTGGAATAGCTCTAGCAGACCTGTTCTGTCTGGTTTGCAGAGATGTGCTGGCATTCTAGCTAAGACATGCAGTTCTTGCCATCTCTTTCTGTATTTAAAAGCCCAGCCATTACTGTAGTTGAAAATAGATAATAAAGAAAATGAATAAAGTTGTTTTCCCAACTTTTCTGAAGACGCATTCTAAAACATTGGTATCATCTGACAGCTTGGGGACGCACACACATTACTGCTAAAACAGCCATTTTAAAACACTGTCATTCAACCCAGACATTGTCATGTGGAGTGAAAATGGGTCGAGGCTTAAAAATTCAAATTAAGAAAAGATAATATTTCAAGTAGTGAGAAGTACTTAATTAGCAGATGAACTAATAGAAAGGCAGTTCTTGTTTGACATATTCATTAGTAATTTGAGGGAGAAGAATGAAATGCAAGTTGACTATACTTGCAGGAATGAACCTAGAGAAACTGGATATAGGAAGTAGTAGCAACATTTACAAAAGCCTGGAAAAGAGCAAATAATAAACCAGTGAAGATTAAAAATCAGAACAGAGATGTGGAAAGCAGGTACTGAAAAAATGATTAACAAAAGTACAATAGATAGATAGAGTATCATAGATCTCTAACATAGATAGCATACAGAATAAACGCATAACGTGTTGCAGGGAGGGGAAGGGGAAATGCACGCACTGATTGCATTTCAAGAAACATGGCCTGAGGGCCCTGTCCTTTTTTTTCAAGTACCAGTGTCATTGCTCAGGGAATATTCTTTGCCTGAAGATCATAAACTGGTTATTTCAGTGGGACAAGACAATAATTCTTTTCTAACCTTAAAGCTGACAAGTCAAAAAGTGGATACAATAGTGCTAGCTTGTCAGAAGATACGCTGTTCCTGTGCAAATATTATATATTTTGTAGTTAAAGAAAGGACAAAGATTATCAGAATAAAATCTGAAAAGGGAAACAGGAAAGCATATATTTAAATCCATCTCTTCATGGGAGACAATATAAAAAATGCAAGTATCATGCAGTTGTGAGATTTCAGGAGGCATTTAAGGTTCTGCATCAGCCAACTGTTACACAGAAAGATGATGTTTCCTTGAATTCGGTCTTGGCACTCAAAGCACTAGGCAGCTTTTAGTAGCACATCAAAACAAAAAATCTTTACTCAACATAAATCAGTTCATTTTTATTTGACCTAGTATTTCAACAAAAAGAACTAAAAATTAAATCCTAAGTATTTGGATAGAAAATGCTTTGCACACAAAAATACCGTGCAACAATGTGATTTGTGGGTGATGTGTGAGGTTGCCCTCAAGTTTACAGTAACTAAGGAGATAATATTTTAGAGAAGGTGGCAAAATACTTTTCTTATGGTAAGTCTTAAATTTTCTTCTGTATGCTTTCTCTGAAGACAATGTTAAAGGAGTAGGTAGAAACTGTCTTTGGTGTCAGTCTGGTGCCTGCATCTTCACTGCTGAATGAATTTCCATTATAGATCCAATTAAGTATTTATTCCTTTTTTTTGCTGTCTTTTAGGATATGGACTTGTATCTTTACTTCAAAGGGGACTTATTTCTATACATATTTTTTATTTATTTCTGTATATGTACGTGCATACACACAGACATATATATCTCTCCGGATATGCATCTATTTTGGACAGTTTTGAATATTCTAGAGAAGGTTTAAACAATAGAGATTGGTGCGCAAATAGTGAACAGGGAATTTATTAATAGGTACTAAATTTTTATGCTGAAAATGCACTGAAATGAGAAAGCTTATTTAAAAATACTATAAGCATGTCATCTATTATTTCTCTGCCGAGTTCAGTGGTACTGTCCAGGGTATGAAAGAACTTGTCTGCTTCCACAGTATGCATTGATTTTACTCAGAGTTAAAAAGTTCAATTTTTATTCCATGTCAAATGGTATATTAGCAGGTTCTATAAAAAGAAACGATTTGCCTAACATTTTGAAATTTACTATAAGTTCCTGATACAGCACCCTTAAATAGAATGTTTTATTTTGTGTTAGATCTTCTGTTAGTATTCTTTAGTGCTCCTGTCCGTATTTATAGGGGACCAATTTGACAAGTATGACAATGTCTGAACAAACTATCTGTATGTTGTTATCCCATCAAATTGTAGATCTAAACCTTTATTATATACTTCCAGTCTCTTTCCTATAAGTAAACTAGTTACTGCTAACCTTCAAGATCACATTTTAGATTCGTCAAATAAGTGTCTTTTTCTTCCTTTTATATTTCTGTTGAGGTCATGGCAGCACAATGGGAAAATGAATAAACCATGCTAGAAACACACGTCAAGGTGTGTTAACCCAACCCAACCCTCACCGCAATCTTTCCTTTCATGTGGACATATTTTTACCTCTTCTGTCTAGACTGAACAAGCTAGGGCTGTGTCCTAGCTGTCCTCAGAGCATATTAAACTCCCTGTCAACATTATTAATAAATGGCAAGATGCCTGGCGAATGTAAAGGGCTGAAATGTGTCCACTTTACTTAAAATAATGACTGGGTCAGTTAATACAGTGTTGTCTAATCTTAGCGTGAATTGGCCTGGGGTTTATTAGATCACACAAAACCCAATATATACAAGTTACAGGCTATGTGATTTGAATGCATAGGGTCATACAAAGACAAATTCACGGAGAGAAAGATCCTCAGGGCTGTTAAATGTGGTGATAACTGTTGCAGCTTGTGCATAAGTAGAAGCATCATCTGCGGAAGAAGTATTCCCCTATTTGGCCAGTTTCCTGAAGCGTTCACTCTTAGGCTGCTGTCAGAGATAACATCCTGGGTGTGCTACCCACTACCCAAATCAGGTACACTGCCCACGACAAGTGGAGTCGAGGCAGTAAGGTCAGGACTGACACAGAGAAACACTGTCTTAAATGTCTCTAGCTGCCTTTAGAAAACAGATGCATTACTACTGTCTGTGAAGTGGATCATTGCACTGGACTAATGGATTGTTTGTATTGAGTCTAAATTGAATCCTTCCTTCTCAACAAAATGTAATGCAGGGCAGCCATCTACCAATGCTTTTTCTGTGTGCCTGTACGTCATGCTACATTTACTTATGTTACATTCTGCATTTTTCATTACTTAATGATGCTACTATTATTAAGAGATACTTAAGGCAATACTGGTCTTATCTTTTTTGGGTGATGTTTAGGCTTAAGGTGAATTGTAGGCGAAAGCTGTCGGAAAGGGGATATCATTAATTACTTGCTTAAACATTGTTAAATACCATGAGGAATACCAATTTTATTACATATATTTTTAATAAATTCCATTTTGCTCTGCACCATTTAAAAAAGTGTGGCAGTGCCTGATAAGAAAAAAGTAAATTGTCCACCACATGTAATCCATCTCTTTATCTCAGTTTATATTTATTCTCTTATAAGTAAGTACTACAAGATTTTAGAAATTGCTACTGTGTTGTTGAAGTTCATTTTGCAACAGGAAAGAACTAGGGTTCTTTATTCCACTTCTATTTGCATTTTCTCGTTTCAGTGTTTCTAAAGCACTGAACTCATTTGCCAGGCCCAGTTTTACGGTGTTTGTACGGCTTAAGGTTTTCTGATATGTTCTTCTAGTATGAATATGTGGATATTGTGGAATGTACTTTTACACGTGCATCATGAAAATGTAAGACGACCAATTTTTATATACTTGTAAGCAATCATATCTGTGAATACTAGATTCTCTTACATACAGTATTACAGGAATATACTCACCCACAGAATAAACAAAATGAAGAGTCACTTGGGACGATAATGATCGTAAATACTTTAGTAGTGATCAATTATATTTTTGTTTAAATGAATAAAGAGGTGTGGGTTTTTCTTTTAAGTTAAGGGTGACATCTGGTCAATAGTAAAACTCCTTTGGACAAAGAATCAAGCCCTCAACTTTCTTCAGAGCGTTTTGTCCTTCAGCATTGAATTACTCTCTCACCCCTAGAGGTCCTTCCAAACCAAGGCTGAGGTTGAAAGAGCCACTGGGTAACTGTCAACTTTGCCTAGGAAGCTTCTGTGCTATGTCTGTTCTGTAAATAAACAGAAGACTTCTGTCTCCTGAACTTAGTAAAAATAACATGAAACTAACTTTAAAGGAAACGTTAGCAGAAAAAGGTGTCTGTTCTAAGAAAACAAAACACAAATGTGTGTAAGAATAGATTTTACAAAAAGGTGTATTGAAGGTAACATTAATTACACAAACTTGTACTAATCCAATTTATTTCTATATGTGTGTTTCGTACTCTTTTAAAACCTGTTAACATTAGGTAGCCACAAAAAAGAGGAAACATTTTAGAATTAGGTCTTTATAGTCTAGAAAGCAGTTACACATTCTGTAAACGTTTCCATAAAATTGTTCTGAAAATCATAAGCCACTGATTTTTGCTGTGCCTAACTGCCTATTGAGTTTAGTTTAGTGACTGTAATTTGAATATTTTCCTCAAAACTTTAAAACTAAATTGTTGGATTTCAGTTTTGGAATCAGTATTGCTCAGATAATCATGTGACTATTTTGCAGAGGCCAGCTGTTCTTACTACTGTTGCAAAAGCACTATTTTTGTTAGACATACAGAAAATTTCATGTTATTTCAATTTCAATTTCATAACGGCATTTCAGTTTCATATGCATGACTCGAATCAGCTTATGCTTTGAATACAGTTACAAAATCTAAATGGTTTTGATATTTACTCTGTGTTAAAATCTTTTAAAAATATAATTTAGTTTTAAATTCCATTTTGGTCAATCCATACCTTGTTTGTACTCATTTTACTCCTGCCAGTCTTGCAGATTTTTTATTAAGTTCAGAGGTTAAAGCTAAAGTTTAATTGAGAACTGGCTAATTATGGTTTAATTATGTAATTAAACCTGTAATTATGGCTAATTACATAAAAGACATTGATTTTTATGTGTTACCAGATTTGGTATTACTTTGCCTGTTTCTTTTGCAGCAATATAATATAAAGAGTTTGTTTCTAAATGGTACTGTGTAAAATACGGAGTAGTGACAAATATTTAATAGCTATAACTAAGTCAATATTAATCTAAAGTAATTTCCTGGTTTTCAACTATGACAACATAATGCAGAATTTAATTCTTTGTCTTTATGGGGGTTGTGTGTATATGTAATAAACATATAATTTCAGAACACGATTTGCCAATTTTTTTGTTGAGTCACTAGGAGTTATAGAGGTCTTACAGGCAAATTAAGACACTTCTATTTACACTCATACAGGAAATTTAAGTAGCAGTATGATTGCATCCTCTTTGATGATGGGTCTGATAATGTGCTTCATGCTAATCTTCTAAAATTTTTGCTTGTTTTTTAAAATCATAACACCTGAATTTAAATAATTATAATTTTTGACGTAATGGATTCAAAATGTAGTGGTGTTTACTTAACTTTGCAATAGTTTGAGAAGCAGGATTAATTTTTGATCAGTAGAAAATTTTAAAACATTTAAAATTTCTGACCATTATAATACTAGACCAGTAAAATGGTCTGAAAGAAGGAAATGTGCTCATTAGCCACAATTTCAAGTGCAGAATACAGAATAATTAAAAATCTGTGTTGTATGATAAAATAATTTCAGTTGTGTAATTATTTCTTATTTCCTTGTACTTAGTTTGAACAAAATGACCATGGTCAGTATTAAGGTAATGTCAAAGTACTCTTGGCTGATTACCTTCAATCCAGACTTACACCTCCATGTTCATCCGTTTGGCAGATGAAAGGCCAGCAGATAGATAGATTCCGTCCTGCTGGCACTGACAGCTATTGTGCTGGACTAAAAGTACACAGGATTCTTGTTTCGATTTTAGTCAGACTATTTGTTGTAGGGGTCATGCGTGTGTACAGAATGCCAGAAACATTATTTTAAATAATGTGTTTCTTGTGGAGGAAGACAACGTCTTCTATTCTCTCTAGTGGGTAGAAGTGACAGGAGTCATTTTACATCCCGGCTGCCCGACAGTTACTGTCAAGCTCACAGTACATAGCTAGAGGCTAAATTAAAGGCACAGTTACATCAGTGTGGCTGGATAACTGATGCTTTGTTAGAAAGTTCATGTGGGGTTTCACCTTTGGTTCCTTCATTTAAGAATTCTGAAATCAGATACAAATAAGATGGGTCCAATTTCAAAAGATTCAGTCAATGGAGTTTTTCTGAAATCAAATCTAGACAGATTTTTCAAGATGGTACGGAAAGATAAAAAAATGAAACAAGTCCAACTTTTTTGTTTGGCATGTTTCAATTGACCCAATGCTGTTTGAACCATAGCTACTTTCTTTATGCCAAAGTACAAAACACTCTCTTATTATATAGTCTAATGGCTGAAAAATATTTAAAGTAATATTTTTAATTCTGTAATATCACCACCTGCCATACAAGTTTGTTTATAGATGGCAACAATTTTGGCAATTTTATGCAGTTAAATGTAATTTATGCATCTACATCCATAGCTGCAGTTATTAGACAATAGCCAGCTCCCAACTTGAAAAATGGGGTTTTATGATGCCTTCAAAAATTAACAAGGTGAAGGACTTTTCAACTTTGAATTCAGTGAACATATTGAATGTAGTTGGTATAGTTCCATCTCAAGAGCCAACACATGGCTTATATATAGAGGGCATGACTCTTGGGAGAATGTAAATATAATGGCTCCTGTATTTCTTGCCAGTGCTGTAGAATTGGCCATTAGATGCTTTCAAAGGACTGAGATCATCTCAGTTGCCAGTTGATAATAGCTGAAGCATGAGAGAACTGGAGTAAAGGATGTCTCTAGTGGGAATCCTTTATTGCCTTCAGGGGACTTCTGGACCATTCACCGTTCCCTTTAGCAGATGCTTTTACTACTGACTTTGGAAATTTACTCCTTACACATAAAAATAATCTCAGAAATGCTGTTAGATAAATTTGTGTTGAATTCTGAGACTGCCTGCAAATCCATTTGAGCTGCTTCCCTTCTCTTTGAATGTTTATGAACAATGTTTTTAAAATAACGTCCTTCATTTTTTTCTTTGTATGTTATTCTTTTTGTCTGTTTATTTGATGTCTTTGCAAACTGACAGCCTCCAAAGTTGGTTAACTTGGCAGCATGATGGCAGATCATAGTCTAGCCAGGCCAGTCAAGAGCAAACCCGAAAGGAACAATTTGTCCACTTAACCACGAGCACCGAGGGGTTATGAATTAGATATAAACTCTCCAGGACATTGTGGAGGCATTATTACAGACAGGTCAGTCAAGAACTTCCTGCAGTATACTTTATTGGTAAAACCAGCAGATAGTATTTTATTCATAAGGGAAGGAGTCCATCAGGCAAAAAATACCTTTCAATGATATTGTTCTCTCTCCCTCTACTTATTTGAGTTTAGATTCACATCTCAGGAAATAGAGGGTACAAGTCAAAAAGGCAAGTTATACAGTGAGGTATTAAGAGTAGACATAGCTCTAAGACATTGATTGTGAGATAAAAAATGTGTTAGAGAAGAGCTTTTAACTCTTAATGTTTTTATCGAAACTTCCTCAAACAAATGCAACATAGGGATGCTATTAAAAACCAACAAAGTTGAAATTAACATCTTGGTTTTCTTTAACGTACTATAAAATCACTCTGCAGTACTGTCTTCTGCAAGATATCCTTTAAGAGGAAAGCACAGGATATTTTGAACAAAAATAACATCTGCAGTTTACAGCAGCTAGAATTGGAGCTGTGCACACTACGTGCTCTGTGCTCATTTTAGACCTGGTGAGAATGAAAGCTCCTTTTGACCAGTGTCTTGCTTTGAATGAATGTAAATTACAACAGAATAAATGAATTAAAAAGACTAAGGCTCAAACTCTGCTACCCAAAAACTTTAATCAGTTTAATTATGTGGTTTTGAAGTAAGCTGAATTGACGAACATTGTATTTAATGTTATTGAAATTAGGTTTACTTGAATTACCTTAATTTCTAACTGACTTATAAAGTATACATCATCTGCATGCATACATAGCTGTATATACATATTAAAGCCCCTATCTGTTGTGAGAATGGTGCAACACAAGATTAAAATCCACAATTTTTATATATTTCCATGGGAAAACAGTATTTAAAGCATAGCTTAATCAGCAGCTTCTGAGACCTGACCTTTAGTAAATTACCCTTCAAAACTGCCTCCTACCTCACTTCCCTGTAATTTCTCTGTACCAAGCACTACTGGTCTCTTCTTCATTAGTCTTTAGCAATTTTGAGATACATGCTCACTATGTTACACGCTGGCATCACTAGGACTGTGTGCAGTTATTAGTAATAGTATGATGGCTGCTAATGTAAGGACTTATCACAAAACCGAGATTTTTGAACTGTAAGCAAAAAATACGTAGTTTTGCATGAGTATAATTACAAGTCAGATTAATTTCATCTGACTAGATTATACAATGTATTCATCTGCATTTAATCCAGACAGCCTATGCCTTCTCTACAGTCAAAGGAGATCTAGTCTTTGGAGCGTGGATGGAAATCATATCATCCTAATTTCTTTGAATTGCTACAACCACAATGAAGCACATGAATCATAGTGTAGAAGAGTCTGTTCTTCTCCATTGACTGCCCCCCTCTTGGGAGACAATGACTAATTCTGTTGAGTTGCCTACCTTTTAGAAAGATTATATCCCACTGTTACATATATTAAGCTAAATGAGTCTTACCTTATTCATTTCACCTAGTCACCAGTAGTTATTTGAAAGGTTTTAAAAGAATATGTTATATTTTTTCTTCATGATACTATTACTGAGAAAACAGACTTGTGGTATCAGAAATCCCATGAAAGTTGGACCTCAGTTGGCAAAATTCCAAATAAAAGCAAAAACAGATGCCAGACTTCAGATGTTGGCCTTCAAAACAAGATGGAAAACAATAATAAAGGAAAAAATCTTAATGGAAATTAAAAAAAAAATTTGTAATGCTTTTACTGCCTGATGGAAAGCTGACCAAATCAGTGGAGAAACTCCAGGGACAGAGTTGTGTTGTCTAACTTTAGACATCTGTCATCTCCATCTGCACTAGCCTCTCTAGGTTCCATTCGTATTTAATGAAGAAGAAGTAGGTGTTTTTACCTCACTATCCATCTAAATTATTTTAGATGCCTGTCTTAGGATGACATGAATAGCACTCTACTGCTTCTATTCATTGGTTATAAAGAGAATCTTGATACCTAGCTCAGATGGCCTCGTTCCTGCAAAATTCAGTGGCTATTAGTGCATCTGTTTCTTTACTGTACTGTCCTGCACTTTATTCTAACTTCTTTTTGCCCCTGTACTCAGCACTGGTGAGGCCACACCTTGAATACTGTGTTCACTTTTGGGCCCTTCAGTACAAGAAGGACATTGAGGTGCTGGAGCGTGTCCAGAGAAGGGCAACAAAGCTGGTGAAGGGTCTGGAGAACAAGTCTTACGATGAGCAGCTGAGGGAACTGGGGTTGTTTAGCCTGGAGAAAAGGAGGCTGAGGGGAGACCTTATTGCTCTCTACAACTGCCTGAAAGGAGGTTGTAGAGAGGTGGGGGTCGGTCTCTTCTCCCAGGTAACAAGAGGTAGGATGAGAGGAAATGGCCTCAAGTTGCGCCAGGGGAGGTTTAGACTGGATATTAGGAAAAATTTCTTTACTGAAAGGGTGGTCAAGCATTGGAACAGGCTGCCCAGGGAAGTGGTGGAGTCACCATCCCTGGAGGAGTTCAAAAACCGTGTAGACATGGCACTTCGGGACATGGTTTAATAGGCATGGAGGTGTTGGGTTGACAGTTGGACTAGATGATCTTAGACGTCTTTTCCAACCTTAATGATTCCTGAGCATGGCAAACATTTACAGGAAGGCAAAATTGCTTATCCTAAAATCAACTTTATAGAGATCTCAAAAAAAAATTATTCCACAAAAAAAGGAAAAAATACTCAATTGAATTACATAAACCAGATAAGTTTCAGTGTTGTTACTCAGTGTAATGGTTTTCAAGAGAAAGGGGCAGTAAAAGATATATTGAGTTCAAATTGTTCTTGACATGAAGCAATGCAGAACATATAGGCAGAATCAAGGCTTTGCCATGGGAATGTTGGTCTGACTGCAATTTCCCAATAATGACTTCTTGTCCAGAATCATTCCTATAAAAATCTTAATGCATGCCATCTAAAGACTATAGTGACCATGGATCGTTAGAGTCTGTAAATCAGTTGATTCTGAGTTCTTAATTTATGAAAGTGTAATCGGTGCTGTGTCTAGGACAGGAATGAGGGGAGGAAAAAGATGTAGGAGCAGCACAATTCATTCCGAAATGAAGATGGGCAAAAATATGGAAAAAGTGAGCAAAGGCAATGCAGACTAAACATAGATATAAATTTGATATACTTGGCACCAAACAATTTACATATTTCCTAAACAAAAACTTCCAAGGCAAGATAAAAATTAAGGAGAATATACAATCTCTGTCTATATCTGGTATGCTTGGGCCTTTTAAAGGATTATTAACATCATAAAAATATAATACATAGATGAGAGAATTATATGATGACACAAGTGGTGACTTTTATAAGCAGCAAACTTGTTGAATTGCAAATAATTGCATGAGAAGAAGTGATCAGAAGACAACAGATTTGTTCGTACCCATTCAGAGTAGAAGCTAAATGTGAAACCTTTCACCTTACGTGTCAGGTTTTCTTATCTGGTGGACACTGACTCAGCCATGTTCAGAACATCAGAGCAGGTGCTGGAACAAATTTCTTGGATCTCTCAGTCATGTCTGTGCCAATACAGTTAACCACATCAAATTCTTTCCAGTCGTTTACATTCACATACTTACCACATATTTTAAAACCTGGAAGGCTGAAATTTAACTTGCAAATCAAAATTCCTGAAGTTAGATATTTACTTCAGATGTATGTGTCTAATCAGTAGTGTGTAGAAACAGGGCTTGATGTGATTGCCTAAACATAGGTGTCTAGTGCCATTTGACTCACCACTGCCATTTCAGCAAGGGAGTCCTTTGTCACATCTGCCATGCAGGTGTCTTGGATACCCGAGGACATCTCGAGTAGTACTAGATGACTACATTTAGGCAAGTAGGTACAGTTTGTTCATTATGACAGTGGAACTTGTGTTGACCAAACGGTGATATCTACTTAAGGGTGAACTGAATGTCTCTCTTGATTGCATTTTTTCAGGTCTGGATTCTGTAGTCAGTATCTCTGGCTGTGTAAGGAGGGGAGCTAGTATGTCTGTTGCTATGAAAGTCAGAAAAGTTGGAGAAACCTTTTGGTGATGTAAAATGTTGCAAGTGGGATCTTGGCAGATGAGAACAGATCTCTATCCTCTCTTACTTGGTAATAAATTATCATCCATGATAGCCAGCAAAGCTGTTCTTATCTCATGTACTGATCTGAAATCACCTGGTGCTAAATCTGGCATGTTCACTTCAGTGTAGTGAGTTTGTACCTTTGCTTTATTTAGTCTGGCCAGCAAAAAAAGGCAATTTGATAATGGGGTTTTATTGTTTAGATATTTTATAGCTAGAATGATGTTATTCTCTATTTGGTTTCCTTTATGTATTTGAAAGGAGAGAATGAATATTAATGACTTGAGGTATTCTATACTGATGAGCAGGATGCACACTTTTGACTATGATTTAAGACATTTAAGACATTAAGTGTAAAGGTGCTGATAGAGCTTAACTGAATCATTGTATGTGATAGTAAGACGTGTAGTATGTTTGTGTTTGTGTATGTTGTACAGCCTGGGTTACTCACTCAGAACAATAAAGACATATTGCCATAGTACAGTCTTTGAAATCCACTCCTTACAGTAGATACAGAAATCCTTTGGATGAATTAATAGTAAAGGATGTTATGACTCATTTTTGAGAAACTAATGTTATATTCAGTGTCAGGTAGAAGCCAAGGACTTGAGTAATGAGTTCTCAAAAATGTCAAACATGTTCAAGAATAGCTACTTTCTATTGTTGAAAGGAAATGTGCAAGTTGAAAATACGTCTTATAGTTGCCAGACTCTTTGATCTCTCATGTAAATATGGGATAAGTAGTCACTAGCAACAGAATTATATAATCAAAATTGCTAATATCTTTATTGTAAGCTAAATGTATTTTATTAATTCAAATATTTTTAAGGATCCCTGCATCAAAATAACAATGTTTCTAGTACTGTCAGCTTCCTAATAATGCCTGTGTATCATATGTGTGCAGAGTTCTTCAGAAGATCTGCAGAAAAAGGGGTTAAAGGCTGTTGTGGGTTAACCCCAGCCAGCAGCTCAGACACACAGCCGCTCACTCACTCCCCCACAGTGGGATAGGGAAGAGAATCGGAAGGGTAAAAGTGAGAAAACTCGTGGGTTCAGATAAAGACAGTTTAATAAGTAAAGCCAAAGCTGCGTGTGCAAGCAAAGCAAAATAAGGAATTCATTCACCGCTTCCCATGGGCAGGCAGGTGTTCAGCCATCTCCAGGAAAGCAGGGCTCCATCATGCATAATGGTTACTTGGGAAGACAAATGCCGTAACTCTGAACGTCCCCTGCTTCCTCCTCCTTTCCTCAGCTTTTATTGCTGACCATGACGTCATATGGTGTGGAATGTCCCTTTGGTCAGTTGGGGTCAGCTGTCCCAGCCATGTCCCCTCCCAACTTCTTGTGCAGCCCCAGCCTCCTCGCTGGTGGGGTGGGGTGAGAAGCAGAAAAGGCCTTGACGCTATGTAAGCACTGCTCAGCAATAGCTAAAACATCGGTGTGTTATCAACACTGTTTTCATCACAAATTCTACAAGCTGCTATGAAGAAAATAAACTCTGTCCCAGCCAAAACCAGTACAAAGGCCTACCCCAAATGTCAGCAGTGAGAAAGTCAGCACAAGAGACTTTTTGAATGAAGCAAGGAGGCAATGGGAGGAAATTTAATGCCTAGCAAGAGGGAACTAGTCTTAAGTATGGAGTATAGAGACCATGGTACTTACAGGAAAGTATACAGTTAGGTCAGTTTAGTCAGCTGTTTAACAGCAAATCCATGAGTTGGCATGTGTAAAACTCACAGACTTCTTGTCTCAGAGTTATTTCTGCTCCTTAGGCAAACCTAAGACTCTTTGCAGCAGATCTTAAAACCAACTGATAGCACACTTTGGCTTCTCAGCAGCAGAAAGGGACCTTACAGCGGCTTTAAGTTTTTCTAGCACAATAAGAAACCTGAATAGGAGGGAAGAAGTCATTTCTACTGGGCACTGTGAAGGGCCAGGACACAATTTACATCAGAAGTCTGGTTTAAGTGCTTTCCTTTTGTTGGCTATTAACAAATACAAATTATAGGAGGCCAGTGGTTACTTTAACATGTTAGGATTTGTTAAGCTACTTGGTAGTTCCCAGGATAAGAAGATGAGTGGTGTAAAGTTGTCCCTGTGTGCACTCTTACCTGGTGTTGTGTGCATGGCTTTAGCATTCCTGGGGAGACCCCTGTCTCTGCTCTGCGGTAAAATGATGTTAGACATCACTGTTACTATTAAAAGGGTATTTCTGCTAATAATTTTTTTCCATGAAAGTGAACAGGAGAACTTCCACTCAGTATTTAAACAACGCAGATTCATTGTCACTGCAACTTCTTTTGCAAATGACATTTATCTCTTTCAAATTTACGTGGTGGATGTTAAGAATTTTTGATTTAGAGACAATTCAGACTTCTATTTGTACACTCAGGAGAAATGTGTTTTAGTGGGGTCTGCAAATGCCAACAAGTTGATAACGAATAGAACATATTGTGGAACTGTTGTGCATCATTTCTAAGCTTTACACTATATTTGCAACTCCTGATGTGCACAAGGTCAGGAAATAAAATTCATTTTCTTCCAGAATACTGATGATGGGGACACAAGGCTGCCAAATTAAGTTATGAAGTTAAGTCATTTATCGGAGCATCCTTTTTTCATGATTTTGCAGAGCAGGTCAGGTTGAATGAATGAAGGAGGGTGCCCAAAGTATTTGCAGTGTTCTTGGTGCCAAGGGCTGTTGTAATTGCTGCTGAGAAACTGTTTATCACTCTATTCCCAGAAAATTGCTTGGAGAGTGGCTGATGTTCCTTTTGCTATGACAGAATCCAAGTTAAAGAAGTGTAGGGGTGCTCTGCAGTGCTTGTCTGTAGGCATAGTTTTTAGAGCTGTCCATCATACTGGGGAGTATCATTCTGCCATTCTAGCAGGGAACTGAATGACAGTTCATCAGAACTGATTTTATGTGAAATTATGTTAATTTTGAAAAAAATAATTTTAGACTTGTATTTGAAAACAATTTTAGAAACATTGTTCAAGAAACATTGGACTACTTAGGGTCCTATTTAGCAAACACAGGATTCATGTGGAAAACCGGGATCTTTTTGGGGCATCTGTCAAAGTGCAAGCGTTTATACACTCTGGGAAGCTACACTTGAATTAGTCACTGTGGGGCCTCTTCATTGTAGAAATATAGGCAATGAAGTCCATGTTGACTGCTTACATAGATACAAGAAGTGCTTCCTAGAGGGCCCTATGAAGAGACCCTCCATTGCCTTAGATGTTTATATTTACAGTGTAGACACTTCACACTAGGTGAAATAGAGTCTACGATTTATGCCTACAGAGAGTCCCTAGGAATGCAGTGGGGCTCTGCAAATATACAGCAGACTCTATAGAGAGCACTAAAGTAATACTTTAGGTTTTACCATTTTAACCACCCAGGGACACCAATTTAAAAAAAAAAAAAAAGCAATATTTATTCAGGATTTTAACTGAGGAACTTTCTTATGGTCATTCTAATGGCACTGGAAACTTCATTAAGTCCATATTTTCCTTCTTTATCTCCGCAGTAAATTAATATTATGTAAAGCAAACAAAACATTAAAATGTCAGGACTGTTGTCAAAAAGGCCATCACAGCTTACTTCTCTAATTAAAAAAGAGATTTCTGTTTCCTGTGACACCTCGTATGCCACTTTTAGCTCCTAACAACCATCACAGTTGCTATGAATACACTTAAGGTCCATGGCAGTTATGTTTCCCTTATTTTCCCCCCTTAACCATATCTACAATAGTGCAGTTTCAAGATTCTTCATTTCATTTAACATTTCATTCAGTCTTTTCCATACCTGTATAATATTTGCTAAGTGAATGTCTGGCTAATTTCATCACGAATTGGGATTGCTATAGTTACCTCTTTACTTGGCCTTTTAAATGCTGTAAAAATAAATACATTAAGTGGTTTGCTTTTCCTTTTGCTATCTTAGTTTATTTAAAAGTATTGCTTCCTTGCTACTTTTTACAAACATTGTTCAAGGAGGTGAGTGATATAACCATGTGCACTAAATATTGAAATTCTGTCTGTTATACATAGCACATTCTACACTGCTATTAAAAACTTTAATTTCATAACATAGTAAAAAACTTTAAAATTTTAATATTTTATCTAGCTTCAGTGGAAAATAACGTCAGTCTAATGACTTTGTTGTAGGCATAAATGAAGAAGCAGCTTAATTCTGAGAGTATTTAGCATTATTTTTCTTGATGTTGTCATTCAGAATAGGATTTAATGTGGTATGTAGCTGGCAAATTTACAGATAGCTGCAGTTAATTAGTGGACTGTGCACTTCAGTCTGCTTTTCCTCTGTTGAAAAATTTCCTTTCCAAGTTTTAGCAAATAACTTTACTAAAGAGAGAAAGGGTTGTTTGGGTCACAATTTAATAAAGTATTTGAACATTTAGATTAGGAAATTAATGAGACTTAAACATGTCTTTAAAATTAAACTCATGTATAAATGCATTACGAAGTACACTGGAGCAGAAGGACTGAGAGAGATTCTCTCTTTGAGAGATAATCCATTCTTTCAAACTGTGGCTCAGTCTTCTCAGTTTGATTGTGTTTATGGAAGTTGATGAATCTGATCTTTTCTTTGACCTCATGACATGGAATAATCAGCTGAAATTGTACCAGCTTGTGTGTCTAAGTTTTGAGTTCCTGAGGCTGAATTTTCTACTGAGGTCAATTGGCTTGAGAAGTTGCATTGCAAAAATATATTGGAATAAAGATAAAACATTCTCATCACATACTGTAGAACAAAGAGTGAAAATAATGCTATTTATTTAGCCTTCAGAGCTATTTAATGGAAAATGGTATCATTTCACAGTCAATTTTACATATCAGTAAGTGGTTTCTGCATATATATTTTTCTGTGCAGGTCAACTTCTATGTAAGGGTGAAGGCAATTTATACCCTTGGACACAGTGTATCTCTGATTGCTCTTACAACAGGAAGTATAATTCTTTGCCTTTTCAGGTATGTATTTTTCATGAGCAAATATGAACAATGATAAGACGGTTTTAACTGTTGTGTGATTGCTCAAATACTTAGAAAATGCATCGGTTTTATACTTTTCTCAATTAAACAGCTGACAATAATGTAATGCTAACTTGGTTTTTGCTAGCACCAGTCATATTAAAAAATTTCAAAGCACTTTACAAATTTACAGACATTACAGCCTACATAAGAAAGAATAGTCATTTAGGAATGGATTATATAAAGTATTTTCTATTTGGTTATTAAAATCAACACCTTGAATTGCTCTTGAAAATTAGTAGGATGTTGGTCTCAACACTGGACAAATGGGCAGCCATATTTTGCAGAAGTTTCTGAGTGGTCCCCGGGGGTACTATAATCAAAGGTAATCATTAATTTGTCCAAGTGGGGTTGTAAAGATATGGATAATTGTGCTGAAGGATAGCGCTGGGTGTGCAATGTTTTTGATAGGCAGTGTTAGGACAGGCAGTACTGTCCGTTGGTTTTGCCTAATTTCTGGGAGTTTTCTGAGACTGAAAGCAATCTCCAACTGGTAAAAGAAATTGCAAGATGGTATTATCAGTATCGTAGCTTTTCTCAGTCTCTCCACCTTCATGCCTTTATGTACCACTTCTACCTGTCTAATAGAATAGCCTTTATATTCTCCATTATAAACTTCACACAGCTTTTCCATTCCACTCTGCACCAAGAAAAACAAGAAAATGCATCTCTCAGATTTGGTAGAAAAGAAGTACACGTAATATGTAGAGGACAGCATGTTGTTTGTCAGAGCCTCAATCCTCTGATGAACTATTCCTGTGGTGAGTTCTGTAAGCCTTTCAGTCTGCCATCAAATTTTCTCAATATTTAAATATTCAGAGACTATTCAGAACAGATACATAACCCATAATTACATTTTGGAATATCTTGAAAAAAATGAATTGAGTCACTCATGGTTATCTTCCTTCTACCAGCAAACGCTACAGGCAGATCATGCATCTTCAAAACTGCTAAAACCTAATAACACATTTAAGAGTGTGTTATAGACATCTGAATGTTGTCCATCACCAGAAGTCAGTTATAACAAACAGATCAAGAATTTCAGTACTTAAATTTCAAGTACTCAAAACCTTCAGCTTCCATTTAAATATCCAAGTTGAGATCTCCCCCGTCTCTCCGTTGAGTCAGTGGAAAGACCCAGGCTTTCTTTCAGGGGGGAACATAGGGTCTTCTAAGTCTCCCCTAAAGAAGTCTGTTTCTCTGTTATCAACAGGGCGTGTAGGGGCCTCCTAACATAGTGAGTTGGATTAGGAACCCAAATAAATTGTAAAAATACCTTGTTCAGTATATAGTTTCCCAAGCATGTAGCAAGCAGCCAGTTATTATGGAAGGCTGCAGCTGAAGCAATTGTAAATTATCAATAATAGAAGTGAATGCAAATGGCTATGTGTGTATGTCTGTTTGTCTCTCAGACATGTTGTAGGGCATCCCATACATTATGGTCATTTTTAAGGACAGAGTTTGGAAAATAAGAATGGTGTATTGTTTCTGTATTTGTTATAGAAATAATAAATTTCTGTAAGTTTTAACTTTTCGCTACTCAGCTGGTAACACCTCCTATCCAAGAAACATACTTTGCCTGAAAGGTCCCCGGGTTCTTTATAGAGAATGTCAATATACAGTTTATAAAGATCAGTCACTGAAACACATTCACCTTTGAATGTAACCAGCACACTTTCACCTTACTGTGTTTAAAAAGGAGAGCAAAGAACAACTCTTCTAAGTGAAACTATCTAAAGGAGATTTGGTAGTTAAGTAGTGAGTTAAAAATCAGAATTTACTAATGCAGTAGGGTTGTCAAAATCCTGACTTCATCCAGCAGCATTAGGATTTGAACTCTGCATATTAGTAATACAAGAGATTATTAAAATTGCACATTGCTGGATTTGTGTATGTATGCTTCAAATTATACTGCATTTAATCCTGAATATATGCAGTATTTTTAATGAAAGAAAACATGGAATAATGTGGAATTTAATTTAATTGTAGGTAATGTGTTCATGACAAGGAAGTGGAAATTCTTTTTTAAGTATTACGACTTGACTTCTGCACTCCATTATATATTGTTGTGTACTGTCTGGCAGAACAGATACAGCCTCAGTGCTTTGCAGTTTTTCAGAATATCAGCTATAAACACATGAAAGGCAGAACTGTTGGGCGGGGAAAGGAGAGTTGTTTCTGAAAGTTTCTGTGCAGTTGCAATATTCTGGTTTGCATTTCTTCCATAGAAGTGGACTTGATTTTAATCTTTACAGAAACATTACATGGGTTGCCATTATTAATATCTGTAAAGGACACATTTAGAAGCATTGTAAAAGGAAAGGATTTTATGTCTGGCTAATCTTTTAGTCTCAAAACAAAGACATAAAACATGAATATCTGTAAATACCTTGGCAGACTAAGCTGACAGCATTTTTCAAGTTACTGTGGTGCCACTCCCCACATAATACTCCATGTACTTATTATAATTAAAGCTAATTGGTAACTTTCCAACACAATATTTTCCTGTTGGAGGCTGCCAATTTGTCAGGCACATTCTTGCTTCTGCAAACTTAATTTATAAACAGCAAAGCTAATAATTTTGATTTAGTCAAAATAAGATGCTTGACCCTTCTTAGAATGCAAGTTTCTCTTTATTAATTTTGAATGTCTTAAGTTTTAATATATCATTAAGTTTTAGAAAAGTGGAAATCAAAATGATTGAAAATAAACAGTATTTTTCAGATATTTTAAAAAAGGTTGGTTTGTTCCAACTCAGAGTGAAAATAAATTGTAGAACAGCATATTTCTACATAACACTGACATTCTAGATCTTACTATAGATCTTCCTATACTTCCTTCGGGATTACTCCTGTATAACAAAACCTTCCAAAAAAATGTCAGTTTCTCTAATATGTGTTTCTTACCAAGGAGAAAAATATGAATCTCCATCATTTCTGTAAGATGTGCTGTCATGTGCCTCAACTGTCTGTAAACGTTCCTCACATGGTAGTTTTGTATCACAGGGTAGTCATATCAAAGGAATAAGCATGGTAGATTTTGTTTCATTGTTAAAGAACAGCATTTATTTGTTATTCCCCATACGTATCCCAAATAAAAATACTTCCTTGCCCACTACCTCCAAAATTCTTGTTTGGCAGCCTTGTATATACCCAACATTTATTTCAGCTATTGAATGGGATGAAGAACTAATCATCTATATTAGTTACTCAAGAAAAATATTTTCCTCCCATTTGCAGCTTGCATGTATCTCTGAATTCTGTAGGAACATACAGTGCAGTCTAACGTAATAGCGGTATTTCCATTTGTCTCAGAACCTGTTTCAGCAAGGACATGCATAGCCACAGAAATCACTGGATTTTTTACAACTGCTTTAAGTTCAGCCTGATATTATATCCTTTGCCAAACTGGGGGCTAGCAAGATTGATCTGTTATTTATTTCCCTGCACTCACTGTAACTGTTCTTGCTTTAGTAGTTTCAGAATGGATAATTTAGTGCTCTTCAGTAAAAATCAAAATGTGAAGACTACTTGGAAGCTGCCACTGCACAACAGGATAACATCCTATTGCATCTTCATTCTTTCATTGCTCGTAGTTGCTAAAATACCCTGGCTTCTGGCTTATTTCCAGGTGCAGTTCAAGGTGCTGATTTTGACCAAAAGAACCTCTTAGCAGTTTGGTTTCTGGGGATTTGCTATAAAAAAAATTCTGTTAAATGGGAAGATCTTGAAGGGAATGTCTTTTAAGTGAAAAGCCCTCAACTTACAACTTGCTTCCCCTGAGCGCTCATTCACTTACTTGGAATATTTAATTTGTCATTTGTTTGTCAGATTTTCACATGGCTGCTGGACTAAAGATGAGAAGTTTTACATCGCCCTGGATAGAAAGGATAGGCGATGTAATGTTTTGAATGCATTTTTTAATTGTTCCTGCATACGCTCACATCATAGGATGAAAAGCCATTATATAGCGAAATGCAGGAGTTAAATAAAAAATTAAACCAGAAAATAATAGGTGAGAGCATGTCTGAAATATATCCAGGATAATCAAAGTTTTATTTGCAAGAAAAACACTGGGATGAGTGCACACACAGAAGGATATATTAATCTATGTTTATTGTCAGCTTATGTGAAAGTGTGGGAGAAATACCACTGGGATCTTTTGGTCTGTGATACTGAAAAGGAGTAAGAGATACTATGTTTGTATATTTTAGACATCCTATAATGATGATGAGAATGAAGATGATAAAAGAAAATGGCAAGGAAGCACTGACAATATGACAGAGAAGGAAAGGGTAGACTCCTACTCAAGGTTTATATTACTAAGAAATGACCGGAGAGCAACAGTAGTCTGTTCAAGAGCTTTCTGTCTCGAAATCTAAAATGCCTGTTTTTAAATCTCTTCTTAGAAAACTTCATTGTACTCGGAACTACATCCATCTGAACCTGTTCCTCTCTTTCATTCTAAGAGCAATCTCAGTTTTAGTCAAGGATGATATTCTCTATTCCAGCTCCAACACAGCTCACTGTCCACAGGATCAAACCTCATGGGTAATAAACTGCATTTGCTACCTGGTATAATACTGTTGTGTCACTAAATTTTTCTCCCTGATCCTTTTTAAATATTTAGGAATACCAAGCTGTCAGTGTAGACAATTGTGACAGTGTGAATATGACGACTAGCAAAATGGTCTATTAGAATTATCCAGAGAAAGAAGGTTGCAGCACAAGTAAGAGAAGTTAGTGTTATTTTGCATGTCCATGAAGGGACAGCATGTCATCTGCCAAAACAAATCATGACCAGCTATAGGTCAGAATAAATATGGCCACTGCATTAATCAGCTGGGAGAGTTTAAGACAAACAGGAGTGCCATCAGCTGGGAACGATTAAAGGCAGCTTGTCTGCAAATGTTCCAGGAGCTTTATCAGGGGTCCAGGAATTGGACAGGTATCAATGGAGGGAGAGAAATGAGTCAGGGAATTAAATATTTGCAGGATTTGTCTTTATTAATTCCTCTGTACTTTCTGGCTATGACAGAGTGTTGTCATCTGCATTCTTGGCAGGCTAATATGTTTACTGCATTTTCATGCACAGGGGTTAAAAAAATCTCAAGTCTTGCTGTTAAAAGACTGACCACTACATGATACTCCCTATTCTCTGCCTCCGTTGTTTCAGTTAAAAGTGCTGCAGAAGAACCCTACAAATATTGCTGAATACCTTCTGAATTTAATTTACTACAGTTTAAGCTTGTGAGAAAAAAAAGGAAGATATTTTTATATTGATGAAGCCATATTGTTCCAAAGCATAAAGTTCTTAGCAGTGACTACCAAGGTGTATGTATGAATTCATAATCTGGGATATTTCTAATGAAGACAAATAGGCCCTGAGTTAGTAGACGCAAAGTAAGCGAAGTAGTTAGTAGGCAGACTGCCAGGGGTAATGAAAAGTTCTTAGGTCCTTGAAAGATTAGTCAATGAACTCTCAAAATACTACTTGATTTCTGTAATTTCTTTTATTCTCCAGTTATTCTTGGCTGCAAAGCCTCATACGTTCCTATCTGAATATGTCCAGTTTTGTTGAGTAATTTCTGTTGCGTTATATGTGGGATGATCTGACACCAGTTTGGCAAGGCTGTTTTGTCTTGCATTGGCTGGATGCTACCTTTCTTGTGTAAGAGCATTGCGGGGTTTGCCCCTTTTGTCACATGTGTGTGATGTTCCACAGTTCTGCTGCACGCACAGATGTCTAAAAGCACACAATTCAAAGCACACAGTATAACTAGGTCCTGGATCTGAATGACATAGAGCTGTAATTTTGGCTGTCTCTTTACTGACAGATACCTTCACTGTTCACCATCTGGAAATACACCTGGTACAGTATTAGCTGCAGGAGGAAGGGAAAGTATTTTGATGCGGGGTTCTGGTATGTAAATCGAGAATATAATATACAGGGGAGTATTGGAATTTAAAAGAGATTACAAAAATTTTAGACTTTGACTGCTAATATGGTTGTAAGTAGTCATAAGCATAAAAGCAAATTTCAGCTTGCATTTTGAAATGTTCAATTTTCTCCATGTTAAATTTTCTGGCCCCTTACTGGTCTGCAATGGGTACCCCTTCAGTGGATACAAAGTCCAGAGGTAAAATTAGTCTTACCAAATGAGATGACTGAACTAAGCTGTTTCTCTGGGCTTCTGTCTTTCTCACTGGACAGTTTATCTCATCTGCTTTAAGACTTTCTCTGGACGTGCCTGTCTTTCTTCATGAGCTGTATAAGGAACTAGTTGGCTAGTAGGTGGCTAGTTTTCACCAGAAACCTTGCTTGTAGGCAGCTAAAATTAGGTGAAATGGATTCAAGCCTTTGGGATCTTATATAGGCATGTACACAGGCATAAATATAGGCACGTATGTTACTTGGGATGCACTGAGATATCTGAGACACCAGAAGAGGCCGATGGATACAAAGAACTATCTCTAGGAGGTCTATGTCCTTCTGCCTTAGCAGCTGGTGACGAGGGTCCCTGAGGGCATCTCACTTCATAATAGACACCTATGTCTAGACAGAGGAATGAATCACTAAATGAGTAAGTTACCTACTTAGGTATTTGGTGTACTTGGAATTTTAATAGAAACAGTGGAGGTATGAAGGGTATTTAAAATGGGGAAGGGAGTAAAGCAAGCAGAAACTAGAAGTTTTATTTAGTCCATTTTGTTTAGTCTATTACATTCACCATATCATCACATTTCTCAGCTCAGTCTCAGCAGAAACATTTTTATGTTCAATTCTCACATCCCAGATTCCTGCTGGGAAGTACCAAAGTAGCAGCAGCCAGCGCTGTGGAACATCACCAGCACAGACATCTGAAAATTCATTCTGAAGAGCAGTACACAGACTATGAGTATATTAGGTCTTCATTTTATGATACGTGCTTATGTGTTTTATTAATTAAGAAACACTCAAGTATTTTCTAAAGGGAGAACATAATTTTTAAAAGTCCAGTCAACTTTTTCTTCTAAGTCTACTTATCACGTCAAGTTATATTTTTCACTCAATTTCCCATTTAGCCTTAAAAAATTCATAAAGCAGTTTCTTTGTTAATTTTTACTATGTTAGGAAGCCATCTGGGATTTTAATATATTTATTCGCCACCTAGTAGATGATCATTTAATCTAATAGCCATTCATCAACTATTGCAAATGTGTGCATTTATTGATAACCACCACCTTTTACAGTATTTCTACGAAGTTTTCAAAATTTCTGACCGAATTTGCTATGAGAGCCATTTAAATTTTTTTATAATTCATTTTCTTTTTATATATACAGTAACATTTACAATGTTTCGATTTGCTTGACTGAGGAAAAAAAATTTCTACTGAACCTGGGTTACCAGTATTCCATGGAGAGTTAAGACCTATGGGATATCTTAATAACAGAATAATACAGCATCTTTCCTGCCACAACTTTCATCCCTATTCTCATATTTCAGGTGGGCTGCAAGGCTATTTTGGTGTTTTTTCAGTATGGTGTTATGGCAAACTTTTACTGGCTCTTAGTTGAAGGACTTTACCTCCACATCCTCCTTGTGCTAATATTCTCCCCCAACAGACACTTCACAATCTACCTGCTGATTGGATGGGGTAAGAACTTAAACATCTTCCAATAATACTATTTTTTCTGTATGTATGTATTAGTCAGGTTCAATATTTCATACCGAGCTAGTCATGCCATTTCTGTTGGATGACTCCTCAGACTCCTCAGTTCAGCTCCAGCACAGGTTACAGCCACTGTACCATGGCAGAGAACGGGCACAAAACTGCTGAAGCATAACTGCTAGCTTGCTCCGTGGCATGGCTCTGACCTGTGCCAATCTGCACAATGCCCAGGGGTTGTTCAGGATGTAGGATGGTGCAAGGACTGCCACTGCAAAACATATGATTCAGGCTGCCCTAATTTGGGAGGAAAAAGAAAGTTTAGCTGCACAGCCACAGGCTATGCTATGCTATTTGCCTTTTTGGAAAGCCCAATAATATTGTCCATCTGGTTTTAAATACATGTATTCCTTTCATTTCCAGAAAGTGCAATGATATTTATATGGAACACTTTAAAGCTTCCAGTAATAGGTGGTCATAAAACATTTAGGTATTGCTGGGAAATGGGAATAAACTAGTGTGCGGGAATGGTTATGAAATGATTTACACTTTGCTTTTGTATCGTACTCCTTGGAAGTGCATTGGGAATGCATAACTTGTATCTATGTCCCTGTAGGTCACCCTAGCAGCTTGAAAGAAACCTAAGAAAGGCATGTTCTTTGTGTATTAGTCATTATGGCTACATTTTTATAAGAAATAAACCCACTTCCCTGCAGTCTTTGTTTGTAATACATTGCTTACATCACGGAGCTCATCAGATGGGCCTCTCCCTCCATTCACTAAACTGTTTACTATATGCTGTCTATTTGGGGAATAATTGGTTACTAGCAGACTGAACTTTTTTTTCGTGGACTTATATTTTTGTGATCATCCTCTAAACCTCTTTGGGATTTTTCAGGAATTCCTACCATATTCATTATTACATGGACAGTGACACGGATCATTTTAGAGGACACTGGGTAAGTGTGTGGGGGGAGAGAAAGCTTAAAGTCTCCAACTGTGCCAATACAATCCTTGCCTTGGATATGGTGGTGTTCACACAAAGGTAGTTTGCTGTTCTGAAGGGGATGAGCACAGAAATGAAATTTCAGATATGGCAATAAAGAGACAGGTGTTTAGGAGCTCTTCAGCATGTTGTCTATGCTTGCTATTTATTTGAAAAACTCTAAGGGCAGGAGAGGGCAGAGACAGGTTATGACTAACGTTACCCCTTGAGACCCACATTTAGAGCTATCTGCTTTGGAATTCAAAATAATACTTAAAATAGCAGTGGGGGTCCTTGGGTTCAGTGCTGCAATACAGTGCAGTAAGATGCTGGGCATTCTAATTTGCTAACTAGCAACTCAAAAGATTGAAATCTAGATAACTTTGGGTATATCTAAATTACATTCCCAGAAGTGAAGCAATGTGATGTAAACAAATGTAAAATGCATGTAGTCAGCTAAAACTGTGACTAACTAGAGCTAGGCCTGGCTCCTGGCATGGGAAGGGGAACTGAGGTAAGAATTCTGTAGGAAGACCAGACTTGCTGCTCCTGCTGGCCCTAAGGAATGGGAGAGCATTCCTAGCTAGTGGGACAAACAGTTTTCACGCTCCTTTTTTTCAACCTGACTAATATTTTTCCATTGATTCTGTAATTACACTGAAAAATCATGTCCGACAATTTCTAAGTTTTTTTGGAAAGATCTCTAACATGTAAACTGAAGGCTAACTCCTTTTTCCTTTGTCGTTGTGATCACAGTTAGAGGAACTCTGAAGAGTATTGCCCTTGCTTAAGATTAATCTTTCAGAGCACTTATTCTCATATATTCGCATATTTGGACCACAAGTGCTGAGCCCACAGCGAAAATTAAATTTTCAGTTTTTCAGACAAAGTTTCAGGTTCAGTTTCATATTTTCCTAAACCAATTCCAGCCATCTGTAACCTAAATATCCCACAAGGAATTATGTCATTTCAATTGTATCTGTCAGTTGCTTTAGATCTTCCTGCTACCCAGAGGCTGGTGTTAAGTGCTTATTGGAAAAGTGTCCTTACACAAAGGGAAAGTAAGCTTGGTTTCCCTAAAGGCCAATGTCCTTCATGATGTCTAATGGTACAGTCTAGGGCGCCTGATGCTTTAGCTGATTTGAATATGCATATTAAAATGAAGGAAATAAAAGCAGAAAAAGATTGAATGCCAAATTCTAGGCTAGAACAGGCATTATTTTAGTGTGCTTTGACTTGTATATAAGAAATACTTCTTCTCATAGGCCTTGCTTGCCAGATGATACTAATGTCAACATCATTTTCCCTTTTTTTTATAGTTGCTGGGATACAAATGAGCATGGTGGTCCCTGGTGGGTTATACGAATACCAATTTTAATTTCTATTATAGTAAGTAAACTTTGAAGCATGAATTATAGATCAGTTCTGCATTGTGCAGTGCATATAGCCATTATTCTTTACTGCTAGTTACAGATAGGCAAGAATTCTGTTTTAATGAAAAGAAATTGCGCTGTAGGAGAAATGTTAAACAGATGCCAAGGCCATTAAAATTTGTTGCCTTCGAAATTTATCTGCCTCCTATTAAATGAGCAGTTGCTTTTATTAGTATGTTGTTCTTTCTTTAACATGTCTCCTGTTTATGAGCCTGGGGGAAGCAAAAATCTAATTATACTTTTCAATTAATTGCAGATTTGATTTTGCGTGTAAATAGATAGCCCTGCAATTGAGAATCTGATATTACTGCAGCCATAAAAAACTATGGCTTTGTATATCTTTCTTTAATTGGTAGCCTACTGAAATATATATTGAACAGAAGTATTTGCAAAAGAATACCATCTGAGAATGTTTCATGGGGCTTTTCCTATGTGGAACTCATTAGAATTACTGGAGTAGCATAATATAATTCCTGTTCACTATGATGATTGTGTAATTAACTTTGGGCATAATATACTATGGTTATATGTCCATTTCTGAAAACAGTCACGGTGCAAATTAATACATTTCAGATACACTTGCTTTATTTTTAGCATTTTAGTCAGAAAAATTAGGGCATTACTAGATTACACAAGATTTCAAGAGTCCAAATTCCAAGGTGCAAATTCCAGGAGTGCAAATTCCAACTGATGCTTGGGCTTGCCTTTCAATCTGTCCCTGCTGAAAACCATTTTGAGAGAACTTCCTATCATCTTCATCAGAGTGAATTCTGCAGTGTTTAAAGAGAAAGCCGAGTAGGCATATGTGTGAAATGACATAAGGTAAGGACTGACAGAAAAAATGTTTTATGATATGAAGAAATGGGCATGCAACAGAACTACAGCATGAAGAGAATATGTGTACCTCAAAGGAGCTGGAGAATGGGCAATGGTCCAGAATAAAGAAAATATGCTGAAAGATAAAAGCAAAACAAACCACCTGGTGTTTACAGAAAGATGAAAGGCTATTCTCTGGATGTTCACTTTAAACAGCGATCTGGTAGACAGCTGAGACTTCATGTGCCAGAAAGCAGTGCTTCTCCAAAGAAGTCCTAGACCTGGAAACGGAAGTTATCCAAGTGCTCGTTGGCAGGCTTGAATTGCAGCTGGATCTTAGCAAAGACGGGGAAATGAGTTGTGAGTTAAGAAAATGGAGTACTAGTCAGTCAGCAAAAGTCCAGTATCTCATAAAACGTGGACCAGAATCACTGTTTGAGGCAAAGGAACAGTCATTCTTTTTTTTTTTAAATGGTTCTATTACTGATTTGATACAAAGGGGTTGTAAGACATAGGGAAACATTTTGCCTTTTTTGGCCTTTTTTGGCTTGCTGCATGCACATGTTTAGGATCTGCTGTGTCCTTCCAGATATGTTTCTTCTCTTAAACAGCATGTTTTAGGGATGAGAGCAACTAAAGATGGCCAAGTGATTCTGCAGTGTGTGTACTGTGTGAAGCCACTTACTTCTCCGATTAGATGATTCTTCAGCTGTTTGATCAACTACGTTTTACATTTGGGAAGTTAAGCTGTGAAAGGGAGTTTATAAAAGCAGTGATACTCACCCTTTCCTGCTGGATAAGTAACCTATCTTGTTGGAGCATTGAACTACAACCAGCACGTTCATTGTGGCAGCTAGGATGCTATGCAAACTTACTGCTGTGCAAAGTAGAGTGTGCATTCATAGAGCAAGAGGAGCTAATGAAACGTCACCTAAAATTGGTCATTGGTGAGTGAAAAATACTACATTCATGAGAACGTAATTTTCAATATACATACACCATGATAAGCCTCAACATTTCCTGTTACCTTCTAGAAAAAATAGAAGTTGAAGATTCAAATCTTTCAATAATGAGGTCAGTGCTGCCTGCCATTCAATGATGAAAATAGATCACTGCAAGTTCTTTGGATAGGTGTTGAGAAAGAGTCACAATGTTTCTCAATAAAAGTATGATGTACTTACATCATACTCACTCACACAGTGCCTTCAGTCTGCTCGAGAATGTAGGAAGACTGGAAGACTCACAGAGAATGGTGACAAGGATGACCAGCAATAACAAATGGCTTCAGTAGCGGGAAGGACATCTGTGTAAGTAGTCAATGAGGTGAACACAGGAAAACTCTGAAAGAAGCTGAATTTCAGCAAAATAAAGGAGAGCAGAACACCTAAGCTGAGAGCTCTCATCGACTGTCTTATGTAATGGCATGAAAGAAAGCCCAGAGTATGGCTGATATTGAAAATCTTTAAGAGGTGGAAGAAGAGTGAAGACAAGAAGAGTAGAATACAGCCTGATTGTGAGGATGATGCCATGGATATACTTTTGAAAGACAGAGGAAATCAAGCAAAGGTTTTAAGGAACAATGGTTTAACCGCATTAGATTTAACAGGAAGTCCGCTCAGTCTTCATGCCATATTCACGCTTTTCCATAGATTTCTGTGTTAACTCCAAACTCTTTCACTGCTTAGAAGATTATACTTTCTGTAAGGTTATTATCCAACAGTAAACAGTATTGGGAGAGCAAGTTCTGAAGTCAGTTCTCAAAGTGGGAATGGCTTCAGTTAATTCAGTGTGTCAGAAACCTTCCCTGGCATCTCCTCCTGACAGTTTTGGCTTGAGAAAAGTTATTTGGCAGGCTTCCACACTTCATGCTGTACACATTTCAGAGTTATTTAATTGGGGGTGACTATTCCAAGCAGTTAATGTGGTGTTACTCATATTCTCCATTTAGCAAATGCCTCCACAGCTGCCTTCTCCATACTTCCACTTGCATAAACTGCTTTCATTTGGGAAGGAGTGGTGTTCAGGTGGAAACAGGACTTCTGTCACATCAAAGTAACTGAGAAATATTTATCTTGTTATCTCACATTGCAGGTAGTGTAAGGGACTAAATAGCAAGAAAGAAGCAACATGAAGACAGTTTAAATGGTACATGCTCAGGCAATGTGTTTAGACTCAAAAACTTATTGTCAGAAGTCAACCAGTAGAAAAGGGTACCAGCAGCATCTTGCTTTTACTCCACTAAAAAGGCATCATTTGTCATCACTCTCTTGCAGTTTCTCTGCATTCAAATTATTTTCTCATTTTCCTTTTCTTAGGTGTTCATTGAACAGTGTAGTGTACATATTCTATTTTATTTAAAGACATTATGCTCAAACGATTTTGTGGGACTGAAAAGCTACAATACTAAAAGTAAAATTCCAGGGGACTAGTTGTTTCATATATTATTGAAACATACTATTCTAAATCAGATATATAACTCAAAGGATTTTAACAAATGATCAATTCAATAATAATCTTAGAGAAATTAATTTGCTCCACTGCAGTAAGTCAGTGGCAGTTGCCACTTTTAGATCTTAATACCAAGTTTCAGCTGGCTGGATTTACAAGCTCAGTAGTGCCAAGGACTGTTACAAACTCCAAATAAGAATGTATGTTTTTCATTAATCCAAGATTGTGCTTACAGACAGAGAAGTATGTGTTTGAAAACAAACTTAAAAGTAATACATGAATGTCAGTCAAGAATGTGGGTCACCTGAGTGTAGTTTTGCAGATGATTTGATGCTTCAGAAACCAAATGGATGACAGTTTATTCTGTTACACTGGAAACTAGGGATGCCTGTGAAGAACAAGAAGTTATTCTGCCAATCCCTTTGCAAATACAGAATAAAGATTTTTTCCTTCTCCTGTTTTGTGGCTAACAAATATACAATGAAATGGAAGCTCTCTCCCTGTCCACTAATACTGGCTCCAGTGCATATGGCAGACTTGGTATATCCCTTGGTCTGTACGCTCTGCTGTGGTAAGTCTAGATACAATCAGTAATAACAGGCTTCTGCCTGTTACTTTTATAGGAGACTTGCATCAAGGAAAACTTCTAAGTCATCATCTGCCTGAAAAATGTATGTGAAGTTCAGTAAAGGCCTATATTTTCTAACAATTCTTTTTTATTCTTCTTTTTTCAAAAATACTAGATCTGTTGTTCCTAATTTTTTATTTAATCCCTGTCAGTTCCTGTCACTTCCCTTCACCTGTCATTTCAAACAAAATATTAAATACAGAGGGGCATGCAGTTGTTATGATCATAGTTTATTAATCTCACAGATTGTACTGGGTATGTCAGAGAAGACACAGAAATTCATTGAACTTGAAAAGCTTACAGCCAAATTGTTAAGACTGGAAAAAGAAGAGTAGAGTTCCAGCAATACATCAAGGCAGAGACTGAAGATTTATAACAGTGAGGCAGGCACTGTGGTTGGGTACCCAACCTCCTGATTTGGGGCTTTCGGATGGGGTTAGTTAAAAACAATAAAATGCTCATTTTCACAGTGATAGAATTTTTTCTCTAGGTTGATTTCTTCTAAAATGTGTGCATTTGATGCAGCTGTTTATGTAGCTGTAGTTTTTAGCTCACATCGTTTCTGTGCAGGTGTGGATTCCAAGTGTTCCCTCACTTTAGTATAGGCATGCTATATTTAGCGTGTGGTTTTCTAGATCGCACCAAACAATCCAGTACCAGAAGGGCTGGTGAACACAAGATGCCAAAAGCCAAGGATGAAGAAATAATGGGAGTGAGACTTAGGATCTACTGAGTTGTATACTTCAGTTTTCTGGATTGATCAGGGTCTGATCATAACTTTTCTTATGCAAGTGCCTTTCTAAGAAATAAAATATGAAATAAAATAATTCTGCTGTTCTATCTCGGAGATAGAACAGCATGTCATGAGAATTAGCCTGCAAGGATTCAGTTCCTTCAGTGATAATGGCTGCATCAATACCCAAGACAGACAGATACTTGTGAGAGGCCCTTTCTGTGCTTAATTGGAGTGGACGGATCACCTGTGCAACAATCATCTCTTTCCCTAATTCAGACGGAAAATATTAAAAGTTAAGGCAAGAGGCAAGAGAGGGTCAAAACTGTGTATGGTACTCACATTTTCCTTTGGGCTTCCAGTCATGAATCCACATGACAATTTAGGACAATGTTTGATTGCACAAAATCACATCCAATGTCCCATCCTGCTAGGAAACCTCTCTTCAGCTGAGATTTTGGAAGGAGGGCATTTCTGACAACTGGGGCTTTCAAAGGCTTTTGCCAGCCAGACTAGAACTGGTGGCCACGCGGAGGTGCGCTGGACGTAACAAACCTAGCGAGGCAGAAAACAGACAATAGGTTTGACAGCGTAGAGCTTGATGTGTTCTGGCAGGAGGTGCACAACACCCACTGCTGAGTTGATTTGTCTGACTTGATGAGCTTTTCTTTGTGCTGTGTATTGAGTGCAGAATTCAGAATTCACCGTTATATTTGTTTTCTTTGCAGATGAATTTTATACTTTTCATTAGTATTATAAGAATCTTACTGCAGAAGTTAAGATCTCCAGATATTGGAGGAAATGACCAGTCACAGTACAAGTGAGTCATATTTTTAGATGTTATATACAGAACCAAAATAATATCTGTAAGATTTCCTCTGCTGAAACCTGCTACCAACAATTGCTGTGATACTATAATTACATTTAATTCAGAAGTACTTTTACATGTGGTTTAATAAAGATCTTATCACTATGCTGAAATAGAGATGAACATAATTTTTTTTTCAAACACTAAATTCAATAAAAAATATGCAATTTCATAAAGACCAACAAGCTATTCCTGAATTTGAGTTTAATCTGTGAAAGAATATGCTGATACAAAAAATATGGAGAGTCATGTCATTCTTTTAATGTATAAATATTTCATTTCAACATAACAGAAGTTTCAAGATCAAAGCACTGCTTCAACCTCCTTAAAAACATTCTTTTTTAATTTTTCATTTCTAAAATACTTTTTGTTGTAATATTTACATATATTTGAAGAGCTGGAAAGAAGTTATGTTGTTCCCCAAAAATAAAAAATGAATATAATGTTTCATGTTCATTTAAAATAGCATCTTTATTTTTCTAGAGGAAAACAAGTGTTTCTGATTTAGATCAACTTCATTCGGGTTAGGCTTTCTTCTTTTGTGTTTTGGTTTGAACATCAAATCCTAACATCCATTGCTTCCACAGCTTTAGAATCAAGGAATGTTGGGGGGCAATTTAAATACATTGCTAAAATTTGATTTGTTTTTTATTATATTCCCATACCAGTTATTGTTGTTTATTATAATAGCTGCTGGCTACTGTAATCCAGAATCAAGAGTCTGTTGTAGTAGGTCTTATTTTAAAGCCCACATATAGACACTGAGTTTGACACTTCGGGATGTTAATATGATATTTCAATGACACAACCTAACAGGAATACTGGAAATTCAAAACCATGCAAGTGGCCTTTGAAAATGTGCTCCTGGATAACACCTTTTCTTCATTTAAAAAATACTGAATTCCTGTCCTAAAAACAGATAAAACATGGTGTGCTAAAGTAAAGCATATCTTTAAAGCCAAGAGAACTAGGACCTTATGTGTTTTGTAAACAATGTGACACATTTGATGCAAAAAGTGAAGAATTCGGATGCACCACGAAAAAGGTGACACGACTAGATTGACATGAGGCTTTGCTTCGTAGAGCTACAAGGGTCCTTTTTTCTGTTTCCTGCTTGAATTAACTAAACATGTGGGAGAACCAAATCAATCTAGATTAAATTATGCAGTTGCCACATTATTATTTAGCACAATGACCGACCTATGGGCAGGAAATCCCCTCAAGTTTACTTCTTGTGACAGGAACTTTTCTTTGTTTCCATGTGGTATTTATGTATTTTATAAAAATGAGGCATTCCCTTCCGATCAGTCCCATCATTTTCCACAGTTTACTGTAGCACTTCGTAGTATAAAATGTTGTTCATTAATAGCACCCTTGTCCTTCATTATTCAGCCCTGTGAATTCTTTGCTTTTAGCATTTGATTGCCTGATTAAGTTTGGATTGGATGGTCTTTAGCCGATACCCATGGGAACAGTAGATTAACCTCCTCAAGAAATACTGCATCTACAGAGCAAATTAAAGGTCTGGAAGGCTCGTTTTTCAAAATGCAAATGCATTTTCTAAAATACAGAGAAGAATAAGGCTATTTTGTCTGTCCCTTTCCTTCACTAAAATGTAAGTGCAGTATAGAGAAAGTAATATCAGCTAGACAAAAATTATTAAAACAAGAATGGAGTGAAAGTGAAATATGAGTCTAAAATGAATACTACTCATGCAAGTCACCATTTTTCTTCCCTTCCTCTGTCCCACTTGCTTGTTCCTGGTTCCATCCTTTTTGTTGCTCGTTTTACTTTTGCAGTGGGTAAGGTTAAGTTGAAATAAAATCAGTTTTCCATTTCACTTGGGAAACCAGGAAATTTGCTGCCATCCTCATCTCCTCCAGTTGTAAATGAATGTCTTCTGCTAAGTAAATCCTATTTGTCCCGCTTACTGGTATCACCTTTAGATGTGAGGGTTTTACTATTCTTGAGAAACTTTGCTGTCAGAACTAATTATTTCCACCTAAACAGATGCAGCCTCTGGGACATTATGAACAAAGGAAGGCCATGAAGACTGACACAGAAAAAATAAAACTGCTTGAAATACCTTGACTTTTCTGTTAAAATAGGTGAATTCACCACAGCATCCTTTCATTGTTGAATCAAGTTATATTCACCAAGTCAGTGATGAATTATGGGACTCAACATTATAACTTCTTGAATTTTATCTGATACCACATATCCATAATCATGCATGACTGGCCCTGTATAATATACAAAACTGATGTTATTAGAGTGAAATAAGTGACAGATAAGGGATAATTAGCAATTCATCATTTCAGTGGTTTCACAGGCAGTTTGTCAGACCTGCTCTGCTTAATAATTTAAAGTTCTCCTCCTTAACTTCAGTAGTGTCTTGTGCTAAAATATATTATGTAATTGATAACATTAAAAATTAGTTAATGGTATATGCTTAATACCATCAGTATAGTTATGAGATTTTTGTATTTGGGGGTAAATCTGAAATTGCTCATGAAAATTTCACAGTTGAGATTATTCTGGATTACATTTCCTAGGTACTGTTTGCATACTGCATATGTGCAATGTACAGACTAACCATACAGTCGCACATTTAAAGGAAATTAACATAAATTCATTTCAAGAGAGATTTTACCTTCCGTACAAGAGGATGTGTCAGTATGACTTTGCAGGAAGGCATTATTCCCTTCCACTCTGAACCCTTTATGCCAGGTAAAAAATACCTTGAGAGATCTGATGGCAGCTCGTGACACTTTGCTGAATGTGGTCCTGTGGAATAATGCAGTAAAACTCCACTGCCAAAAACTGTGCCATGAAACCAGGCTGGGAACTGAATGTGTGTCAGACACAGCAGAGGGCAACTGGAAAAGGGTCTTTTGGTTTAGAGAGGCCCTGCAGCCTTCTGCCAGCTTTTGGAAGAGTGCAAGGGGTCAGCAAGATCAAGTATAACATGGAATTGCACATGTTAATTTATGAGGTTACTATGTGGCTAGTCTCATAGCAAGCCTGAAAGGAAAACAATTTGCAATAAATGACTCTTACTAAGACTGTTTATAAATCTGAAGTCATACAAGGTTTATGTAAACGAGATTGCATCAGGTTCTTATCTTAGTAAAACAAGGGCTTATCATTAAACTCCAGCTTTTCTCTTTTATTTTCCCAGGAGACTTGCAAAATCCACATTGTTGCTTATTCCGTTATTTGGAGTTCACTACACAGTGTTTGCTCTATTTCCTGACCGCAGTTCCAATAATTATAAAATAATCTTTGAGTTGTGTTTGGGATCTTTTCAGGTAAATTTTAAAGTTTTTATTCAGAAGAAGTTTTATTGACCGAGGTTGGTGCTGCCTACTAACTAAGGAATATTGTCTCTTTCCAGGGGTTGATTGTTGCAGTCCTGTATTGTTTTTTGAACAGTGAAGTAAGTCTCACCTTTCCTACTGAGGATGTTAGATATTGTTTCCAGTAAACGTATAAGTGCCCCTATAATTCCACTCTGATACACAAAGCTGTTTTAGAAGATGTTTGCATTCCTGTATACAGAATATATAGGTGGCAGTTTCTATGCAACAGGAGCAATTAATGTATTTGGGTGAAGAGTTAAGGGCTGTTTGAAATCTAACTCCTCGCAAACCAAGGTGTTAGTAAGTGTGTCTTCTGTTATTTAATGTGATCTAATTCTAGCTATGTTACAAGCAATGGGGATTGTGCAAGTGAGGAGGAACAAGTCTAGAAGTTTATCCAAAACTTGAAACACCATTTAGTAAGTATTTAGGGGTAATCTGACAGAATCTAACCCCCAGAACAGCAGCAGATTTTCAGAAGTGCTCAGCATGTAGCAGCTTTCCTGATCTCAACTGAGGAAGATGCAAGGAATTCCTTTTGATGTCAGCCACTTTTTAAGGTAGAATATACATTAAAGAGCATACAGTGTCTGACAGGAGGAACGTGTCTGAAGAAGACACCTGCTTGCACAGGGAATTGACATTCAGGTCTCCTCAGTGCTATTCTGGTCTTGATATTCATGAGATACCTGATTTGGGGCTAATCATTTGATTCTGTGCTTTAAGTATGTGTGATTAATAGCTAGATACCAAAAGCTAATGTTGCAGCACAGGTGATACAAAACTGATTCTGAAAGTGGCCTTGGGGCATCTGCTCACAGACAGTGTAGATACAGTCTTCACCTCAGTTTTGTATTCTTTGTAAAAACTGCTTTGATACTCTAGAGGGAAGGGATGCCATCCAGAGGGACCTTGACGGGCTTGTGGAGTGGGCCCCTGCGAACCTCATGAAGTTCAACAAGGCCAAGTTCAACAAGGTCCTGCACCTGGGTCGGGGCAGTCCCCAGTATCAATACAGGCTGGGCGATGAATGGATTGAGAACAGTCTGGCAGAGAAGGACTTGGGGATACTGGGTGGTGAAAAGTTGGACATGAGCCGGCAATGTGCGCTTGCAGATGAGAAAGCCAATCGTATCCTGCATCAAAAGAAGCACGGCCAGCAGGTCGAGAGAGGTGATTGTCCTCAGTACAAGAATGGTGTGGACCTGTTAGAGTGAGTCCAAAGGAGGGCCACAAAAATTATCAAAAGGCTGGAACACCTCTCCTATGAAGAGAGGCTGAGAGAGCTGGGATTGTTCAGCCTGGAAAAGAGAAGGCTTTGGGGAGACATAAAGTCTTTCAGTATAAAGAGAAGGGATTATAAGGAAGATGGAGAAAGACTTTTTAGCAGGGTCTGTAGTGACAGGGCAAGGGGTAACGGTTTTATACTGAAAGAGGGTAGATTTAGATTGCATGTAAGGAAGAAATTTTTTCTCTGAGGGTGGTGGAGGCACTGGAACAGGTTGCCCAGTGAAATTGTGGAAGCTCCATCACTGGAAGTGTTCAAGACCAGGTTGGATGGGGCTTTGAGCAACCTGATCTAGTGAAAGATGTCCCTGCCCATGGCAGGGGGGTTGGACTAGATGATCTTTAAAAGTCCTTACCAACCCAAACCATGCTATGATTCTGTTCGTAGAGATTCCTATTCCATTTGACAGCCATTAAACGTGGAAAAGTTCCTCACGTAAAAGAACATTTTCAGCTCATCTTGTGCGTTTTCTTTTTAACACAGGTGCAAGGGGAGCTGAAAAGAAAATGGCGGAGTTTGTGCTGGAAGCAGACAGCAGGCAGAGATTACAGACTCCACAGCTCTTCGATTTCTCGAAATGGATCAGAAAGCGTCTCTCAGCTCCACCGGAATTCAAGGGCTCAGTCATTTATGCAGACAGAGACCACCATGATATAAATCAGCTAGGTCCCCCAAAACATGAAAAACTGTGGGATATATCATTCATTATGCAGCTTGATGTGATATTTTATAAAATGTACAGTTTAGTGCTTTGCTTTTCTATATGTTGGTATTTGGGAAATCGGTTTGTGCAGCCAACCAGTTAATAACAGAGACACCTGCCCCATGGATGCTTTCTGTTTTTTTAAAATGGTATTCATATTAATTCTGATGTTCTCTTGCCGTTTACTAGCCGTAACTATTCAAAAACTCATTTACTATAATGGTCCCTTTACCCTCCAACATGTCTATGAGATAGATGTATGATATCCTGCTCAATACAGACTGCTTTGGTACATGTTGAAAAGGTTAAGATGGGAAGCAAGAAAATTTCTTACACTTTATTTATACTTAAGGAAACACTTCTTTCCTTAAGGATTAGGAAAGTCTTTCCTAATTATGGAAAACAAAATACAAATAAAGAAATGTAAGACTGTAATTAACCGCACCGGGAGTTTAGTGTGCTAATCCAGGAAATCATTAACATTATTTATACAGAGGGGAAAAAAGGTAGTACTTCCCAGCTAATTGTATAAATTTCAGACTACTTTCTACAGAGTTTGATTCCAATCCTGTTGTTCCTTTCAAAAGTGCCTGGTTTTATGTTTAGGTGCAGAAAGTAGGGCTACCTTTGCAGTCCATACAGAAAAGGTTACTGTAATAGTTTTGATTAAAACATCAGCATTTTCCAGTAGTGCTATTGCAATCACCAGTTGTTCTTGTCTGTTCAAAATCAAAGAGATTTGTGTTGATCTTTTATTAAACAGTTTTCTGAAGAGGTGCTTTATTGCTAGAGCAGTCTGGCATAGGATAAACAGCCTTGGATAGCGTATTACCCATTGAAAATATCATTTTTATATAATATTTTCATTGAAATATGTCTCTAGAACTACATACTTGGCAGCTAAAACAAGGAATATTGCAATAAAGTTACAACTCCCATTTAAGGAAAAATGTAAGTTCTTTTAGCTTAATTCTATTCTGTATCTAGCTGAGCTGATTTAAAATTTAGTCCTGACCATGACTCCAGCAAAAAAAATCAGACAGAATCCCTAAGAATTACCATAAAAGGCATAAATAGAAGGAATTCTCAACGTCAAGCCTCTTATGTAGCCACTTTGTAAAAAAAAAGACATAGAACTGACAGATTGTTATAAACATACACAGAACATTTGCACTCTTCAAAAGAAATAAACCCAATGATGTTTACTTCCCATGTCATGTTTAACCACGTCCACTCTAAATAGCAAGTGGGAATAATATATATTTGCATGAGTACCTCTGATCCATAAAAGCAATTGCCCTGATATTTCAGATAACAGATTGTATGGAGCTGGCAGAATCCAAAGTCCATAATATTGCCAGGCAAAGGGAAGAAGAGCAGCAAGGCCATGTCTTGGCAGGCATACATGTACACTCTTGAAAATGGTACCAGTACTGGGAATATTGTTGGCAGCTGTCAAAGTGTCCCTACACCTCTTGGTCTGATTTAATTTAGCTATTTATCGGTCAAACACAATTTATTTTAATGGGATTACCCTGGAGTGATACAAAGTGATGTCAGACCAACGACAGAAAAGGCCCCATGGTTCACCTGAGCACTGCGGAACAGGTAACTGTGAATGTTACGTGACGCTAAACTTTACACAGTAGCTGTCATTTGAGTTAAACAATAATCACTTGATGAATTGTTACTTTGCCAAATTCGACTTTAAAGAAGCTATTGATCACCTCCAGTCATTCAGTGTTTTCTGCTGTCAACTTGGTGAAGTAACTATGAGATTCTGGAGTGAAGTAGGCTGCCCAATGACAGTCCCATGGGGTCTAAAGATATGTTCCTACATATGTATTTAAACTAAATATATTCCCAAAGGCTCAGAAGCCACTGCTAAAATTTAGTATTTATCCTGGATCTCTGAACAACCTTATCAACAAACTCTTAACTGCAAATATGTGAAAACACATTGGAGCTTTGGGGGCTGCTCCTAGACCTGAATTAAATACGTCTGTGCACTTTAGGCTTCTTTGTCTGAAGTGGCATTGGGACTGCTCAGATGTGACATGCAGGATGTACTTTTTTCCCCAAATTTCTAGGGTAGAAAGGCACACATGACAAGCATTCAAGTGTACTCATCTTTATGTTCAAAGGAGGTTCTTGGAGTGAGTTGGCACACAGACAGAATGATGGTATAGAAATAGAGATTTCAAGCAATCAGTTCCATCAGTCTGTTCTGCATGATGCATCACCAATTATACGTGTTTATAATTCATTTTATCCTAGAGAAAACCATCTTTGTTCTAATTAGGTGAGCATGGAGAAAATCTGCATTTTAGTGATTTCTGGATTATAAGACAGAAAAGCTTAAATAAGAAAATACATTTTAAGTTGCAATGAAACAGCATAGTTTCCTTTAACAGGGTGCAGATGCATTTGGATTTGATTCTACTTTTCAGGCAGGGAGTAATGCCATATCAGACAATGAAGTTGCACCAGTGGGAGTACATAGATGGTATCACTAAGTTTGTAAAGGACTATGTGGGCATGTGAAGAATGGCACACAAGGGAGGGAGGTGCTGCATATATTTTTCTTTCAAACTAGTGAAAAGTGCAGTACTTTGTAGAACCTCATCCCTCTATTAAAATCATAGAGTCTAAATACAGAAAATACATTTTCTGCAAGACAGTTTAACTTCATAATGCTTTGTGCAAGCATTTTCATGTCAGTAAAGGCCCAGAGGGCACTGTGCTCACTTGTTTTTACTCCCAGAAAATTCTGATTTCCAAATAATTTTATGCAAAGTTACAGCATCAACCTTGTCATCACCTGTTTGACTTTCAGCTGCCTTTTCACACACAGATACACACCATATTAAAATGTATGTAAAAGCTGCAAAACTGCTTGACAAATCCAGTACTTGATCAATGTTTTGCATCTTTACGACACCCAGAAACAAGATAGCTTCTCATGGCTTTGTGTTTTATTACATTTTGCACAGGGGTGTGGATTTAAACGCTCCTGCTCTGTGCTGTGGTGACTCTAAGAGTCAAAAGGACAATGCAAGAAAACATCGTTTGGCCTTCTGTCATCCCTAAACCTAGTTCTCTCTCAGTGCTAGCAGCATCAGGGGAGGAGGTAGAGGCAGGAAGACAAATGTATGCTTTCCTGGCACAGCCTTGTCACATAGTGCTCCTCCCTTTCTCTATTCCTTTACTGCCTTTCTCCCTTTGGTTGCATCAGGGTCCAAACTGAGTTGTAAAGTCTTCGGAGCAGGAAACCTGGTTTTTTGTCCCCACTGAAAAGCCAGCAGCACATCATGTAAAGTTACTGAGCAAGAATGGTAATACAATTCACTCTCGTACTGCGGTTAACTGTTGTACTTTACTTTCCTGGGAGCTGCCAGGGCAGCACCATTCATTCTGAGTGATTTTTATCAGCATTACCTGCTGCTGATGCCTGAGGGACACAGTGACAGAATAATCTCCAATTGCTAACCACGATCAAAATCTAAACATATAGCGGGCGTTGACTTAAATTTTCCTCTGCAGAGTCGATTTCAGCTAGGTGCTCGATAAACTCAGGTGAAATTCATCTGCCCTGGTTTTGGCATCTAAATGCTGGATGTCTGTCTCTGAGCTAAAGACTTTTTAAGTGCCTTCCATCGTCATCATAGAGAAATAGGCACTAGCTGAAGATGATTCATCCCATGTTCAGCTGGGCATCTAAGGTAGGTAAGCTGAATCACCTTTTTCTCTTAGACCCTCAGCAAACCAGAGAATCTGTCTGGGACAGCTTTATGAAAGAAGGCATTGCCAAGTGCCCATGTCTCATACTCCATGCGTAAGGACTGAGTCATTTGCATTATTTGTCTCCTATTTTTGTGTGTTCTAAAAAACATCTTCTGTTGAATTTATCCATTTCAGCAAACTGATTGTGAATAAAGCCCAAATTAATTCACTTTATACAGATTTTTTTCAGATATCTCTAATGAAAAATCAAGCATTAAATATGTCTGATAAAAAGGAAGAACTGGCAAGTAACCTGCAGAGAAAGCTGCTATGTATATAAGGGTTATTGTCCGAGCAATTACTGTCTGTGCATAGGGATGCAGGAAACACTTTTACTAACAAAGTACCTTCACATTACCATGAGTGCCTATATAAGCTGTGGGCTGTCAGTACTACCCTGACATAACCAAATAGCAAAGTTAGTATGCAGTGCTATTCTGTTGTTGAAAAAACAGTACTAAAATAATAATAATGTGTTCTAACATGTCTGTTATGAGAGTACATCAGGATAACATTTAAAAGGAGCATTCTGTGATAGGGTTTAACCACTTTGTGTTGAACCTGGTTCTGCCCAGTGATAACAGTATGTAGTTAAATCTAAGTCAGTAACATTTCCATTGTCAGCTAAACCAGTGGCTGAAATGTCCCAACCCCCTTTATTTCCCAAAGCACTGTAATAAGTTTATGATAACCTGCAGCTCTTTTTTTTTCCTGGCACATTAGTATGAGTATTGTTTTGAAATGCTCCTTTGTCGTCTTTATCAATAACTTTTTGTCTGTCAAGTATGGTAAAAATTAAAGATTATGTAAATGAATGTGATTATTTTTTACAAAATGTACAGACTATGATGTTGTATAGACTAATGTGTGTAAATAGATTTCATACTGTAATTCACTATACGTTTCTTCTGGTTTTGCTCTTTTGTTCTTTTCTGTTTTCAGTTTTTAATGTCACGTACCTAACAGCCGTCTCTGAGATATGTTACATATAAAGCTGTGAACAAATAAGCGTTTACATCTTTATGCTATTAGAGATAATAGTACTTAATAACACCATAAGGGACTGAAGAGGAATCGGAGAATAAAAGTTTTAAAGGTTTTGCACAGAACTTCTTTTATTTATGTGATTTATGTATTTATGAGATGCACTCACAAACCATATTTTCAAAACTGAAAATGGTCCTCGTGCCTTGGCAGCTTCGGGTTCCTCAGCAAGCAATGTAATTAAAATTGAATCGTATTGCACGGAAAGGCCGAGGCTGCTCCTGCCATGGGAACGGGGGCAGGGAAGAGACGCACCAAGGCGAGACTGGCAGTGGTGCACTGCTGGTGGGGCGAGGGAGGGAGGGGAGCACATGGAGGAGGAGGTGGCATCTCATGGGGCAGCGTACTCCCCCTGGCAGCAACACCCAGCAGAGACAAAGGACGGAGTGCTGTTTTGCTGTCCCTCATGGACCACGGAATCTGTCTCCTTCTGTGTGTATCTATAGTTATCACAGAAGCTATGTCACCAGGAGGGGTCTTCAGACCCTTTGAGAGACCTGAGCTCTCATCCTCTCCCGCCTTATGTGTGTGCCTGTATGAGCTGCGTATCAGTCTGAAGCCTTTGCGTTCAATTACATGACTACAAAGCACTTCAGTGACCTTGCCCACATGCATGTCCTCTCTCCCCCATTGCTAATTGGGTGGCTCCACAACCAGATCACCTTGATGTCTGCAAGCTTTAGGACTGATGAGCCTGAACGTGCAGGAGAGCCAGGGTGCAGGTGAGCAGGCGGGCTGGCAACTGGACTGATGCCCATCAGTGCTGGCAACAGCACTTGCAGGTTTCCATGGCAAGGCTGCGTCCTGTCAAATGCAAAAAGTGGATCCCTTTAAAAAATTCTGGATAATTTTAACACTGTCAATGCTGACAGACTCCTGTAGCTAGAGAAAGGGATGTCTCCAGAATAAAGCAAAAGTCAGTGTATTGGGGAGGGGAGTGAGTAAGGGAGCCTGCACTCAAGAAGCAGCTTAAAGAAACAAATGCTTCTGTTACAACTTCTGCATGGTTATGCTGGGCAGTATCAGCTGCAGGAGTCTCTTCTTAGCTCTGCACCCATAACCACCAGCGCACAGGCAGGCTTGAAAAGAGCACAAGGCTCCCCGTTTTCACTGATTGTACCAAGGAGCTTCTAACTGGGACATTTGAAAAGGTAAAGATCAGCGCCTGGGATAGTGAAACAGTCAGAAAGACTGGCTGCCTTCCCCTCCCCTCCTCTCTGTAAGAGAGCTGAATCAAAGAACTACAGCAGACAGCAAAAGAGAAGGTACCGCAAACTGTGTGTGTGTATTTATGTATGTGTGCCTGTAAGTTTGGGTGCGGACTGTAGAACGAGGTTGCTTTTATAGGACATCTTGTTTTCCCTTGGTAGCGCGTAAGCCAAACGCCACTCTAGCTCCCAGTTCCAGTTCTCTTTGCTTGTACCCGGGCAGAGGTTGGCCCTTAGGTGACAGAGTGACAGTCTAAAAGGAGATTTACACAGACCACGAGGAGGAACCGGGCGCTCGGTGAGAGGCCTGACAGCCTGTGTTCAGGAAAAACAGCAACCTACACCCCAACTGCAGTCTGCTGAATAAAGCAGAGTTGGAGCGTAGCCTCCCTGCGACACCGCACTGTCGGTGGAGTCTGGAGGGTGACTTCTACTGCTGTGACTGGAGAGAGCTCATTCCAGTTTGCAAAGGGGATTCCTTGGACCGCACAATGCTATTGAGTTAATACAAAGTTCCAAATCGTCAGACCCTATGTGTCCAACTGAATAAAATAAAAGGCTTTCTATTAATTAAGTTCTATTATTTATAATTGACTGTATTTTAATACCCTCATCTTTCCTTAACAACATAGGCTGGGATATATTGTGAGCTAGCTGACATGCAATTTAGGTTGAACTATTGCATCAAACCATTTAATAAGTATATGTTGTATCAAACCATTTAATAAGTAAGTATATGTTGTATCAAACTAGTTACAGATTTTTCACATAGGAAAAATAAATATTTTTCTAGCAATGTCCTACCCAATATAGTCAGTACCCTAGGATATTCAGTTAAATATGAATATTGGATTTGGAAGACAAAAGAAATCAAAATGAAGAGCTGTGCTTTATGTTGAAGCCTTACTGTATTTCTGAGCTAGTGCCTTTGTAATTGAGACTGCTTCTCAACACAATCCTGTTAAGCTGTGAAATTCTCTGTTCAGAAAGGCTTTATTTAGCAATAGCCCTCAGCCACTGCTTATCCCTGGTTTCCTGCTTACATTCTTCACCTGCTCTTAATTAGCGCCTTGGGCTTTGGCTGCCTGTCTCTGTAGGATATGAAAAAATAGTCTGCAAATAATGAAGGAATCAGTAAGCAAGTTTTTAACAATATAATTAATAATGGATCCTGACTACTAGGGGACATTTTGTTATACAGAGCTGTATTCATGAGAAGCAATTTGAAAATTAAAATATAATCTGAGTAATACAGAAAATTGTGCTGTAGAGGATGATTGGGTCTTAGCCAGGTGATGAATTGGACAATTTAATCATTCCTGCAGATTCTAGCTTCTGTTATTCAGATAAGTACCCAAACCATATGGCCTCTGTTAAAAACCACTTAACTTGACCTTATTACTCAACAATAAAAACATGAAGAAACATACTGTTTCCCTCAAACACACACTATCTGTAAAGAATCATTTTCATTTTGCCTATAAAGACCATAACTTCCTGTTTCTTGGATTAGGACATTAATTTATCAATTTAGACACTTGAAAGTACAATTTTCTCTTGTAACATATGGAATTAATATTGTTAATAAGTTTTTTAAAAATCCTTTAAAAGCCCAGCATATACCTTGCTCAGGGGATAGCTCTGGTTACTCATCCTGATGCCCCAAATACGAGCTGACTACAGCTTGGAAGACACAGGCAATACTGGTTTTTGTCATTTAGGCCTGGTTCATTTCTCTCTAACTTTAAACATCTCAGTTAAGTGTTCTATTTATAAATCCCCTTTTCGGCTGAATGCAAAGCCAAAAATCCAGCCCGAGCGCTGATCCCGCCTCTGGGATATCTCACGGCCTGCCCCAAGGGAGAGCTGCACTAAGGACCTGCCTGACACCTGCGAGGGGCTGCAGCGGGGAGACCCGTGTCCCCGCAGTGGGTTCAGCAAGCCCTGACAGTGCTGCTGCCCCTCGCGCATACGTTTCCCTCTCGCTGGCAGTCTGACAGGGGTGTGCTATAGATACGGTGAGGTTTTCCCATTCTTTCAGCTGCTTATGAAATCTGAATCTTAATTTAAACCGGGTGATCACTAGTTTTATTGTCCCACTCCCATGTCATTCAGTAGGAAGATATTTATTTTACAACCTTCTCTAGCTTCACCGCAGTGAAATATTGAATTTATAGCAATGCTTTGAAACAGCCTAATCAGGAGGAGGATGGTTTTATTTAAAAGGATTAGTAACAACTGTTCTTGGATGCACAAATGTTAGCAGAAGGAGTTTTTTATGGTTCTGCTACCTATGCAAATTTCCATACAAAAATCAAATATTGACTGGCATCGCACAAACTGAGGCTGGAAGTCAGAAAGTTGTAATCACCAGAGGAGTGAGGTTTTGAAAAAGCCTCATGGCATCTAACGAAAATTCCACTTTTAGATTCCTGTTTATATGGCTTAGAGGGAGTAATGTGGTATGAGTCTAAAACAGCAGGGGATAAGACCTCATGACCCATGCACTTACACTTCCTACACTCCCATAAGACTATAGGATCTTAACTGCATTAATATGTCCAAAGTTTTGGAAAGAAATAGGAGAAGTTAGAAAAAAGTTATAAACTTTTCCAAATCTGAGAGTTTAAACATGTAAATGAATCACAAAAATCATTAGGGTCTGACCCTTTGTCAGTTGCTATCATAAAACTTGCTATTAATGCTATTTCAGTCACTTGTTTCAGCTGTAGATTCAGTCTGACATGGCTCCTTTGTTCCTGGATGAACAGAAACTGCTGTTGACGTAGACACTTTGGAAGAAAATGTGAGTACTATAAAGAGATTTTTAGTCTAAGTTCATCTTCTCCCTCTATTGTGCTCTGCATTCATCCCTAGCCTAGAAAAGTTCTTCCAATTACCTATTCATATACTGATCCATGAATAGTACAACTGTACTTCTATATATGTTCTCCAAATGTCTGGGCTGAATAGTTTATTTCCTCTGAGTTGTAATTATTCATCTCAGCATTTGGCAACGTTTCTGAGTGGTTTTAACTTTCCTCATGCAATGTGTCATCAGGTTTAAAAAACAGTGGTTTCTTTGGACGGTCTGGATACTGAAGTATTTGGTTGGCTTATAGGGTGGAAAGTGGCTTCTGACCTTCACAACTAACTTGCAGTCAACTGCTTTAGTACATTTTAAAAATTCAGATTAACTCAAAATGATAAATTAAAAGAAAAAGGATGTCAAGCTGGGGAATAAAATGGGGTCAAAGCTAGAATCTTACTTTGAGGAAATAAGATTATACTCTAGGAAGATGGAAGAGCGAAGGGAAGCTTGGCTTGGGGGGGGGCACATGTGGTGGTGGAAAAAGGTGGGTGGAAAAAGGGTTGTGATAGGAAGTCAAGAGCTTTGCTGAAGATCCCATTTGAGTCAATCACTCCCTGGGGACCATTTTCATGGGGAACTGTGAATGGTCTTCCAAAAAACTTGCCATTGTATATGTATGAAGCTAAACGAGAAGTTAAATTTTCAGAAACATGCACTGCATATAAAACCTGAGCAGTTTTGCTCCAGGTTGCAGCTAAGTTATATAGACTGAAAAGTTGAGGTATTCAGGTACAATCCACCTATCAACTGATAGTCTATATTTTCTCTCCTCCTAAATAGAAATTTTATGTATTTTAGGTGACGTGAAGGCCATTTTTTGGCTCTCTACATATGACAAATGAAAACTTTTCTGAGTAAAGAATAGAGTTGGGGTTGTTCAGCCTGGAGAAGAAAAGGCTCCAGGAGACCTTATTGCAGCCTTTCAGTACTTAAAGATGAGGACAAAATTTTTAGCAGGGCCTGTTGCAATAGGACAAGGGGTTTTAAATGAAAAGAGGGTAGATTTAGACTAGATATAAGGAAGAAATTTTTTGCAATGAGGATGGTGAAACACTGGCACAGGTTGCCCAGAGAGGTGGTAGATGCCCCATCCCTGGAAACATTCAAGGTCAGGTTGGACAGGGCTCTGAGCAACCTGATCTAGTTGAAGATGTCCCTGCTCATTGCAGTGGGGTTGGACTAGATGACCTGTAAAGGTCCCTTCCAACCCAAACTATTCCATGATTCTAACACTGATTCATCTGCTAAGACAGAAAAGGCAAAAGCCTTTCACACCACCAGACCAAGAAAGCATTTTTACACCAATAAGAAAATAAGGTAATACATTTGGGAGGCATTTAATATAAATATGATTCTTGGTCTCATCACCAAACTTAACACTGTGGTATTATCTGTGTCAGCTGAAGGATTATGTTTGCTGTGATTCCCAAAGCCAAAATTGGTAATGGAAAAATGAAATTCTCTAGGCTTTCATATGGCTTGAAGTATTTCCACTGTATCAGAGATTTTTTTCTGGACCCAGCATGGCTTTATTCTTCCATTCTCCCAAACCAAAACACAATAATTTTGGCTTTCACTCTTTCACTAGTGTCCAGATTGTACCTGTTTAATTGCAAATAATTCACTAATGGTACAATCTCAGTAGCCAGCAGGCTGCTAACCATCAAAGTATAGCTCAAAACTGGCTAAGCAGAATGCCAGTTTTTTATGACTCATTAATTTGCCCTTCAGTTTTCTACTTGCAAATAGTTAACAGTTTGTTTCTTAATTAATACAGCTTGAAGTTTGCCATCTGCCTTTGTAAAGCCATAAATTTCAGACATGCAGAGTCAAATTCCTGCAAGGTAACCTATTGCCTATCCCAACCTCAACTATGTCTCTGCTGTTCCTGACATACTCATTTGAACTGTTCTTCATGTCCCTCAGCAACAGGGACTAAACAACCTTCCCAGGGCAGAAATCCCACCAGGGAAGGTCTTTGTCACAAGCTGTGGCTGGTGAAAGACCTATGCTTTGTGTACAGCCCTTCCTCAAGTGGGATCCACAGATGTCCTGGTGTCATAGTAGTTCTTTGCAGGAAAATAATTGCAGCTCTAAAATAAGTAAGTCTTCTGCAATATGTTTTAGTTCAGCTTCTGCAATGAACAAAAAACAAAAGCAGCAAAAAGCATCTGGATATCTGTTTACCATAAAGTTTTATTGCTTTAAATTTTTGAATTTTCAGCTACTGTTCTACTGTATCTGCTGGGGGCATACAAGTGACAGTATGGTACCAGCTAGGAATATGTGCCCATCTCCTACAAAGGAACATTCTCTCAGGCCCATTCAAATATCTAGCTGAGTACATTTCAAGCTTTAAACCTATATTTAAGTCCTAAAACATCAGCCGATCTTAAGGAGCTGTTCTGGGGTTTTGCAGATAATAAACACAGTTTAGAGCAGCAGTGCTTATTCTTCCCCTGCTTATGCTTCATGGTTTCAATTAGGTAAATTATATATGATCTTGAGAATCCCTTACCAATACTTACCCATCTTATAGCATCTGTTTGTAGCTCATCTTTTGCATTTCCCCAGGATGCAATTTCTTCTTTTGCAATACTGTGAATACTTTATGATGTTGTACATTTTTTCCCTTTAATTTATATAGACATTACATGTTTGCTGGCATTGGTCTGCACCTTATTATTGTTTCTGGATATATTTTCAGAATCGTTATGGCAGGAGGAAAACAAGATCAGAGCTACAGCTGAGACGAGACAGTCATGAGACCCCTCAGGGCAGGAAACTGAGACTGGAACATTAAGCTAAGAGGGCAAGTGCCAAGGCAGAGAGCTGGAAGACCAGAGCATGCCAAAATGCTGCAGGAAAGAGCCTTGAGCACCCATACTGCCATAGGCAGAGCCAAGGAGATACAACCAGAGCCTCCCACAGAGGGGTCTGAAACCCTTTCCTAGTGATCTTGGTGTTGACATAAATTGGCACCCCACTGGAAGAGCATAAGGGGAGGGCTTGGATCAGCTGCACCAGTGCTAAGGGAGCTCTTTGGAAGGCTTTAGTTGACTTATTTCAGTGAGTGATTTTAAGGGACAGCAATCTCATCTGGGGCCGTTGGACAGCAGTGCAGACAGCTCCAAACTTGCAGTATGACCTCCCAGTTGTGGGTTCCAGTGGGATCTTTGGCCATGCATCAAAAAATCTTGCTATCATTGCTCAAGATTTCTGTTTATTATTTCAGATATCTTCTTGCAAATATTTGTTTTAACTCCTGACATGGTGTTCCAAATACTGAGGTGACTGTTAATTATGGATCTGATGTATGGCTTGAGAATATCATGGGAGTCACTTAAATCAAGATGGTTTTTTTCATTGTTAATTACTAAGAACTTGAGAAATTTGATGTAGCACTACTTGGAATAGATTCTACCAGGCCTATAACTATGTTACAGTGCAAGAAGAGAGCTTGAGTAAATTAAGAACAGTTTCAGATTTTGAAGATATAGGACACACTGTGCTGTTCATGAGACATAAGAATGACCAGCCAAGATGCAGAGGGCCATTAGGCCAGATTTTGTTTCTTCTTTTCTCAGTCAATTAGTAACTCGGAGCTGACTTCTAACTGAATTTCAACTAACATTAAACAAGTAAACACTTATGCAAGTCCATCTAGGTCCCCGTATCACTTACCGTTCTTTAAAAATCAGCCATTGTAATGTAGATGAGGAATTTAAACAAGTGGAGAGATGAGCCCACTAGATTTTCCTTCTAACCTCCAATGCAATCCTATTTTTAAAACTGTTGTATGTTCTGGATGGGTAATAAGAATAGTAGTCTTGTACAGCTGAGGAATTTGGAATGACATTTACAGCAATTCCTGCTTCTTCCTACAGCCTTGTTTCTCATACATAGTTTCTTTCATCTTTTCTCCCCCACACAGCGATTTTGTTTGTGATTTATCACATGCTGGTTTAGTACCAAATTAACAAACCCCAGAGGTGATGACTGGACACTGAAAAAATAGAACGTAAATCACTGCACAGGACACTGAATCAGTGCAGCTGTTTCTGTGCAATTAATGATGGTACTTCAGAATGGTACAGTGTATTTAAAGTACTTAAAGATCTCCAGTAAGTCTCACACCATCCAAATGAGATAACTCTTGTTAAAATCATGTCTTTGATGGGGAAAAGTAAGAAAACTAGAACTTGTGACTTTTTCCAAGTCAACAGCAATATCAGTGACTGAAAAACAGAAGTTTGCCTACAGATAAAATTAGTGTTCCAGGAACAGACAACTATGTGGACTTATAAGTAAGGGCTGACTTTCTATTTGTCTGCATAGTGTCAGATTCTCATAAATTTATTTCAAATACCATTTTACTCCACAAATCATTCAACTGCTTTCTATAAGGAAAGGGAAATAATCCGTGTAAAACAATGATGAAGACTGCAACTATCTGTTATAAACTGAATATCATGCATATGTCTGCTAGTTTTCAAGAGGATTTTGTTTGTTTTTTTGCCTATTTACAAACATTTCTGAATGCATTGCTATATCATAGATAGTACAGCATGGGCAAATCAATGATCTTATGGTCACCTATACCACATGCTTCAGGAAAAACACATCTAAACATTGTTACTGAACAACCTCTGCTTGGTTTCTTTCTAGCCCAAAGTGTTCATGATCTACACCCAGATGCATGCAACACTCAGCTCCCTGTGTTGCATTTTAACTATTCCATAACACTCCTCCAGGACTTGTTTTTTTCCACTGCCACCCCACCGTAGACTGTTCTTTCTAAAGGGTAACTTTCTTTTCAGCTATGGTTGTTGAGCTGACCAATGCGTTTTCTAAGTAAGTGCAATGTTTCCATGTTATATAATACAATACTTCCAGTAGTCTAAAGTTTCCAAACTAAGACATTGCATTTCCTTTTTGGCTTATAGCCTCTGGGCTCAAGCATTGCTCTGTGTTGCTTCATGCTGTTTTGCTGCACATCAAGAGATTTTCTTGCTGTTGCTGATCACTGGAAGATGTTCCTTCCCCTTCCCCAGCCCTTAAGATAGCAATTTCCAGACTGCTTGCGCAGATGAAAACACTTTGATGTACCCATGCTTTTTCTCAGGATTTCCACTCCCATAGGAATGGAAAGCTTCATCACACACCAAGTTTCTCAGACTTTGCTGTTTCATAAACCTTACAGATTTGCAAGAACAGATACAATTGCAAAACAGCAGCAGACTGTACTTAATAATAACAAGCTTCCTTGGTTGCTTTCATCCCAATTTCAGCCAAGGTGGAATTAACTCTGTGATGTTAAGATGAAGTTTTAAGATTGTCCAAAGCAGCAACTTCTTCCTTCCTTCCCTTGCTTTTCTTCCTGTTCAGGGACAGGACCCAAAAGCCAGAATTTTCATGTGCTCACACAAGCTAGAAAGCCTTGGTGTGCCCATTTGTCTGTTATAAAACTTTGCCTCTTAGTTTCTTGCCATGGCAAGGGAACACCTTATGATACCTCTTTTTCCAATAAGGAAAATTTTCTCCTTGAAATTCTGTAATATTGCCCATTTTATACTTTTATTCACATATTTCTGGTTTCATCTGTCATATCCTTTTGAAAATGCTCTAGTAAAACCTTTTGCGTCATATGAATAATTGTCAAAGCACATTTTTTGCCAGATTCAAAGCTGTTTTCTCCCTGTGAGGCTGTAAAAAGCTCTAAAGATGATATCACCTGTGGTGAAACTGGAACAAAGCTACTTAATTTGAGTAATATCCCTTTCCCTAATACATAGTGTTTAGGACCCCATTCCATTTGTATCCTATTCCATTCACATCGAATACATCATAGGCATATTAGCAGTATTTGTGGGTTTCAGCTCACAGTATTTATTTCTGAGGGTGACATCCAGAATTTAAATAATGCAGCACACCCCATGTATTGCCAGCTCTGCGTGATTTTGTGTAAGGAAGTGCAGCTTACTTCTGTATGGAGCTAGAAAAAGCAACTGAACTGGTTTTGTTGGAAAGGAGCAAGACTGTGATCAGGCAGTTAATTAAGCAATCAAAGTGTTTTGTTTATGATACTGCAGGGGCTGTCAATTCACATTATTTGTTAGATTAGTTTCACTGGAGTGGAGCTGAGAGCTAAGGGGTTGGTTTCTGTCTCTCTCCTGGAAACCAGCAGTGATAGCTGGTTTAATCTTAAAAGTTCCAGGTCCAGCAGGCAAGGGAAGGGAATGGCAGTATACGTGCTGCTAATCTGTCTGACCTTCTCTCTCTGATACTTTGGCAAAGGCATGATTCTGTCTCTGTGCATATCCATCCCAAAAAGAAAATCACCCTGCAAGCTACGGTTATTTTTAGCTTAGAGCAGTTCCCAGCTCTGTTTCACCATGCTGCCTGGCAAATGGTTAATTTGGCACACTGAGAGTTGGTGTAGGCAAAGGAATGGGGGTGGGAAAAGGGGGCCAGAGGCTGCTTAAACCAGAAAGGAAGACTCGTCACACTGTGCACATGTGTGGAGATAAGATCCTACCTGTGGCCTTTCAGAGGAGCTACAAGTTGAGTTTTCTTAGAGCAGGAGCAATTAGTAAAGTATGGATGTAGGGAAATTTTAGTAGCTTGAAGAGAAGGGACTGAAGAATGATGACAAGAGAAATCAAAGAAAATTAATTTTATCAAGCGAAAGCTAAGATTATGCCAATATTTCATGTTTAAAATCTGCAGTGCATGAATAGACTCCTACCAAGAAACAGAGTAAGTTCCAGGTGTAGACACCCTGTAATGCACAGTGATGAAATATAATTTATATTAACCTTTTGCAGCTCTATACTGTCTCAAACAAGCGTGTCAAAGTGCTTGAAAAATATCAGCTAATAAATTCTCCCAGTTTATTAGTTTGATAGAACTAATCACATTTTTCCCAGGAGGAAAACTGAATATTTCAGATATGCTTAGTTCATACAGGAAGTACGTGGCAGCCCAGGATGTAGTCCAGACCTTCTGAATTCCAGCCCTGCTATTTAGCTATGAATTCAGCTTTCCTTAGACTTGACCTGTTTTGAGTCACATTTCGTACTCTGAAATAGCCTCCTCCCCCGCCAAAGTTTTAATTCAAAAAGGATTAAGGGTATGATTTTGGGGTGTATTTAGGAACTTTTGGCGAAAATATGCATGGAGGCAAGCCACAAATTTACCAGCAGACAGGCTGACACCGATAAGGAAGACAGAACACAAAAACTTCAAGAATAGACAGTTTGGAAAGTTTTAAATTGACATGTTGCAAGGTTGCGTGTAAAGCATACTAAGTTGAAGCGTGATGTCGTTAACACCATCTACTCCTTTTCTGGATGCCAATGTCTGCCAGTTTTCTCCTTTTCAAGAAATATGTGCAAGTTTACTAAAACATTGTAGACTGTCCTGGACTATTCTTGTGAAATCATTCTGGAGGAGATAGATAGTGTGTGCAATGTGCTTTTCTTGAGATCTGAAAATTCTTACTCGCCATTCCCTCCTTACCTGCTATCACAGTATTAGCATGATGGAGTCTTTCAAACTGTACAATATTCAGAGCTTTGCAAAAAAAGTAAGACCATAACATTGCAATGTATCCTGCAGTCCAGACTGCAGCGACCCCAGAATCCCCTCTAGATTAGGTTTCTTGATCTTTTACTTCTATTCTATCTTACTTATTTTTAAAAATGTTCATTGGTCTAGGTTATCTTCTACTAAAGTTTGACTTTGTGTTTAAAACCCCCACAAATGTTTTGTGTTTTATGACGCGCTTCTTAGAATTAAAAGGTCTAGGCAGATGCATCCCAAATCCTGGCTAACTCGTAGTCCTGTCTTGCTCTTTTAGCACCTTTTTAAGCTAAAATCAATCTTTCCTGAGCACAGGTTACTACAGCTGTGTAAAGCATCCCACCTGGGAAACAGCATTTTCCCAAATCATTTCTTATTTCTACAGAAAATACCTTACCAAACACCTGGAACTGCCAGTTGTTCCTTAGAGTAGCAATGGCAGTTCATAGTCAATGATGTTACTAATATATCAGTCTTTCATTAGCTCATTCATTCTCATAGAAACACAGAAATGTGGTTGGAAAAGATCTCTGGATCCTTGGTCCGGTCCTCCTCTCAGAGAGAAACTGTTGCCATCCCAGATGATGACAGCTTTAGCTCTGTCTAGCCAAGCCTTGGAATCTTCAAGATGGGACTTTGGTTCATAGCCAAAGTTTATAGTAGCAGCCCTTTGCACAATGGGCTTCCATCTCACATTATGTTTAATCCCATTTCTAACATTTTGATCCTCAAGTGACATGTAACTATATTTTCTTTACACAACAAATCCCTCTTTAAGGATGATTTTTCTTGACTTTGTGTCATCAGCAGGTTTCATTAGTAAATTCCTACATTTCTGGACCAAGGCCTTATGAACTTAATTCATGATTACTTGAGACAATAAGATTAGTCTCAAGACTGATTTCCTGAGGAATTCCTCTGATATCTCCCTGCACCCTAAATAGAATTGCCTGCCATTTCAGCTTTTTTTCTGCACTGCTTATACTAATCCCCATCTTCTCTGCCTAACTCACATTTTTAGACAGTCACATGCCAAATGTTTTGCACTAATTGAAGTACATGTAGCACTCTCTTTGCCTAAGAGATCAGCTGTTATCAAACAAGGATACCAGATTTTCCAGCACAGTTAGCTGTGGCAAACTCATATTTGATTTCCCTCCATTTTCTATTTATTCCATTTCTTAAGTTACTTTTTCCTTAAAAAAAAAGGTGTTTTAAAGCTTTGCATCCCATTCAAGTCACACTACACTTGTAGCTGTCTGATGTCCTTTCCTTCCATATATATGGTGACTATGCCTGCTATTCTCTAGACACGTTATACAAGTTTGGTGCTTTGGGCTATAGAGTTTTTGCTAGAGGACTTACAGTTTTGTGTGCCAGTTAGTGATATGAATTTGTAGTTGGCACTTTTAATGGCAAGTGACGCTCTGACCATGAGCTGACTGCTCTGCTGATGAACTCATTCAACAGATTTAATGCAGTTATTCAAATCTATTTCTCAGAAACATGTATAGCTACATGCTGGTAACTATTTAAATGACTAGAAATTAATTTGTGTTTCTTTTCTGGTGAGAAAGGGGCTATTTTTTAAGTTTCTACCTCCAAATTCTTGTTTATAGAAACCAGCGGAGATGTTCCTGAAGTGTGTACTATTGTAAATGAGGACAGAGTTGGTTTACCAGTTCCCATGCAACTATGGCAATGGGAGCATTTTGCTGGAATACGTGTGTGGCAATGCTTCTGACCCTGTGAGCTGCACACCAGATATTTCATGTGGTCAAGAGCCATGAGTAACATTCCACATATGCTAGATAACTAAAAAGAAGAGGATATCAAAAATTATGTGAATGGATGAGATCATAACAGTTTCCATGGCTTCCCCTATTTCCACCCAGTTTGACACTTTTCAGGGTCCTATGACATCATCATGACTAGTCCCACTGGCTGTGGCTAGCTCACTTCCACCCAAAAGCCACTCAGTTATCTACCAGCCTTCCTGGCAGTCCCATGGGGCTGTCCTGGCATGCAAGCACACTCAAATTATTTGCTGGCCAAGTGCAGCTTGAGAACAGTCATCATTATTTTTGAAAGTTCAGGTTATCATTTTAAAAGTTAATTGAAATAACATTCTAATGTCAACTTGCCCTCCTTTTCTGCTTGCTTCCACTGGAAAACATACAGAGCTCTACCTGTCTCCAAAAGGCATGTATAACTGGAATTATACCTGGAAGTATGCAGCTAGCACGATTCTCCATGACAGTGCAGCCTTGCAAGGCAGAGTGGGAGAAGCTGCAGGGGAGCACAACATCAGCTAGTGTCTGAGGTCATCAAGGTACCCTTCATGCACAACCCAGAACCTCCTTTGCCTTTCTGGTCTCAGTGCCTTTTCTCTGCTGATCATAGCTGACCTTCCCAGTTGTGCTGGACTGAAAGCAAGGTGCAGAGGACTTGGCAAGCTGTCTGTGAAAGGGATGCGTTCCAACCTGAGGAAAGCAGGAGTTCATCATTAAAGACCTGGTAAATAATGGCCTGCTCATAAAGAAAAAAAATGGAAGTAGAATAGCTTGGAAACTCATAAGCATTTTGAAATGGCAGGAGCCATGTTACCCAGCATCTGAAATACATTTAAATTACTATAAATGTTGTGGATCAATGATCACTAAACTGCATACTGGAAGGAAACTGGTGATATAAAAAGTAATGAGAAAAGCCAGAACTGAACATTAGTAATTTTCTTCATAAAAAGCAAGTTTCCATGACTCATTCATATACTATCAATTACATGTGTTTAGAGGCTGAATTTTAAGATTAAAATAGTCAACTAAATTTAACTGTGCCATTATCTTTATGTTCTTGCAGAAATGTTTTGCCCTGGCAAATGCAGAGAACAGCAAAGTGATTGTGAGCATAGGTTATGATAACATCCGCCCATAAACTGCATTTACTGCTTATATCAATGTGTGGATAAAGTTGAGGGTTTTTTCCATTCTTCTAAATATTTGCTTGCCAAGGTGACACTGTTTAATTCACATCTCCAAAGAGCTTTATTTTTACAGATGCACTTTTAGTCTTTTCATAAATATGTTATTTATGTGCAATGTGAACTGAACTTCCTAATGTCCTGGACCGCGACGTTTAGAAAGCCAGGCTAAAACGTTAGCAGCCATACCAGCTTATGTTAGGCATGATGATTTTCACTTCTTCAGTTTTGGTTTGTGTTCACCTGGGAATAACTTATTTGAGAATAAGAACGTAAATGCCATGCTATATCAATCCAGAGATAAGCCCAGGTGATTAGTCTGTCTCTGGCAGGAATTTGTGGCGGATGCAGGGGGAAAAGTGATGGGAAGAAAACTATGGATAAAACGATTCTTTCCTGCATGTGTTCTCCCAGTTTGCAGCTTATCATAGTCTGGGAATACCTTGAGTCAAAGTTGCATCCAGCAACTGCTTACTCCTTAATACTCACTGTTAGGTTTGTCCTCCATGAACGGGACTGAACACAATTATACCTTTTTGACTGCCACAGCATCCTCAAAGTCTGAGTACTACAATTTCACTATGCATTGTCTGAAAAAGTAATTATTTTTATTTTAACACTGTAACCTAATAATTTCATTGGGTATCCCTTAAGTTTTATATTATGAAAAGTTGTGAATAATGCTTCCCTTCTTGCCCCATTCGTGAGTTGACTCTTGAGTAGTCATCACTCTTCTAAACCAGGAAGTGCTAGGACATTGTCCTGGGTTTGGCTGGGAGAGAGTTAATTTTCTTCATAGCAGCCCGTAGGATGCTGGTGTGGATTTGTGACCAAAACAGTGTTGATAACACACCGATGTTTTAGCTATTGCTGAGCAGTGCTTACACAGCGTCAAGGCCTTCTATGCTTCTCACGCGGCCCCTCCAGTGAGGAGGCTGGGGCTGCACGAGAGGTTGGGAGGGGACACAGCTGGGACAGCTGACCCCAACTGACCAAAGGGACATTCCATACCATATGGCATCATGGTCGGCAATAAAAGCTGGGGGAAGAAGAAGGAAGGGGGGGACGTTTGAAGTGATGGCATTTGTCTTCCCAAGTCACCGTTACATGTGATGGAGCCCTGCTTTCCTGGAGATGGCTGAACACCTGCCTGCTGATGGGAAGTAGTGAATGAATTCCTGATTTTGCTTTGCTTGCACACGCAGCTTTGGCTTTACCTGTTAAACTGTCTTTGTCTGAACCCATGAGTTTTCTCACTTTTACCCTTCTGTTTCTCTCCCCCTTCCCTCTGGGGGAGAGTGAGTGAGCAGCTGTGTGGGGCTGAGCTGCCTCTTGGGGTTAACCCACAACAGCTATTTAATCTGTCCCGATATGGTACATGCTCTGTCCCTTTGATCATGTTCTTCTTCCCTCTTCGTATCATCTCTAGCTTTGCTGCATCCCTTTTCCAACAGGAATCAGAGCTGCACACAGCAATAAAGAAGTGGGTGCACCATTGATTTCTATGATTTAGTGATTATTTCAGTTTGTTAAAAAATACATATTAAAGGATCTTAATTTAAGATTCTTACTTAATATTCTCTTTGACCAAGACAGCATTTTCACAAAATTGTGTAAAAGCACCTTTCTGCGTGGCTATAGTTCATGTATATGTGGCTGTAGCCATATATACATACAGCTACGGGTTTTATTCTCCATCTGCATTCTTTTGTCAGGAGTAGCTTCCAGAATAAAACTGACTTAAAGCAAAATGAACCTCAGAAAAGAATACATCAGAAATTTCTGAACACCATCCATAACGTATTCAATTTCTTCTTTTCAGAATGCCCTACCTTGAAAACCTTACAGCACAGAAGTCCTATGGATTTACATGAAATATATGAGCAAAAAAGAATTGTTGAACATGAATCTGAATCCTTCTATTAGCAGAATATTCTTTTCTGTAACATTTGGTCTCTCTTTTCATTATATTGCATAGCAGGAGTATTTTGAGTTGATTGAAAAGTAATTTATAATCAGTGGAAAACAGAACATAAAAAGCTGAATTTAATATCCATTTCTTTTCACATCCATCTCCTGATGAGCCTCTCACTTTTTTTGTCACATGATTTTGCCCTGTCTTAGGAAATACTGCAATTACAGTCAAGTAAATCAATGCAGCCCTTAATTAGAATTAGTTGATTCCTAAGGAAATGGAATAAAAGAGAAACCAAATAACTAAAACAAGTTACTTCAGCTACAGATTTTTGGTATGGCTGTATTTGGAGAGCTTGTAACAGAATGCCTCTTCCTTCAGTAGGAATGTTTTTATCTAAATGAACAAAAAGAAGAAATTCTAATTCTCAAATATGAGCTAGAAGGCCTTTTCACTAACCGTCATGATCAGAAATTGTTGAGAGATGGTGAGAGGAGTTTCAGTTAAAAGCAAGTCATTCTTATTAGTTTATCATGGATTATCAAAACAGTTTATAAAATGGGAAAATATGAACAGGTGAATAATCTCATGGAATTTATGTTAATTAAATCAGGTGAATAAAAATAATCTAATGAAGGACTTTTCTAGAGAGACACAGACTAAATGGTTGTTAGGTGTTTTAAACCTAACAAATTCTGTTATTTTTCTCTTTACAAATAAGTAGTTATTAATAATAGGTAATAAGATAAGGCTATGTCTTATCTTCAGGAACATCTGAGAGCCTAAAGAAAGGCTTCCCAAACTCAGTTTAACTGAATGACAGGCTCAGTTTGAAAAATATTATGGTACATGATTTTCTGTGGTTGATTCCCCTCTCTGCCAAGTCCTCATGTGTCTTGAGCAACAGCTACCTTTGGAGCCATTGAACTGCAAAAGCCAGCACTGATGTGGGTGAGGAGGTACCTCTTTAATCACTGTTATTTTGACTAGCCAGTATCATCTTGCCAAGTCCTCCCAAAGTCTGGTTTAATAACGAAAATAGTGTTTTTTCCATTCTGTTTCTGTCTTCACCCTTTCTTCCATGTTACAGATTCTTTCCTTGCTCTTCGTTTTTTCCTGTATCTAATACTGATTTGATGGTCATTCCAACACGCACTTCTTACAGCTATTCTGACTTTGGCTTTTTCATAATTGCAGTGCACGTACAATTATGATACTTCATGATTTCAGAACTTGTGAAAAACAAACCTGTAATGATGGAAAGGTCATTTTTCTGCAGGAGTATTGAGAGGCAGGAATACAGCCTTTAATTTCACCTTTTTATATGGTTGGCTTAACAGTTCATATAATTTCATTTGTTGCTTTTATTTAACTGTTTGTTGCTTATTTTGCCATTGCACCTACAACAATTCAACTTTTAACAAGACGAGATTTTAGTACCATACACTCAAGTGACTTTAAATCCTCTGACACAAAACGTTCTATTCATCAAAACCTTCTTCTGTGCTTTTGCAATAAATATTTCTTTCAGAACTCATATTTTAAGGAGCTAATGGGTTATGTTTCTCTAGAGTATTCCCCAGGCCAGGGATAAGAAGCATGGCACTCAGATCAGCGTTCTCAGAGGAACTGTGTCTTTCTTGCAGTCCCTGAAGGACCTAACTTCATACCACACTATTGCCATGGAAGTGTTTTGTCATCGGGCTCATCTCAGACATAAACGATTTGCTGCTGTCGACGAAGCAGGGTCGTGATTTTCCCCACACTGGATGATTTTATACTGCCTTCGCCATTGTGATGAAAATCCTCAAAGCAACTTTAAACTGGCAGTTTTAATTTATCTTTTAGTCACTTGACTCTTCCATTTCTGTGGGGTTTAGCAGTGGTTGAGTTATTCGTGAAACGAATCTGAATGCTATACTAATGTCTTAAATGTGGTCATCTGGAATTCCTCTGGTGCTCTTAGTCTTTTTTCATATTTAATTCTCAAATAAAGTCTTTAAATCTTGAAAAATATCACCAAAAAACACTGTTTCTTCCTACCTGCCCCTGCAGGCCTGGTCTCCAGGCAGAGGGCCGGAGCCCTGCCAGCCGGCAGCTCCCTGTGGAGGGATGTGGGGGCCGCAGGGGCCTGTGGGCAGGCAGGGTCTGGCAGGGCAAGCAGGGCCGGCAGGGCAGGCAGGGCCTGGCAGGGCAAGCAGGGCCGGCAGGGCCTGGCAGGGCCTGGCAAGGCAGGCAGGGCCCGTCCCACCCCCAGCCAGGGAAGCTGGGGGACAACGGGGGCAGCCCCAGCCCTGAGCATCCGGCACAGCCCTGGGGACGAGGGACAGGAGGAGAGCCAGGAGCCTCCCCACAGCCTAGGGACAGGGACACCTGCAGCCCCGGGCAGCAGCAGCAAAACCCCTGACACGGGGCTGCTCTCAGAGCCATGACAGCCTGTTTTTTCTTGATTTAGTAAGGATTATTCTTGAACAATGCCAGATAATAAATTTCCCTCTTAATATAAATTATTTGTAGCATTCTTCATTAAGAATGACTCATAGCATTCAAGGCCCATTCTCACTTGCCCATTAATCATGTATTATGCACATAGCAAAGAGTTCCCAGGCGTGGGTTTGCTTGATGAAGGTTTCCATCAAAATGCAATGTGTTTGTGAACGTATTCTCAGCAGACATTTATCCTTGAATATTAGCACGTGGTTACTCCAAAAGAAATCTATGAAATGCCTCATTTGCTAAGTACTTTGGTGAACTGAGTCAAGGCATAAATTGTCAAAGAAAATAAATCCATTCAGAAAAATCCAATTCTGCCTAGTCTGACAGTTTTTAAACAAAGCCTGTATTTGTGCAGTGTCTTGCGATCTGCAGTTGTGCTTGTCATGTGCCATTTGTAGAGCAGGTAATTAAACTGCTTCACGGATAGTCTCAAAATTTGCTCAATGAGTTTAAAACAAAGCTTGGTTTTACGATCATTTCATATCTCAGCATTAATAAGATTATTGTGAGATCAAACATCCAGGGAAGAAAAATCATAATTAATTTTTTTTAATTATTTCATTAGCTGCCCAAGGAAAACAAGTGGAATATATGGATTGTTAATCTCACATTCAGTAGCTCATACTTAACCTGATGCATCCTCAGCAGTAAAAGTCCCAGTAAAACACATCAGTTTGTATGGACACCAGGGATAACTGATGATGAAGATCTATGCAACGCCAGCTGAGTTGCTGCCGGGTTGCTACAAAGCTATTTAATTTAATGGCACAATATCCCTGGTTCAGTGTATTCAGTGAATTAGTATTGAATTAGTTCAAGTTACAAGGAATCGCCTCAGAAACCAAGCAGCATTAAATAATTACCATTACGTGCTGACAGGATAATCTCATTTTTTTTCATAGACCTTGACTAAGCAAATCACTCATGTGCCTGCTTCCCTGGCAAAACATTTGTATTTGATTAAGAACGCCATACACGTTAAGCATGTGCCTGAGATACAGTATGACCAGTCATCACCTGTTTTTCACGAGATTTAATTAGACTTTGGATCAAGTCCCAGACTGCAGTGGTCTAGTTCCTTACAACACTCTCTTAACTGATAAGAACCTGAAAAGGTCCTGAAATTTTATTTTATAAAGACCTACGTAACTCAACAGAGTGAAGAGAGGGCATACAACACTCCATAAAGTTAAGTATTAGTGTGCTACTTCCTGGTCCTGCAAAATATTATTACATATTGCTAAAAATATTATCTTCCATTGCTTCTGTTTTTCAGTTCTCTTTGGTCATGGTTTGGTACTAAAAGTAACACTCAAGAACAGGCTGAAGTGTTCTTTGGGCACAAACATTCAGTGTACGTGTCTCTCAAGCCGGGATTTTTTCACGCAGTCTAGAGAAGTCAGCTCATAGTTATAATACACACTTTTATGTGTGGTGGTGCACAGTTTACATATGCAAATAGCCACTTGCATGGTTTACATGACTCAAGGTTGAAGGCCTTTGAAAATGTCACCTTCATAGAGCCTAAAATGAAAGAAGAATCAGAGCGTGCTGCAGAATGACATCAAGAGCTTTTCACTAATAGTAACTGTGGTATTGTATTTCTACCACAGGCATGTAACAAATGCAAGAGTTATTCCCTTTGTTATCCTTCATATGAGATATGTTGCTAACACAATACTGAGTGTATGCATGAAACAAATCGAGTCATTTCACACACAGCAGTCATTTAAGTGTCCATTTATTTAATCTTGGTAAGAAGTACAACCCACATCCTTATGCTGCTGAATTCAATTGATTTCATTTGTCTGTTCATCTCGCTGGTTTTATGTTTGAGATTTTTGACATCCACAGAAATGGATGTCTTTAGGCAAGATGCGCCATTCAGTGTTCTATAATGAAATAGCACTGACCTATATATGAGCCAGCAATAGCATAAGGACCACTATACAAAGAACATCTGAAGTCCATTTCCTCCAAATTTTGTTTAATGAGTTATTCGAAAATGTTTGATATATTGTTGGTAAAGGCTTATATGTATGTGAAATGCTTCTTTAGTCAGTTCTGGTCTTTTTTATGCACCTTGTGAGGCTGTCTGTCAGCTCTTAGTAACATCTATACTAAAGGTTTTGTATGTCTTAGTTTGAAGTTTTATAATTTACAGGGAAAATGGACCTTTGACTTTGTTTCTGCAGAATGGACTATAACCAAACAAGACGGGCAGTATAGTTTAATGCAATATAGCTATACCTGGTATTAAATGCCTTCTAGTTAATAAGCTAACAAGCACTCCATGCAGTCTTAGAACAGTGACAGAGATAAGAAACTTGTATCCATAGCAGCAATTCACAGTAACCAGTCTCTATTTCTACTTACTGTCTATTGTAAGGAAACTGCATGAAATGTTCTGCTCAGCAGGGAGGAAAGAAGCTAGTATCCCACTTGCTGCTTTTGTTAATAGGAAAGCGGAGTGATTAATCATTAAGGAACAAAATGTAATATATTTTGTGGGAACAATGTTGCTATCAGGAAGAGCAACACAAAGGGCACCTACAGAAGTAGCAAATCCATGTTAAAGGACCTTGGGGATTATGGTATTTTGGATAAAAATCAAGACTGAATTCCTAACAGTTTTCAAATCTGTGAATGTTTTTCATTTTTCTAACTTCTGTGTAAGTGTCTTGAGGTACAAAGAACATCTTCTACCACCTCTGAAACCAAACTCTCAAAGATTTTTAGTGATATTTATTCCCTTTTTAAAAGAGTGGGTTTACAAAATGACAATGTTCAAATGATCTTCCTCAGCTTGCCACTTTACTCAGCTGTTCAGTCCCAGAAGCATATTTCAATACCATACTGTTAGTGTTTGTTTAGGGGTTGTCTTTTCATTATTTCTTTCAATTAGCTAAAGTGTTTTATGATTATTTCTACAACGGCAGACCAAACACACAAAAACCACAGGCACTTAGAGAAGAAGCAGAAGATATGCCAAGACAGTAACTTCTAGTGCAAGAACCCAGGTTGTTAATTTAGTTCTTCAGGTTGGAATCATGAAGATAGGCCAATGCTCCCTTGTTCTTTAACCTAAACTGGAGACTGGGATGTGAATCACCTGCTGAAGAGCTGCTTTCAAATAGCCACCTAGAGAGAGGGAGAGGCTTCTTTTCTCAGTCTCTGCAAGGGAATTTTCTCATTTCCCTTTGCAAAGCACAAAGGCTAATAGAGAAAATAAGATGGAGACTGATGTTTTAGAAGCTATTGGAGCTCCAGTCCTGACTCCCGCTGCTGCTCATGTTTTTTGTGCTGCAGACCATTGACTAAAATACATAGGTGACAGGGTGTTGCCATACCCCAAGCCCCTTCTCCCAGAAAGACTACTCATTAACAAGCAGCACTTTGGTTCCTATTTTGTGACTCTCCATTTCAGTCTAATGGCTTAGCTTCACTAGGAGGGATGAAGGGCCGCCACATTTTATAATCTGGTGTTAGTCTTTAAGCAAGAGAGTGACAGCACTTTTGTATGTGACTGAATTGTCTAAATAATTGTTTAATTAAAATCAAGTCAGTGCTGTACCAAATAGGTTCCCAGTGTTACAGTTACAGCTCCTTCTGTAGTTGGCCAGGGACAGGAATGACAGGAAGACTGTGACTCTAAGACTGTCTCCTTTCTGTTGTCCTCATGAAAACAGGAACCCCTGGACCCATCTTTTTCTTCATGGGGCATTATAGATCTTCAGAGAAATTCTGTGGTTTATCAATAAGCATTGGACTCATTTCCATCCTCCAATGGGTTCTTTTACCTACTGGGTTCTTTTACACTCAGGACCATCACGTCCTTGAGCAATGACAGCTGCAGTTGGATAGAACAAGTCACAGGGTTTAGAGCAGGTACTAGCTTGACACATTTTCTTCCTTTCCTAGAAACCTTTGGCTTTGGAATCTCCAAAGCATGGGAAGACATCAGGGATACCTATTCACTATACAGATCTGCTGCACGCTTAAGAGACAGGTTTAAATTCTAGCAGCCTGGGAACTGGTTGTGTTATCTATCTGAAAAGATAGAGTACTTTCAGTAAGTTTATAATGGAACAGACATATCTTTTATAATATTCTCTGGGAAAGCACTTCAAAGAGCTAATTCCTGGAAGAAGAGCATAAAGTCACAGGCGATAAATCCAGCTAATGTTTATAAAATATGTAGAGTTTTGAAACTACTGAATAAAATATACTCACAGAAAATCAGACAGAAAGACGACATTTTGTTCTTGGCCTTATAGTTTGTTTGGCAGTCCGAATGAAATGTGGTGTGAGGGACATTCTCACTGTACCAAAGGCAGGAAGCAAACTTTTCACTAGTGTAGGACTGGGCTGTCCAGAGTCATGCCTAGGGTATAGAGCAATGAGAAGATGAGGGAGTGAATAATTGTTTTTTTCTGAGGCCCATAGCACTGCACTGGTCCTGAGTAGTTCATTATGCACAAGGTCCTTTCTGAAGATGTAGACATTCCTAAAGGTTTTCTGTTAATGAAAGTTCAGAGCAAAATTTTGCCCATTCAGTGTCCAGCTGAGGACTGAGAGGTCACTCTCTGCCCATGTGCAATTCCAAACTGAGACATGGCAGGTCCGAAAGGAGTGAGAGATCACCAAAAGGTGCTGCCCAATGAGCCAAGGCTTACTGTAGACCAGAGGAGTGACAAAACAGTTTTTTCCCCATTTTGTCCATTTTGTCCAAAATAGTCCTATACTGGATGTATGGGACCAAAACACACTGTGGCCGTAACTGTAAGATACTGGCCATGGGAATGCTTTCCATTACAGCCTCTCATAGGGATCTTCTTTCTGAAGACCTTTTATCTGTTGCTGACTCTGAAGCTGTCTAGGCAGTGGTCAGCTTTTGAAATCAGTTCCACTGTGTTCTTTTGGTAGTTGTTTTTTGTTTTTTTTTTTTTTTTTTAACTGTAAAAAACTTTAGTCGTCTTAATAAGCTGAAAATAACAATTGAGTTTTGTCACTACTAGGAAAGTCATGTCTCCTGATGAGAAGCTGTGGTTTCTCAGCAACTTTGTTGATCAAGCCATTTGGCAAGGAGTCTGACACTATGACGCTGGAGAGACATAAATATGTTATCAGATGCCAGTGGATGACTGGGACCCCAGAGAAAAAACCTCATCTTTCCAGATACATAGGTACCACTGATGACAGGAAGACACTTTAAAGAAGATGGCAGCTGAGAAGATGTGTACTAAATCACAAAAAAGTTCTGATGGAATGTTAAACTTACAACATATCATCAATGACTACATTGCAGTGGACTCCAACCTGCACCACTCCAAACCGTGCCACCTCTTCTCCCCAGAACACCCAACAGCCAACTCATGTGCTCTACCTGAATCAGGACAGCCCACACTTAGCAAAGGATGTTGTAGCACATACCCTATAGTGATGGGATAAAGTCTGTTACCCATCAAGGCCATGCAAATTTCTGTGCATTGAAGTAAAGTATCAATATCTCAAATATAATTTCCATAAACAGCTACAGAAATACCAGCCTTTAAGCTCCTGATGCAGAATGCTGTTCTACTTTTATTTATATATGCATATATATTACTGTATATTCACAATATATGCACATACACTGCCTTTAACAACGGAAAAACACCACCTACGTGCAACAGATGGTTTCTTAATTCCTTTTTGTTTAGTAAAATATCTATTTAAATAAATAGTAAAGCCTCTTGAGTCATAATTTCTTCAAGATAAAAAAACAGGTTGTAGCATAGTCTCTATTAATTAATGGAAATATTAATAAAATAATGCAGCATCTTTAATAGCAGGAAAAAAAATTGAACCTAATAATCAGTTGTAATTAAATGAAGGGCCACATAGGAGATTTTGTCTTGGAAATAACTTTTACATAGAAAACAGATAGAGTAAAGCAAGAAATGAAAAGAAAGAGAAACTCAGTACACAGCTCACAATTCAAGAATATTTTCTGCAGTAATCAGTGATAAATGTTTTTTCAGAGATATCTATCTCTGCAGAAGGGGAAAACATCTAATGAAATATATGCTGCTGTGCAGAAAATTAACGAGTGAGTGAATTCATTGAGTAGAGAACATGCTATATATAAAAATGAATCAGCATACAGATACATCAACACCATGATATTGGCATTAGCATAAATATACAAGAAAAGAAAGAGAATTTCTCAGTGATATCCACACTGAACTTTAAAAAAAAATCCCAGAAAGATGATTAGGAAATTTATTCTAGTTCTAGAGAGTTCTGCCTTGCCATTTCTTTATCTTAATTTGTCCTACTTAATTTGACTGGTTTTGTAAATAGATCATAGAATCATGGAACTCCAAACCTTCTGTAAGCAATCTCAAGAAATCAGCTAACTTGAAACCTCTGTCCTCAAGGATCAGCTAAATCTAAACCATTACTTCAGCATTGTTGTGGCATGAAGACTGAAGTGCCTCTCCTAATAAACCTTGCTAAATGACTTCGGAAGCATATTGCCTCATCTGTACTAAAAATCTTCCATTAAAAGAAATCCATAGAGTCATTGGGCAACATGCTTAGCAGCCTTTTTCTTTTTATTCTGAAGCGTTCAATATCTTTCAGGCTATTAGTCCCCTGATAAACTATTTTCTGCTATAATGGAGATAGCAGTTTACACTCAGAATGACTGTTTGCCATTAAATTACATTTAGGGAGTCCAGTGTACAGTTTATTTATACTTCATTCTGAATTTTTATAGAAATACCGTGTGGCAAGTGCAGTAGAGGAGATGGAAACCCTTTCTTAAATCACGCCATACTGTCATCCCATAATATTTCCCAGGACATCATAGTTCTGCTCGCTTTTTAACATCTCAATAGAAGAGGGGAAAAGGGAACAAATTATATCATCTTAAATTTCTCATGCTTAATTACTTTCACTGACATTTACATGGCAATACTTTTCATATATTTCAGTTTCCTAAATACAGGACTGTTTGAGAAAATCACTTAAATAATCATTAGATCATAATTGCCATTCAAAGAGAAAGCATTTAAAATGTCATCGCACCGCTTATCCCATAAATCAAGCTCTCAAAAACTGAGTACAGTTTTATGAGGGCTGAGCAGTATTTTGCAGTTAGTGCGCTTTTCTGACAATGAAATATAAAAGGACAGCCCTTTTACAGTCAGAGATGTCCTCATGTTTTATAGGAATATGTTTGTATGACTGCCATAGCTTGACTGTTCTCTAATTTAAACTAAACTAGTCAGTGCCTTCTTAATGACTGTTCTCGGTTTGTTATACTTTACAGCTTGCTCTTGGATGTAACAAACATATCATATATCTCCCAGAGCACTTGAAGATATACTACACCTCCCGTGCAGTCTTCCAGAGCACACAGCTCTGTAGCCACAAGATGAAGACACATTTTGTCTTTTTGTTTGCTTCACTTAGTTTTGAGGATTTCCCTTCAGAGTTAGAGCTCAGCTAGTCGGTACCACCAACGCACCCACTGGCTTCTCCTCTGTACCAAAGATGCTCCATGCATTTGCTGTCTCACACTCATGTAGAGATTACATTTGCATTTCACATTGATTATCAAGTCAACAGATTACGCTGTGAAAAATTGCTCCATTACTATCATTTCAAGTAATATTAAATACTAATTTCTGCATTGTGCTCTTCCTCTGTTTTTCTGTCATATACTTATTTGAAGATATGATACAAGAAATAATACTCATTTGGGGAGATGACAGCTTCCAACATTTTTCACAGCTGATGGTAGAAAGCAAAGAGAAATTTACATTCGTGTATTTTGCCTATCAGAGAGAGCACAAAGACGCATCTGCATTACTGGTGAGAGCAGAGTTGATTTCAGCTGGCTCTGTCTCCAGCCACCGACTGCCCGCGCCGCTGCTCCCTCTGACACAGGGTCCGGGCTGGGCTTACCATGCTCCACGCTCAGGTTCACTCTCTGTGGTCGGGGTAAACTCAGCTGTGAGCATTTCCTCCCAGCTCTGAGTGCAAAAGCTCAAGCCCAACCTGACAAACTTAGCACGTGCAAAAGTATCCTTGTGAGTGCCCTGGGTCTCAGACTAAATCTGAACGTGAGTGCATTTGCATGCTAATGGTGCGAACGGTAAAGGAGGCTGGGCTTTAGACCAGGTCTGGAGATACATTTAACCAATGGTGTAAGTACATGGGAGAGGAAGATGAGCAGAGTCTGGTCTGAGTAAGTTTGACCGTGATGTCAAGAAGATTAGTTCAGTTTGGAATGAGAAAGCATTAAAGAAATCTTTTCCAGACATGGGGTTACTCTCATTTCCCTCATAAGTTTTAAATTTTGTTTCCCCTTCATCTCCTGAGGTGATAATCACTTGGGACGGGCTATCAGTTGAGCACCCCCTTTTTTTAGATAGTGCTGCTTTCTCACCCCAGTGTCATGACACTCCAGTGTCAGAAGGACAACCGTCTCAGCGAGAAATGACCGTTTTGCCTAGTAGCAAATCTTCCATTTCCTTTGTTATCCAACAGCTTCTTTCCACTGTGGCCAAGGACTGTGTGTTCAGCCATGGACACACAGTACAGGCCTGCAGGAAGGGGAAGATGCATAACTTATCCTGCAAGCCAGCACAGTGTCTCGCACACTTTAAAACAAGCACTTCCTATTTCATAACTTTGGCCAATTCCACAGCTGGAGAGGGCCTCTGTCCCATTGCGCATAAGCCTCCTTTGCGTATTTCAAAGTCTTAGTTCTACAGCAGAATTTCTTTACTTAAAGGGAAATGAAAATTTCCTTCACGCTATCAGCAACCTCAAGCTAAATGTCTTTCTTGGCAGGCAGCTGCAAAGAATAAGTGCTAGCCCAGAAAGGGAAAGATATACATCTTGTTCCAGGTACAAATTCTAATAATCGGAGAAATTCTGCCCTTGTCTTCAACAGCAATTAATCTCTGGGAGGACATAAGCACTTGATTCTCCTTGTTGCTTTGTTACAGCAGGTGTCACTTCAGCCCCAGCTGTGGTACGTGTAACCCTTCTTTGCTGCCCAGTGAAGCTGGTATAGATGTGAGCCTGATGACCCAGCGGAAGGCATTCAGATATTAAAATGCAGACACGTTGCATTTCAGTCTGTCTTTGCAAGGCTATGATACCTGAAAGACGCTGACAGTACTTAGGGCAGAAAATAAATCAGGATTAACTGGCAGCCAGCATAACTGAAAGATTGGTCCTTTTTCCTCAGCAGGAGCCAAATAACACCACCCAAACTGATGCCATGGAAGTTTCTTGCTGGATGGAAACAGTAAGAAGACAGAGAAAAAACAGGATAATTATTTTATGAATAATCTCTTAAATAATAATATATTAAGTGGCACTGTATTACTGGCAGGGGGTCAGTCCATGACAGATTTGCTTTGCTCTGCACTCAGTCAGAATTGTGATAGGAAGAGTTAAAGGCATTTTGAAATAATTTTATTTTCAGTGCAAGTCATTCTACATTTTCATTCCCTTTATACAGCTTGATTTATTTAATGGAGAGTTGTTGCTGTAGTACAGCATTTTGCTCTGGACATTTCACTTAATGTTCTAGACAAATGAGAAACTGTTTAGAGGAGAGAAATATGATAACAAAAACTTTAAAAACCCTCAGCCTCATAGGAAAAGTTGGAAGAATTATCTTTATTCATTCTGGAACAGAGAATTGTCACAGAAACATGATAATAGTCTTCATATACATGCAAGGATTGTTACAGAGTAAGATAATCCAAGTTTTTCCATTTCCACCACTGTAAAACAATATGGAATCAACTTCATTTGCAGTCAGAGGAGTTTGGGTTAGGAAAGCATGTGTTCTAGAGGAAGTGATAAATCCTACAGTAGATCACCAAGGGAGATGAAAGAATCTCCAACATGTAAATATACATTAAAATTTATGTCTTGGATTATACACTATGTGTGCATGTCTTAGACACACATCTGCTAAAGATGGGCTGGTCTTACAGATGCAGAATGGGGTAATTAAACGGCAGGCCTTTCCCAGTCCTCCTTTCCATAATTTATTTGAATTTATAACAGGGAATCTCAGGACAGAATCCAGCCCACTCAGCAGTTAGCAAGGCACATAAATCACAATGAATCTTCTAGAGAAGATTTCTAGCTTTCACTCTCTAACAGTATCAATGTCTAGACAGATGCTGAGTGACCAAGAAATCAGCTTGCTGGTTTTTTTAAGCAACATAAAGACATGAAAAGGTTGTCTATGCTGTACCTCCCATAACATTTACTCTAATCTAATTAATTAGTGCTGATGGAAAGGTCAAGAAGGACAGGTTGCTTTTCCTACACTGAAGGGACTGACTCATCCCTTGGTTTCCTAGCTACCAACTGGGACAGCAATGGGCATGTTGTAGAGTAGAAAACCACCCCTTGAGTAACAGCTTCTCTCTAAATTGTGCCAGGTTATCTCAGAAAGTTCAAACTGAAATCATCCCACCATTGAACTTCATGGGAATTTTTCCACTAGCTTCAGCAGAACCAAGGTTTTCCTCTCATGTCTGGGTTGGATACCTTCCAGAATGGAGGATGTGTAGCTGTGAACTGTCTGCACTAACTTCATCACTTTCAGCTGTGGGAACACAACCTTGCTTTAAACTAAATGAATAATCTGAATCTCTGGAATCTGTAAAAGCTCATCTGACCAGACATGACAGCTGTGAAGTACTTTCACTGCTTGAGATAGGGAACACTGGGCCCGTACACTGTACCATCAGGTTCTTGTTTTGAATGTAGCCAAGATGCCAACTTTTGTAGGCTTCATTTGGAATAACTTCAGAAAGTCAGCGGGAGCTAAAAATCCCTGGAGATCCTCCTTAGCTCCCTTCCTGGCCCCTAACACACTCATTAAAAATACACAGCAGCTCCATGCAGGTTTATATATTTCTTGCATCCCCTCTCATTTCCTAGTACCTGCAGCTCTCCACTGTGGGATCACCCATGCCAAATGACCCAGCCTGGGTCTCATCCACCCCTATATACAGCAAAGATGCATCCCCTAAAATAGTAATGTGATGTACCACACCCAGCACCCCACACACCTGTCTTCCTTATATATGTGAACTAATGATTCAGGCATGAGGCAAAGGTAGGTTCCTTCATCAGATATAAATTTGTTTGATCGATCCTCAATGCAAAACATGCTGCCTGGCATTAGGCATGGCCTTTAACTCTTTACCAGGCAGCCTTTTCAGGATTTCACCCAGCATTTTCCTTTCTTACCAATTCCAGGTGTCCCAGAGCTTGGAAACAAGTGTGATTTCCAAAATGTGCAGCTTAATCAAACTGGTTTTGAGACTGGAGAAATACCATGGCATTCACCTCACTGACTTTCTGACTTTCTTAAACCTTCCTAAGGCTCTGGTGCCGGAAGACATGTATTCCTTTCAGTTGCATTCAGGCAGTCAGCAAGCTCTGTCAGCTCCAGTAAGTACCTACAAGCTTTTCTTCTACGGTGGTCACCAGCATGGTATAAAAGTGAATATTTAAAAAGATTTTTCCTTACCCTAAGACTCCCCAAGATGCTGTGAGGTGCTCAGAAGGCAGACTAACGTTGTATTTTGCTTCCAACATTCTCAGGAATATTTTACTGACTCATTTTCACATTTAAGCTTTCTATGGTCTATACCTATCCTAACCATAATCTCTTGTATGCTGTTTGAGCTCTTGACTTCTGCCTAAACCGGTATATCTGCATGCAGTGATGTAAACCTTAATCACTGTACCTTTCCTTTTCCATTACGTACAATTGTATATTAAGATGTTCATAGCCATTGCATTATTCTCTTGAATAGCTCTCCTTAAAGTCTACCTCCACTATGACTGCTACAGACAATTTAACAAAAGTTATATAGATGGAGTCGCCATATGTTATTTATAAATTGCTGTTCTAATAATTTGACGTACAGACATTGTTTATGTTGTATGAGATGCTATTTTTATAACTAAATATAATAAATCTTCAAAGGTCAGCTTGGCAAAATAGTGTCTTGATGATGGAAATCACTAAAAAGAAATACATGAAATCAAGCGAAGCAAGTTAAGATAAAACTGTAAACAGCAGTTTGATGGATAAAAATAACCATCCAGGGCTCTAGTAGATATGCCAATGGTAGAGCAAAGTAGGAGGAGCAGAAACTGAGCCAAGTTAATAGGAAAGTATTGCTGCTGATGCTGGTTAGCAACAATAGATGTAAGAAACCTTGATAAAGGTATTTTGAAAATAGCCAGACACAATAGAAGACTATAGAAAGGATTTTTCATTTTAGAATTGGTTACTGCACTTTTGAATTATAAAAGAATGAAAAAAAGTCCTAAAGAAATATGTTGCAGGACACATATGAGTTATGAGGTCACCTGGTTCTTAATCAAAAGCTGAGAAGCCCAGAAAAGATGCAAACCCCCACAAAAAAAACTTAAGCTAGCCTTCCCATCCCTTTGCTGTAACAAGAAAAAAAGAATTGAATCACTAAGAGGAAAAGTTATTGAATTTGCACACCCTACTGTTTCATATTTCTCTGCTTGACCTTACTACATTTTCCTCTGGGATGTCCTGTAATCATCAGAAACAGCTACTACTGCTTGATGCTGCTCCATCTCCACAGAGCTGCTGAGCCAGCACTTGCTTTTTGCTTACCTTAACTGCAAAGTGAAATGAGTTACCTCAAACCACCTGACTTGTCTCGGCACCTTTGGGACAGTCCAAAAGTCAGTGAACAAACAGTTACAGAAGCTGAAATTTGCTTTGCTGCTTGCAGCTAAGGATGTCATGTGAATAGCTCCTCTGATGCGAGGACTGTCCACATGCTCAGCATTTATGACTTCTCATACTTGTTTGAAAAGAGGCGGATGCTTAGACTATTTTTCATATGTGAGCTCCTTTGTTTTTAACCCTGAGTACTGCCCATCTATGAGACTTGAGCAGTATTGTTTCTCCTGGGAACAGTCCACACAAACGGCCACCATGGCTACCAGCAGGAATGAGAGGAAGCTTATCCAAAAACTTTAGCGTGGGCAAAATTATGCATAGTTAACTGGTCTGTTCTGTCATGCTGCAACACCACCAGTTTGCAGCAAGACTCTGATCTCCCCACTGCCCGTGCAAAGTATATGCTGGTTCATATTCAGGCTCCTTTCTGGCACAGGTCAGATAGCTTGAGGCAGGGAAATGCAGCTGGAACTGGAGGCTGGAGCTTTCAGGGATTTCTCCTTTATATGTAGGGTGGGTATGACCAGTGACCAAGGTACAAAAGCAGTTATACTCTCTTGAGCAGAAAGACGCACCAAAGCCACTTGGCAGAGAATTGGAGAGCAGTTCTTAAATAGTGGAGAACAAGCAATGATTCAGCCATGCACCGCAGCACATACTTGCTTTCACGTGAATGCTTAAACTCACCCTTAGCCAACAAAGTTTAAGTTTATCAAGGGTTCGGTGAATCCTTACCTGAATTAATGTCAAAGAGAGCCAACTTGCTCTGAGGTCTCAGAAGGAGTTGGAGAAAAATGTGTTCTCCCTTCCTTCTACCCAAACCAATTTTTGTGCACCATAGTGCACCGCACTTTAAAAAAGTGATTGAAGTGTTGCACAGAGCAATCCTAGCCAGGCATTGATTGTGACAGCCTAATACTAATGTGCAGACATTCAGGATTTAGCTATTTTTCAAATTGTAACAATGATCAATAATTGTTACCAACCACAAAAAACCCCACAGCTGAAATGGTATTTATGCCCAGCTTGGCATTTGCACAGTGAACATCATTGTGTATACGTATGTGTGTGTTGTGTCAAACCGCACACAGAACTGACAGCCAAAGCAAATGGGGCTTAACTTCACTCCCTGACTCTGTGATGATTTCATCCTTAATAGCTCGCATTGAGCTTCTTCAGTTTTTCTTTCTTCTATAGTATCACCATCCTCCAAAGGCAGCTGACGGGATTACGACCTTTGCTTGTGTATTTATTTGGGCTATTTCTGTTCTGCCACAGGAGCACACAGCATCACGTGCCAGTTACCCACTCCTGGGGATCTGTGGGCTGGAGGAAGAAGATGGACAGGAGTTCAGACACCAGCAAGAAGCAGGAGCACCATACTGTGCTCTTCATAGCAAGTGTCAAAAGACATTTAAGAGGATACCTCATTCCAGCTTGTACTGCTGGGTGGTGAAAAGCACTGAGCTGAAAAGGAGTGGGCTGACCGATGTGTTATTTTTTGCAGAGGGGAGAATTTCAGCACTCAGCAGCATATCATGCAGCAGTTCTGCGTGATAGGTGGGTGCAGCACAACCGTGGCCAAGAGGGATGGTGATGACATGAGCAAAATCATTTCATTTATTACTTCTGTCTATCAGCAAGTACTGTTCCCAGAGAGACGAGCAAATGGCACGCTCGCTGGCAACAAATCGTGTACATGCAAGCAGAAGTTACTCATGCCACTTAAACCCACTGCCCCAACGGAAAAAATATTTCTGAGTTTTAATGGACCTGAATTCAGAGGCACACATGAGTAGCCTAGATGACCGGGATTTGGATGTGAGAAGTGAGATTAGCTGAGTTTAGCCACCACACTCTGACAGTGACCTCTTTTCTGGTGCTCAGCTCCAGGGCTGCTCCCCCATGACCAGTCACCAAGTCAGGTCCTGCCTCTCACCATCCTCTGTCCTTTGGGCAGAAGTTTCAGAGAAATAAATCAAATCACAATCTCACTGATGCTGATGGGCATCTCTGGAACAGCATTCAAATTGTACCTATGGATTTCAGAGGTCTTTCCAACACTACTTACCATCACCTGGCTTCCTGCATTTGTAGCAAAACAGAAAATAAAACCCACCCTTTTTGGCCATCTCTCAGAAATCTTGTGCCCAAATTGGTCTGAATTTGGGGTGACTCCTACTTGCTGGGAGCTTCGTGAAATAGAGGGTACGTTAACCTCAGTGCAGCAACCATATATTAGTCTTAATCTAGTTTCTCTCCATGTTGATGTTCACTTAGTGAGACATTATCACCTCCATTTTCCAGCTTGTTCAAAGCTGTTAAGTAGCATTCTGGCAATTTAGGGCCACATCCTCATTTTACTTTGTGTTATCTTGGCATTTTGGTTTCCATGAAGGCATTGAAAAATGAAATAAATGTAATTTGTTATTGAAAGGTTGTCCATACTTAGAGCTTGACAAATGCAACCTGGCCTCTGGAGGGGGGGACGCTGACTTTACCCATCTGAGACAGAAGACAAGTGAGCTTTTGATAGTCAGCAGGGAGACGTGAGAGGACAGCTTGTCCTGTCTTAAAAGAGGTGTTGAAAATCTCTCCTCCCTTCCTCACTCCACTTAATAAGATCGGTATTTGTCTGCCATAAAGGTCTTTTTCGCAGTGCTTTGTTCTACCTGACAGTGGAGTTGCTCCAAGTGGCATGGTTCCACCTCCGAGCAAGTTAGAGAAACCAAGGAAATTGTGTTATGTGACTCTAGTATTACCAAAAAAGAGGCTATCTGCTGACAGATGAGGTTGGACGACAGTAGTCATCTTCTCTGTAGCTGTATTTTTTTAAAGAGAGAGATTTATAAAACTAATAATAAACTGCTTTAAATTTTATTGTGTATTTATGAACTTGCTTCACTCTTTTGTAAAACTTAGGAAAGCTGTGAGCTGACTTTAGACTTGCAAGTGGCCAGGGTGAAAGAATAGCAGAATAGCTTTCTCCTGCGTGCACAAAGATGAGCTGCAGCCTCAGCACATTGCCATCCCTTGGGGGCCAAGAGCCTTGGGCTGCTCTCCTGATTGCTCACCCCAAAATGAGCCCTTCACCTCCCAAATCCAACAGAGACACCTGACACCTTGCAAGGATCATAAGCTAAAAAGGACTATTTTAGACAATCCAGCTGCTACTGCCTTTCACCGTCCAGAGCCATTTGGAAATCTGCACGTAGCTGTAAATAATGCCTTTGCTGCTGGAAAGAGCCAGTGCTGGAGGAGTCACCATCACTCAGGCACAATATACGGTAGCCTGGCAGCAGTCCAGAACCCTCATCTGGGACTCACACCTCACACGGACTGAGAACAAGGCAGTCCTCCAGCTTACACCTGGCAGTGTTTGCATGAACATATTTATTTTTAGAAGCAGCCATAAAGAGACTGACTGGTTATTAAAAATAAAATAAATAAGTAAAAAATAGCTAGAGCATTTCAATTTCAAAAACATTTGAAGTAATAGCATTTTTCGAACAGCTCAAATACTCCTCCTAAGTCCTGACCCCTTCCTGTTCTAGCTTAGATGGCAGACAAATGGTACTTAGTTTGCTTTATTTAGTTATTTGGAGGAGCAGTGCATTACAAAGTGCATGCATTATAAAGTGAACAGTAATTTTTCACTTATCAAAATACCAGTAACATATATTTCAGAATATTACCATTTATTTAAGAATATTACCACTTATGCATGCATTTTTTCCCTTATTTATAGTAATATGTTCAGACACAGCCCATATAACAGGCATTCATCTCTGGGATTGGGTTCACCTTGGAAAACAATCTCTCCCCTCTGGTTATGAAGCTCAGAGGAAAGTGCTGTACACTTCAGTCTTCGACACGTAAGTACAAAAGGCTGGGGCAGGGATGACGTGGGTATAGGAGAGAAGATCTCAAAATTCAGCCCTCCTAAGCGATAACATAAATAAAATACTATTTTTTCATATTTTACCGCTGCTTGGCTTTGCAGGAGGGTGAGGGATGCATGGTGTCCCCCCACCAAGCTTTAGGCCAAAGTGACTGCAGCCACTGGTGTTGAGCTGATGCCAGAGGACACCAATATTGCTGCAATTCCTTCTCTTAGCAAACCTACAGCTATAAACCCCTTGTTTCAAATGCCAGATGGCTTTCACCATGAGATAGGTGCAGCCAAGACATGACAAGGCAGCATTTTAGGTGCAAAAGTAAGTTTAATTAAAAGCTTTGAAAGTAACACTTGCAGAGAAACCAGGGGGAGCAAGTTGCATAGGTCCAGCAGAAAATACTGTTAGGTGACTGTTGGTACCTCGACAGGTCTGCACACCTCTCGTGATCTTCTAAGCATCGGTGGCACTTTTAAAATGGCACAAAACTCACTGAAATGCCTTTGAAACTCCTACCTGCTTTCACCTACCCACCTCTTGTGCTTACCCATGCCCAAAGAAAATGCTTTCTCTGCCCCTCTCCAATTTATCACCAATTTTTTCAGTACCAAGGTCATTAAAGGAAAGCTAGTTGTCCTAAATATTGAATTATAAAGCTGTTCTGCTGGCTCTGTTGTCAGCAGCTGCTCCAGAGTGGCACTCAGCGCTCTTGATAAAACAGAAATAGAAGGCAATAACCAACCAAAGTCACTGCAGGAGGCGTCGCAGGAGCTGGCACCCATCCACGCCAGCGCACGGCTCCTCTGCCAGCAGGCATCGTGGTGGCCCCAGTGCCCTCCACCCCTTCGAAACACCTCCATTCTCGAGCATTTGAAAAACACATTATCAACATTAATGTGTAAGTACTGTCAACCAGCTTCCTTCTGCCTCAAGATCAGCTTGCATAGTACTGAAAATATTTTGAGGTAATTTCACCATAACAACACATTTAATTAGTTCAGCCATTTTGGTGTGTCGGTTTCAGCACAATTAATTGCTCTCCATTACTTCAGTTATTCATGACAGTGGCACAATTTTTGGAGATAAAAGGTTCTCAATCACAGTTTATTAGGTAGGCAAGTGCCATCAAAGAGCAGCTGTCATCAGGAAAACTGAAGCACAAAGACTGCCCGCCTGGGAACGCAAATGAAGCAAGCCACATGTATGAAATACAAGCACCGTCATATCAGACCATGAAATAGCCCCTCTCCACCTGCACGCGCTGCTTCTCCCGCAGTGCTCAACCTGCAGAGGCTGGGAGGAAGACACTGGTGCGAGGGGCGTTTTCCTGCCCGTGGCCCTTTCCCTGTGTGCTCTCCGATGATTGAACCATTGCTGGCCCCAGAAGTTATGGACAGGTTTGCAGTGAGAGCAGATACAGGATAAAAGCATTCTTTAGCAATCTTGCAGCAGATCACAAGAGCAGCAGGATAAGCCAGACCTGATGCATTGAATAGATGATGTCCACTTCTTTGCCGAACTCTCCCTCCTGACACTGCACACGTGTGTGCAGGGAAGCAGTGCTCTTCAGCTTCCTCTGAGCTGCCTCCTTTTGTCCTTCTTGTCTCCTTTCCGAGCACTTGCTGGGCACAGACCCTGTCTCTTACACCTTTGCAATAGCTGAGCCTGAGAAACTGCCCTCCACCCATACGGACACACGTACACATCACGGTTTGCACTTTTCCCACAATTCCAGCTTTCCCTGCAGTGCATACTTACAATTCATCTTTCCAGGAGCCTTAATAGCTGGGACATACAAGCACAAACTATTTTTATGAAGGATTATTAATTAGGCTTTCTTTACTCTTAATATCACAAGAAATGAATTGGATCCAAGCACACACCCATGTGCCAGTTTTGATTTGAATTTCTTTAGTGCCTGTCAGGACTCAGGTTTTCCTGTGAAGTTTCATGTTCTCCCCCATTTAACTTCTTCCTTCTGTTTTTTACTGGAATATTTATCTTCCTCAACTCATGTCAGCTTGCTTTGACTGCTCCATTGAATGTCCGTGGCCATTAATAACTGTCCATCTCCTCGTAAAGACTATGCATTTGCTCTTTGATTATGGCTTTTCCCCTCTCTCACAGATAGAAAGCTGAAGTGATTATCACAGTTTGGCTGCTCTCTTTGCCCAAATAAACCTGGTCAATGAAAACGAAATTAAAATGCCCGTGACTGTTTCTTGTCCTTGAAAATCCTGCAGGGATACAGAAGAAAGGGATACAGATGGCAAGGGAATTGGGGTCTAGTTAATACAAAAGGTATTTCCACCCCCTCCTCAGGAAGGGCACTGCCCCGCAAAGCCTCGCATCCTTTCCAGCAGCACAGACGTGCAGGCAAAGCTAGCATGGTCCATCACCCAAGGATGCCCAGGTGGGTAATGTAATACCAATGAGTACTTCTATGCGGATTGAGTGGAAAAAGGTCAGTAAGATCTGCAGTACTGATAAGCCATTGGACTATGGCACGTCATTACATTTTTAGAGCTATCCCAACGCTTTTGATCTTTTATTAGCATTTTAATAAATGGAAATGATGCAAACACAGGCAAATTCACAGCTGTTAGGCAGGACTTTTTTATCTGCACTCTTTTATAGAACTAGCCATTAATCCTGATGATATCTATGTGATATCCATAACGTACGTATCTCCTGAGGCTTTAAGACTGAGCTGGCGACAGTGAGTCTTTTGCATGAGGTACCTATTGCTTACCATTTCCATTTGAGCTTGAAGTATCACAGCAGGAGCTTTCCTGTGGTAGAGCAGCAGCCCATGCCAGCCTTCACTCAGTGCTGCTGGGCATTATTTAGGAGAAAATGAACAGGAGTATACTGTGAACTTCAGACAAAAGTCATGTTCAAGCTTTGTTCAATGGCCCAGATGCAAAAGGCTACCACCACTGCTAGCCCATAGCTACAGTTTCAGGGATGAGGCAGAGCTAAATCATAGCAGATCTGAGGTGCAACATAGCTTTCGCTCCAGAGCCGGGTGCTTGTGAGTTTGTGTGAATCCCTACCTGTAACCTCAGGGCAAATCAGCAAGGTACTTAGTGCCCTAAAAGGTCAGCAGAGACTACGTGATATCAAACCTCAGGTGGTATGAAGGTGGGACTCAGATTCCACATCTTGTTTCTCCTAATGTTTAGTAGGACTGGCTCTGTCTCTGGTTCCTAATTCAGTGCAAAGTAAATCAGCGTCACAGCTAAAACTCAGAGAAATGAAACATCATGTGTGCTTTGCACAGCAAAAAAGCTCCCAGTTTCTGCTCCAGCCTGCCTGCTTTCCACGCCAGCCCGTTACAGGAGGATTGCACCCCGTCGTTCATCCTTCTATCGTCACCGCTTATTTCAAGATAAACAAGTGTCACTTTGGTGAACAGCACAATCCTTATCTTCATTACTTTTCTAACCAGTGCCAACTCAATGTATCAGACAGACTGTTACAGTGCTATCATTTATGGTACTATTAGTCTTCTCTTAAGCTTTTTTTCAGCACTTTTGGCATAAATCTTTGTAGCCACTGCTTTTAGACTGAGCTCTAGTAAAATGGAGATCTCAAGGTTTTGCAAACACTGTCTCTGCCAGAGTTTTTTTTTTTTTTTAGGTACTTATTCTCTTTAAGAATAAAAATGTATTTTACCACGTAATTTCAGGCAGATGTGAGCGTCCACCGCCCTCTTCTTACTGGAATAAAGGGTGTTGTACTAGAGCGTGTCTTGTAGTAATTGCTAATGTCTCCATGGCTGGCACGTATTATTAGTTACAATTTATCAGTGCGAAGATTGTGAGATACTGTGTTTGGGGATGAGAAAGTGGCAGAAAACTGAAAATCTCAAAGAATTATTGGGCATCAGCACTCTAATGTTTAGAAAATTCTGGGTTTGCTAGTGATTCATAGTGAGACATGGATGTGTTATCTTTACAGTTGGGTATTGAAAAATACCGATCGCCTGTTACAGAATTCAGCAGCAGGCTGAAAGCACCAGCTTTTCATCGGGGTGAAAAAAACAGAAATTGTCCATGTGCCATTTGCAAATCAGAATGGCAAGTTCAGAAAGGGATTGCTTTATTTCTCCTTTTTTATATTGTCAGAAAGTATTTACTTCACAAATGTTGCATCATCCAAATTCTCAGGAACACTTTTCCTCTTTTTGGACAGCTGAATTTATTAACCTATTTATTTTTATTGAGGTCAAAGTAATGGGAATTGAAATAACCAAGATCCAAAATAGTGAGAGGATAGATTATTGTCACTGTAGCTGTATGGAAGAAGAGGACAGACCATATCTTAGAGGGTTTTTGGCCTCATTTACACAGACTGATTGTGAGGATGCTTGGAGGATGCTGTGGAAAGACGACTGCCAGGTTTGGGGCCAGCCTGACACGTGGGATGGTGGTACACAACGTGCCGGTGCAAGGAGGTGGCCGAGGGAGTGAAAGGTGGGAGGAAGCCAAAAAAGGAGGCAAAATTATGAGTGTGAACAAAGAAAACTGCTGTCCAGTTGAGAAAATAATAGATACCAGCCCATAATGATATCCTGAGGGATTAGACAGAAGAGCTGAATCCTGCCAAGCCCAGCACCCAGCCCTGCTCAGAGCTCGTGTCCTTTCAAGGCCACCACCAATCCTAGGTCCTGATCTGTCAGTGCCTCGCACCTTGTCTCGTCCCTTGCAGTCATGCAGAACTAGAGGAAGAGAGGCTCATAGAATTTTATGCTTATTTTCTACTTATTTGTAGGTATGTTATACTTATTTTCCACAGGTGCAATACTTAAATTTCTGGTGTACATGATTGCAGCAGCATAGCAGTATTGCTCTAACACCTGTGCTTAATTATTTTCACAGGCTCACAACTGGATGGTCATCGTGGAAAACTGGATTCAATCAGCAGGGGTGATTGCGCTGTTCTATATAAAGTCTTTTAAGGCAGCTGTTTCCATGGTGTTTAAGCATTAAATACAGTGAGTGAGAATCCAGCAGCTGCTTGCAAGGCTGCTGAGCAGTCACTGCAGTTAGGGTTTGAAAACATATAAGGGCTTTCATTCAGATGATGCTCAAAACTTTATAAGGCAAATGGAAAACAAATGCTAGTAAATCTGTGATGTTTTTATGCATGATCCAGCACTACAGTCTGTTGCGTCTATGTATATGTCAAGACACATTTCACTAAACTCCAAAACTCTCTGTGGGCAACTTTTGACATTTGGATATATATGCCCATCCTTTAAGCAACCTGCATAAAATATTTCCCCTTTCTTTCCTTCCTTCTGTTGATGATTTCATTCTATGTTAGAAGCATTTTTAAAAAAATGTTAAGTGATGTTATTGCTACTATTGCAAATTGATAAATGTGCTAGAACACAGCCAGCCTGTGGGACAATCCCTGGGCTTTCGACTACCTCTTAAAGGCATCACAGCGGTTGTTAAGTAGGCCATTATGGATGTTCAAGTTTTTAAAATGTATTGATTTAAATTATGTATGTTAATGCACCTATCAACATTACAAATGTAGTTTGCAGCAAACTACTTATAATATATGAATGATAAGCCATAAATAATAACTATGGCTGTAAATTAAATTACTTGATTATGCTGCAAAGATGCACTCTAATTTGGAACAGAAAATTACTTTGAAGTGATTTCAGCAGTTGATAATGCTTTTAGAGTATCAGAGCTTTATGAGCCATAGTCTTCTTTAAGTCAAGCATCAAACTTTCTGACAGATTTTGCCCACTAACCTGGTTTGTTGGGTATTGCTATGCCCTGAATGCAATGCATCTGACTGACAAAATTATGAGTGAAGACATTTGTTAACCAAAATATGGAAGCACTTTAAATCAAAGACATGAATGCTTTTCTGATAGAAAGTGAACAACCTTGGCTTGGGTATCAGCGAGAGAAGAAGGGTCTTAATTTTGAGAGACAACAGAGACCCGTTGCTTCTAAAGGAGTTACAGATACCTTGGAATTTTTGAATATGCACAAAGAAATAATGGTATTATAAAAAAACCCCACCCTATAGCAGAATTTAATATGAGGGTCTGAAATACAAGCTGAGCAGAAATGCAATGCTTAAGCACTACTCCCATCACGTCTTACATTGCTGGTATAGTAGCTTAGATTCTGGATGAATTTCAATAGATAGAATAACCAAAAATAGCTTACCAAACATGGACTTCTGTAAGCAAAAGTGCTTTGATAGTTTGCATGTACCTAAATGGAAAGGGATGAGGTTGTGGGAAAGTACTGGAGAGCTTGTGTTCAAGGAGCAGTGAGCCTTTTCTGTATATCCCAAGTGAAGTACTGCACCTGCCTTCAAATCAGAGGGTAAAAGCACATGGTAACTGCTCAAGGCTTACCTGGAGCTCAGGGCAGTGGTAGCACTGCTGTATATCCATAAGGAGATTGCTTCTCAGACCTTCTTGGCCCTAAGGACTCCCTAGATACTTGCTGGGGCATGTAGATGCCTTGGGGATTGTTACACACTGCGAGAGGTTTTTTTGTAATTTGTGAGCTTCTCCTTTACAGTCCCCATTAGCACACACTAGGCAAGGGCAAACCAGCAATGATTCATCTGGGCTGGATGGGCAATCAGATTTCTCGTTACAAAGTGACAACAAAGAGACACTAAGAAACAAAATATAAAACAATCCCACTCTAAGTCTAAGAACTGTGGGTACTTCTAGTAGTTTGGTACCTTTATTTTTTTTCTAATCCAGTACCTGTAAATGTCCCAGCTATTACAACCGGGGTTTGGGGTCCACCTCTTCCTTCTGAATTCTGCCACTAGATCTGAACTTGTACATTGGTTGCTCGGAAGCCAAGCACTAGGCACTTGGGGTGTGGGCTGGGTTTTTTTCCCCCTTTACTCCAGTAAATGCAAATACTGGAAGATGGTGTGATCTTGATCACAAGATGTTGAAGCATTCAACAGTGTTTCAAGTAAATGGGACTTGTTTGTTTGATCTCTCAGCCTGATATTATAAGTCATTCAACAGCAAGATTTGTTTTTTTTATTATATTTTGACTTCTCCTCTGCAGGATCTGGTTGGGCAACATTGGTTCTACAAAGGAACAAATCAGAAATTTGGAAAGCTTCATCAGTTAACCATTTGTGGGTTCTAGTTTGGGCGGTTAAGAGCATACGGGCAAGATGCAGAAACCTCTGGTGTGAGAGGAGGGAATGTGCAGCATGAGCATATCCTCTTCATATAGCACTGGCTTGCCTTCCTGCTTCTTCCTCCTCACCAGCACGTGGGCGAGCTCCCCAGCTTTATGCCCTTCCTCCTTCCGTGGCAGCTCCCCAGGGTTCTTCCATCCCATGAGGAGGGTAAGGAGGAGAAAGTCCCTACGATCCTGATCCCCTTGTACAGCAACACGGGCACCTTTCCTCTCGCTACCTCCTGCCATGCCATATGGAAGCTTTGGTCTTCACCTTCACCATGGGATGAAAAAGATTAAAGAGGCAGAACCTTAGGATACAGCCTGTAGGATACAACCTGTAGGTGTATCTCTGTTATACCGTTGGGGTCTTCATCTGCTTTTTCAGCAGCCATTGCAATTATATCACAGACACCGGTGCCCTCAGCAGCCAAGCTGGCGTCCTGAGATTCCCCTCAAAAAAGTAGCAGTGTTTCAGGCAGTGCTTTCAGAGGAGAGCTTTGCCAGATGTCTGAAAGGAGGTGCTCAGTCTCAACGCTCCCAAGGTGCAGCCCACAGGTCACTGGTTGAAGTGTTTTCCAGTGCGATTCTAATGCAAACACCCCAAATCTGTGCTCATTTTTTATTCTGCTTCTGGGACACAGTAGCACCACTTCCCTCCCCTGTCATCCCCCACAAAATCCGTGTTTTTTAATGCAGTCTGTCAGACTAGTGATGGGGGTGAGGAAAATAAAGATTTCAAACCCACATGCACACAAAGACAGACATTTATGAAATACATGTACCTACTAGTTTTGCCTCGCTGTTTCATTTCATTTGAATCATGTCACTTTTACTAGAAACTTTTCACGACCATTCTTGGAGATCAGACATTGAGATCCCCTGGGAGAGCGTGTTCTAAGTCTCACTCAGCTGCTGAATGATGGAAATTATAGAAATATTGCAAGTGACTCTAACATCAACAGCCAGAGCTGCATAAACCTGACATTGCAGATTTTCCTTATGTCAGCTGTCAGCCTCTTAGATACCCTACAGCCCATTTGCTATATATACCTATAGTGCCTGCTCAGGGGGATGGTACTGGCTTCAGCACAAGCTGGCTGAAAGGCAGAGTAGTGAACGGTTGCATAGCCCTTTCTGAGGCAGTGCCAATTGCTCTACGCTGCAATATTACATATTTTATCTCCAAGAAATGTGTTGCAGAGAAACTACTAAAACAATGCTTCAGAAACTTTGGTTTCAGCAGCTTTCCGTGATGAAATTTTTATTGTGGAACTGGTGTCTTGTCTCTGTTGTTTGAGATCTGGAGGTAAATTATATTGTTATAATGAAACCCCTAGTCTGTCAGACTGACGATGGGTTGGGGAGAGTAGATTTCAGATCCACATTGACATAGATGAAGACATTTATGAGCTTCACAGTGACTAATATTGCCTCAGTCTCTCTTCATTTCATTTGAATCATGTCAATCGTACTGTGCCATAAAAGCTCCAAGAAATGTCATGGAGGAATATTTTTCTCCCTCTTTGCAATACATCACCCTAAAGTCTGTTATGTTGTGACATTCCAGGAACCTAAGAGAACGCTGAATCCTATATCTGGCTCGTTTTGCTATTATGCATGAATGACACCTCTTGCCTGGCAAGGACACCAGTAGCGCCTGGCCCTGGCCCTGGCCCAGGATTGAGGTCCCTTGGGTAAGGGCAAGCTTGACTGCAAGAGGAGGTCATGGCCACACAGCAGGTGGTGCCTATGTTTACAAAGCAGCTTTTTAATCTAAATCTAAGCAGCTTTGTAATCTAAATTAGATCTCTAAATTACCTAAATCCAGATACCACGTGTCTAAGTTTTAGATATAGAGAAATATATATATATATGTTTATATTATTTAATCAGCATTTGTATTTAAAACTTCCATTGATTGATATTTCCCATATTCCTTTCTCATGTCAATATTTTGCTAGTGTATTTGAAAGTGTGTTTTAAAAACAAGATAACTATCCTTTTCTTTGGTTCTTTCTTAGGAATTGGATGATGTCACTGTTCTCTCTGACCTTTTGACTTCAGAGATCAATATTGATCAATACTGATCAACAAATTGTGGTTTTTTCCTACAATTTCCTACAAACTGGTTAAGAGCCAGTTTAATCCAACAGCTGTCAGCTGCTAATGTGTTACACCTTGACTCATTCTGATAGTCTAATTTCCACCTGAAAAGATTAAAAATGGTAATATTATGGATCAAACAAATATTATTTACATTAAAAAGATGCCTACTGTGGCATGATTAAGAAAAGGAGAATTACTGTCTTCTATAAAGTCAAAGATAATCTGTTCCTTTCTAAATAATCACAGCTTTTCCACTGCATTATGCAGAGGACTCATTCCCCCCATGGACTCTACCAAGCCTCCTATAACTAGCTCAGTCTTGGATATCCGTCTGGTTTTATTTTTGCACTTTGAAATGGAACATCTCTCTGGAGACATTGAAAACCAAAACACTAAAAGGACACACAGACTTACTGTTGTCAAAATGATAAATCTTTCTAATGGTCAGTCAAGCAGTCAGCACCTAAGACAAAGATAGTCCATCCTTTACTAGATGAGGCTTATTGGATACAGGTACAGCTATGCCGAAGGACCATTAGGGGTCACAAGAACCTGGAGCCTGTCTGTCCCTGAGGTGTGTGCAGATTTGGGTCCTGTAACTCGGAGTTCACAAGCCCAAAGTTTCCACTGGATCACAGGGCATTTGTTCTTTGCCAGGTTCTTTGTCTAAGGATGGTAACCCCTCCACTCGCTTCAGCGGTCACTTGTCCTGCCCCAGCTGCACGTTCCTTCCTTTCTGCTCTGCTTTGGAAATCTTCAATCTCTAAATGAAAGCTACCTTTCTCATTTCTCTGGGGGGGGATCAAACTGGTTGACCTACCACATCACTAGCCTTATACTATGCCAAAATATGGATTCCTTATTTTAAAAAGTGATCACTTTAAGAGTAATGACATATTCCTTTACTGACCTTTACTGGAGTCAAATAGGTTACATCTACACTGTGCAAGGGCTGAAGCTCCCAGGCTCTGCTTGAGGCTAATTTCAACACACATCTACTTTCCTTATCTAAACAAGTGTCCTTGGAGCAGGGTCTGATGCAATTTACTGGTATTCCCAGGTGTGACTATTACAGAAAACACCTTTGTAGTTGAAAGTGAGGCAACATTTGAGCATAAATCATGCTCTAAATGCAACTCACCTCAACATAGAGATGGATGATGAATATTTGGAAGAGTTTCTCTATGAGGAGTCATTAAGAGACAGAGATAGTATGGGAAATAATAATTTCCCTATTTATTTCCCAGCTAAAGTTTCCCTTTTCAGATAATACCAGATCTAGGACATAGTTAATGAACTGATCAGCCAGTAGGTTTAAACCAGAAGTATTTATTTACACAGTGTAATTATTTGGTGGAATATATTGCACAAAATTTTTGGAGGCCAAAACAAAAATAGTTTTGAAAAGCTATTGGATGAATTAATGGGAAAAAATGCCTCTCTTTCCCTTAAACACTGTGATCTCCTACCATCTGAGTCAGAAAATTCCTATGCCACAGATTGCCAGAAGCTTGGAAGACATACCATACTTGGAAGAAAAGTATCATTGCATGCTTCCTGTGTTATTCTGTATGGCTTTCTTCAGCATTTGCTGTTGGCCCATGTGGATGGGATAAGATAGACCTGTTGTCTGAATATGGCTATTTTCATGTATGGATAGATTTTTTAGAAAGACCTGAACTTCAGGGATCAGTAAAGACACTAAAGAAGTGAAGTTTTTTGTTTTTAAAGACATGGATGCAAGGATATGAAATGTAGTATATTGTGAAATCTTTATCTTTATCTTTGTAAAATATGAAAAGAATGCAAATTGGAGTTCAAACAAATGTAAACTACTCTTAATGTCTTTGAAGATTGTGGATAGGTAGTTTTCAGTTGTATCTGTACAACATGGACCCCATGCAGCCACAACGTAATTAGTAGTGTATTTGCTTAATGAATTGACCTTGCTGAACGGCCAAAATGCTAAGTATTGAGCAAGTAAACTAAAAGCCTAAGGAAACGTAGGGAATCTACAGTAATGTACTGTCTGTAACCTAGGTCCTGCATTCCAACCCCAACAACCCCAGTGAAGGAATTTCATTATACTCAATGTGAATTTCATCATTTTGGATTAATTAATCTTTAAATGAGGTCCTTTGACACTGTCTTATAACATGAAAAATAGTTGGATATCTAAAGTAACCTCAGTAATCATTAATTTTCTAAATGAAGGTTAGAAGGGCAGTTTCAGATCCATTTTTTTTCTTTATCCTACTTTTCTGGTATTAATCAGCCTGCCCTTTGGCTCAACTGCACAGTCATTACGAGTATCGTGTTACCATTGCAAATAAATGCAGCAATCAAAAAAAAACCCCTTTTCCACCTACATCACATAAGCTCTGTGAGACAAGGACTCTTTTCTTGGTTACTTATTTCAACATCGCAATAGAACTTGACTCCCAAAAGGTTGTAAAAAAAATATTCTAGATGAGGAAAGTTTATTAAATTTTTCTCTTAATTCTTTGCCCTTAAGATATGGCATTTGAGATCTGCAGTACTGAGTGCAGTCATGGCAATTCACATCTTTATGTAACTCATTGTAAGGGTTCACTGCTTGACTCTGCTATTTAAAAATTATAGAAAATATCCGATTATAGACTATCCATTCTCTAAGCCTCTGGAAGAGTTTCTCCATGTCTCTAAACAACTCTATTTTACCCAGCTCTCTGTTCTTCTGTCTCCAAGAAGAACCAAGTGGATTAAAAATGTGGCTTTTAAAATGTGTCTAACCAGCTGCTGTGTTATGTCTTTTTTTTCTATAAAAGAGAGAAAAAACATTGCAGTTTGAGACCAACAACTGTCTTCTAGATGAGTTGAATGGTTTTGCCTGGTCACAAGACAGACAACATAAAAGAGGAATAGCAGTGAAATTATCAGCTGGTGAAGCAGAACTTTTGGCTAAGAGGAAAGACCTCTTAAGAACACTGTAGCCACATCAAGGTTTGACTAAAAAGACTAATAATATATTCTAACTACTTTTTATTTATTGTATTAAACCTATTCAGCAGCAACAGATTGTCTGACCCATGCATAGGATTAGTTTCCAGTGAAGCTGTTATATTTCAGACTCTTAAAAGCAAAAACCACTTGACATCTGGGAGAGAAGGGCAACAAATATATTACAAAATTTAATGAATCCAATAGAATTAAGGGTTCAACTAAAGGTGAAAAATAATCATGTTATAAATGTCAATGGGTAGTATAGGCTATTACAATATTACTTTACTCCTGCTTTTACTAGGGTATCATCGCTGTTTTCAATTGGGTTGCACCAATGTAAAACTGGAAAACAGAGTGCTGAGGCTGCTTTAATTTATAATAGGATATAAATTATTTGGAGCTGAAATTCTATCAGTTTAATGGCACAGTGTCAAAAAGTTTAAGCTACATCCAGGAAAAATATAGATTTTTCTAACTATGTACAAGTGTTAGTGCTTTTATTTGAGTCTGTATTTGACACTATGTCAATACCCAACGAGAAGAAAAAAGCAGATTTCCTCGCACTCAAAATCAAGCCCATCAATCCTACCGAACAATTGGACTCTAGTCTACCTCCGTAAATCTGGTCTGATGCCCTCATGCCAGTCTAAGGTCAGTTAAACTCAGGACCACATTGCACTAAGCCACCAAGACTGACAAACCATATTTTGTGAAGAAAATGTGTTTCTGATTACAAACGGAAAACGTGTACACAATGCAGCTCCTGGAGCGTCTGAACTGGCATCATCACAGAGGACAAGAAGGCACAATTAAACCTGTATTTCACATGTCCCCTTCTTGTCCCAAAACCAGATTTGATGGAAAGCAGGATTCTCTGAGCTGGCCTTGTCTTGCTGCAAACGCTCAGGCACACCAAGGTCACACCGAACGGCAGCCAGGCAAGAGCAGCGGTGGATAACCTCTTCCCTGCCTGGCCAGGGAGAGCCAGCACTCCCCGTAACACGGGAAATTTTGAGAGGGATGGAAATCGAATCCAGATCTCGTAGATCACTAGACTTCCTCATGCGTCACACTCGTGTAAGTATCCTAACAACACAGGTATGCGACAGTTTTCAGGATTTAGCATAAACCACCATTGCATCCAGAAGAGAGAAGGATCTCCAGAGCGCGGAGCTGGCACCTCAGTAAGGAGGCAGGCTGGCCAGGTCTGGCTGCTGTTAGTAGCTGGAAATCGATCTCACACACACCTGAATTCTCCTCATTTTGTGCCATTCCATTCATTCTGAGCATTTTAATGGATTTACAAATTACTTTCTTCAACACTTATTCAGAGAATTTTTTCCACCTAAAACACCTTAAACTATTGAAAATAGATTGAGTGCTTTTACCTCTCTCAAGTGGCAGTTGTCAGCATCAAACCAATATTAATGTTGACCATCCAAGAGAAAACAATATAGTTTCTGAAAGAAAACTGAGAGAAAAGGCGGGGAGGGGGGGAGAGGGCAGCAGGGGATGATCAGTGCCCATAAATACTTGTATATAAATACAGGAAAAATAAAGACCTGCAGCGAGAAATTTACTTTCTGTTACTTTTCACAGCCTGTATAGGAGAAATGCAAGATATACATGGAAACATTCCTGTTGATTTCAGTTTGCTTCAATTCGGACCATGAAGAAATAAAGAAATTATAAAGAAATTATTTCGTTATGGACCGGTTCACTATTGCATGCTGTCAGACATGGAGAAAGTCTCCATTGCTACTGCCAATGCAATATCTGCTGTGGAGGTAAAAATCTACGGCTTCCAGATCCAGCTATCAAAACGCTTTAAACCATTCAAGATCTCAGGTGATCTGATTAAGGGACATCTTTTCATCCCCGGTATAGTGGGCTTGGTACCAGCAGCTGCAGAACATAAAAAGGAATGAATCACAGCATTTGTAGGGAAAGGCTGTGGAAAATATTGCAAGGAGGGAAGGAAGCATCTCCTTCCTCCCAGCCATAGTCAACAGCTATTTGCATAATTGCATTTGCTGACTTCTTTAACAATAGCTAATGCTGGGCATGGGTGATCTAAAGAAAAAAAAATTATTATTTTTACCACTGAGAGTATATGTAAACACTTCCCCCTTCATGCTAAGCTTTTGCAAAACATAATCAGAAGTGTAATTTCATTAATTGATATGATTGTCTTTTGCTTGGCTTGGTTTGTTGTCACTCTATTTCCACCTGTAAAATCCTGTGGGATGGAACCGTTACTGTGTCAAGTGAACTTTACTTTGCTTTTAACAGCTTAAAGAATGCCAAATGCTGTGAACTACGCTGCAATTGCTGAAGCATCAGACACTGACAATGTATTTCGCTTTGCCTTCATAAAGAGGACATGGTTGGTAACTGGCAGGCTTGGGTGAGGATATCTTCAGTATGTCCCCACAGCAGCAAGCAGGTTATCCTATTTATTCAATTTCAGAACAGTCTGAATAATGCCCAGCTTCTAGGACTGGGCAGCGCACATCTCTTCTCCACCTTTCATGCCAATGATTAGCACGTGAGAGGTGAGCAGGAAAACTCTGTAGGGATGCTAAGAGGCTCTGAGTGAAAAAACAGTCTGAAATACAATCCATACTTAAATAGCTCCCAGTGGGATATTTCATGTAGCGTTAAAAAAAGAAAAGGATACATAATTCCACATGCCACTCAGTTTTCACAGAGTGGCACCTAAATCACCACTTCCTATGTTGTAACATCAAGACGTAGGCCCTCCTATAGCCATTTGAATAATGCATGAAAAGGCCTACATCAGGAACTAGGATAAGAGATTTCTATTGATATACTTTCTGAAACCTTCAGGAACTGGCAGTAAAAGAGAAGTTAGCTGATTTTTTTAAGGGGAGCTGTAAATGGAGTTGCCGTCTTCCTCCTCACAGCCGGGGAGGCTCAGAAACACATGGACAAACGAGCATTTGTCTATAAATAGAATCCTGATAAGCCTGATTGGAAATTAAGCTAGCAATGAAAATATGGCTCGTTAACCATTTTCCTGCCCCAGCATCTTCATAACTTTTCCTGGTTTGCATGCCACCAAGCATGCCACTGATGGCCAAATTCTGGTTACTTCCTAAGTCAATTTTACGGACAGGCCTGTTCCAAGAGTCTGTGTAATCCAAAGACACTTTAGTATTTGCTTTAGTCCAGCCGATTTCTACACCCAGAACAAACCTAGATGGACTTTCTAACTCTATCAGGAAAAAAAAAATCTATCTTTAAAAAGAATAAATGTTTTTATGATTTAACTGTGTTCTGCTAAAAATATTCCAGCTAGTAGAATATTCCCTCATTGCTATGGAAGCTACAATGCTCCTGTATCCTTCAACATGTCTTAACTAAATGACAGCTGTGATTAATTACGGCAAAATGGCACTGGGTAGGATGGTCACCTTCAGTACAATTAAAAACAAATGTTCTGGTACAAAAGAAGAATCATGCTATTTCTGTTCTCCCAAGCTCTACTGCAAATATAGGCTGACAGGTTAATAAAAGCATTTCTAAACAGTTGTAAGAAATCAGCCATCTGATTCAAGAATTCTGTTCCTCAGTTAACTTGTTATTCAGCTACTGAAAACTTCATTTTCCCATCTGTGAGATGACAAAATCCAGTGAAAACAGTATTAATATTTATGTTCTAAATAGAAAAGGGTTTCAAAGCATGTTCATAAAGTGGAAAATAAAAGCAGAAGTTTATCCAAAACTTTCTGGCATTTTGCATATTTAAAATTTTTCAGCCTTGCTGCCAGGATTTGTTAAGAGCAAGAGGTTATATTTTATAAAAGTTATTAATATGGGTGGATAGTGATTCAACTTTTATATCATTTGAATGGTAAGTTTCTATTATATGGGTCAGTTAATTTTAACTACAGTTCATTCTGTTAAGAATACAGATTCCAAAATTGCCCACAGGTGGAAAAAATATATATATTATTTGGGCTATTTTAAATGTTTCACAATAGTAGTGTTTACCTCCTATATAATGTGTGCATATGCACACATATCAGAGCTACCAGTAAAAATGATATGAAAAGAATTTGGAATTAACAGTGCACTTTTTTCTTTCATATATAGGGTCATGTTGTTGCTTGGTTATGAAACATGAGCAAAATCCCATACCTTATGTTAACAATACAAACTTGACAATCATTAGAAGTAGCTAATGGAAAATTAAATATTTTTTGAAACAATTTTGTAAGTCCTTATGCATGGAATACTTTTCTTGTATTGCAGCCTACAATTACTTCTCAGTTTTCTGATCAGATATATGCTCAAAAATGATTACATGAATACGTCCAACTGCTAAGATGTCGTGGTTTAACCCCAACTGGCAAATAAGCACCACACAGCCACTCGCTCACCCTTCACTAAGTCTCTTCACTAAGATCAGGAATAAGATCAGCCCTTCTACCCTGTGGGGAACTGCCCACTAGAAACTGGAGCGGCAATTTTCCTGGAAGAACCCCCTTTGGTGATTGTTTTTCCTTGCAACTCAGGTACCTGCGCCTCTAGGGTCAAGGTAGGTTTTCCACCCCACTTCCTCATGTGCTCTCCATGGTCACGCAGGTAAAACCACTCTATGTGTACCCTCTATATCCTCTCTCTTGAGCAGAGGAACACTTACTCCTAATAGCTGAGATACTGGTCCATACAGGTGGAGAGTAGGACCTATCCTCTTCAAGTTGCTGGACCTTCCAGGACAGTTTCTCCACAGCCAAGACGAGGGAGGAAGACAGACTTTCTTCGTATTCATGGAGCTGGCCAGCCAATTCATCCCCCATTTTTCCCTCTCCGTCTTTCCAGGTCATTACTGCCAATGAGTTGGCACACGACGATGGCGCACTCTGTACAAACTTCCACCACATGGGTTGTGTGCACCTGACTTCATCTGGATCTTTGGATAACTGCTTGTTGTCCAGGTCATCATAAATCACCTCCAGCATGGCTAATCCCCTCAGGTACTGGATACCTCTCTCCATGGTGGTCCACTTGCCTGGGTGACATATAACGTCTTCCTTGAAGGGATACCTGGATACCTTTCCTTCATGCCTGACAGGAGTCGCCTCCAGAGGCTGAGGACTTGTGCCCCTTTTCCAATCGCTTTGTCAATGTCCCCTACCGCTTCCTCCTCCTGTTCTCGTAATGGTCCTGCTTCAGAGTAGTCTGCCTCCTGGCCGTCAGAATAGTATGCTTCTTCCTCCTGCTCCCTCTTAGGAGAATCTTGTTCATCCCTTACTAAACGAGCTGACTTCCACTTCCAATATTTCTTCTTGTAGATAGGGGTGACTGATACCAGCACGGGTTGGTCCCATGGTTTAGCTGCAGTGCCTGTCACCGAGGTTGGAGTAGCCACAGTGCCTGTTGGATTGTTCTCCCTCTCTTCTTCCTGAGGGTGCTGCATAATACCGAGCACGTGTTTGGTAGATACAAGCCAGGGCCCAGCACAGTGCGATAAGTTGTGCCTCTTCGGAATAACCGCAGCATTTTTTTTCAAGCATTCTATCACTTCATCAGGATCCTGTAGTTGTTTGGGAGTGAAGTTCCAGATTATTGGAGGTGAGAAGTTCTCTAAATACCTGACCATAGTCTCCCACATGCTGTGCCACCCATGATTGTCCAGCCTTGGGGGAGATCTCTGGGCAATTTTTTAAAATAGTTGTTTAACCCTAAACAAGACCTGAAACACATTCAGGAGACATAGGAATAGGAACATGCTGGTTTGAACACCCCAAGGATATTCAAAATTCTCAAGAGCTGGTGTAACTAGCCTGAAGGAGAAAGGGAAGGTGAAAGAACAGGGCAAAGCATCCCCCCCTGTCTTCCCTGCAGATTGGTTCTCTGAGGAGAAAAGGTTAAGAAAGTCGTTATTAATAATTTCTGAGAGATGGTGCCCCAGGTACGGAGATGACAGCAATACCAAATACAAATACCAAATTAGCCTTTTGACCAGTAATATTATCGTATCATAAGCCAATGTTACACAGTACAGCAAAATCATAATCCTTACCCATCTCCCAGAGATGATAAACAGCACCGCAGGGAATGCATACTGCAAGTGAGGAATTACAACCATGCAAACAAATAAAACAGCATTGTGGCCAGCGCCTACTAAACTAATATAATGAATGCTTATAACAAATTTATTTTAACACGCTCTGGTCAGATCTGTCCTTATCTCAACCCTTCATGCCTTACGTTGGGCACCAAAAAGGGCTGTCATGGTTTAACCCCAACTGGCAACTAAGCCCCACACAGCTTCTCGCTCACCCTCCCCACCCCCCTGGTGGGATGGGGGAGAGAATCAGAAGGGCAAAAGTAAGAAAACTCATGGGTTGAGATAAAAACAGTTAAATAACTGAAATAATAATAACAACAACAACAACAACAATAATAATAAATTGTAGTGAAAAGGAAAGCAACAAAAGTGTTAGTGTTAGGTTTACGGTTGGACTCAATGATCTTAAAGGTCTTTTCCAACCTATATGATTCTGTGATTCTGTAAAAAAAAGAGAGAGAGGGACAAAACCCAGGAAAAAAAAGACAAGTGATACAACCACTCACCACCTGCCGACTGACACCCAGCCAGTCCCCGAGCAGCGATCGCTGCCCCCCAGCCAACTCCCCCCAGTTTCTATACTGAGCATGCCACCATATGGTATGGAATAGCCCTTGGGCCAGTTGGGGTCAGCTGTCCTGGCTATGGTCCTTCCCAGCTTCTTGTGCACTTCCTTGCTGGCAGAGCATGGGAAGCTGAAAAGTCCTTGACTTAGTATAAGCACTGCTTAGCAACAACTAAAACATCGGTGTGTTAAACATCACTCAACATTAGTCAAACTCAAAACATCAGTCAACATTATTCTCATGCTAAATCCAAAACACAGCACTATACCAGCTACTAGGAATAAAATTAACTCTAACCCAGCCAAAACCAGGACATAAGATTTCATGGAGCATCACTCCAATGGTGTGCATTTACCCAGTGAGAGAACACGCAAGAGAGCAGCAACTTCGACACTTTTTTCCCCTCACATTCTCATAACAGCAACTGTCAGCACAGGATACATTTATATTATTACATTAGTTTGCAGTTCAAAAGAGAAAACTCATCTTTTAGGCAGGAAACACAGCTGAGTCACACTCAGCTCTCCAGGCACTACAAGCATAACTGGCCTAAAATATTTGGATATTTAAATTCAAGCATACCTATCAACAGCAGCTCAAAAGTAGCAACGGGTACTTCTGTGTGAAGGTTGACACTATGTTTTTTCTTTTTGCATATTGCGAAAAAACCCACCACCACTGCACACAGCACAAGGCAGAAAAACCCAACCCTTTGTTTACAGTTTCCATGTGCAGAAGCGGCTGCAGTAAGAAAATTCAGGATGGTGATGAAATGATATAAGAGATTTCTTTCAGAAGACTGGTATAATTTCAAAGCTTAATTTTGAACTTAAATTGGGGAGGGAGTGAGTGGTGGGGGGTGTGTGTACCTCTGTCTCTCTGAGAGGGAAAGAGAAATAGCTTTGGGTTTAGTTTTTTTTACTATGGATTTCAGTTGTGATGCTCTGCTACCTTATTGCAAAAAAGTACCTGCCATTTGTTCTTCATCTGAATTACTAAAGTTATTCTAATTTAACTTGTAGTGGATATAATTACCATATAAACCCAACAATGAAGATGAGGAGAGTCATTTGTGTTTATGCCCATAAAAAAATCTATAGCTGACCAGGGAACTAGGATAGTGAAAATGGTCTCCGAAATATGCATCCCTCTGACAGTTCATCAGGCTCTCTGGACTGCAGCCGCTGCTTTTGAGGAAAGGGGAACGTGCAATGGACTACAATAAATTCATTCCTGACATGGTGAATGTTGTTTATATAAGGCACTCATTTTTTACTGCTGTGGCTTGGCACCATCATGTGGCCACTTTGAGTTTGCTCAATTTAAGTAACCATTTACATTGAAAAATGTTTGCAACAAATTAATGAGAATTTACAAATTGTTTCAGTCTACTTTAGAAGGAGATGGTACATATCTTAAATATATGCTCACAAAAATCTGACCACATTGTCTTCCAATTGTCCTTTTTTTCCCCTGAATCTGTGCTTGTTTAATCATGGTTTTCCTCATGATTTTTACATCAGAAGTTGTTACGCTACAAAAGTTAAAGACATTTTCTGTGGTTGGTCTTGGTTCAAACTTTACCAATAGTGTACAGAAATTAGAATAATATTACAGACAACTATCCTCTTCCTCACTACAAGAGCTTTGTGAATGATTTGCAGGATTCAACATGTCAGTATTTCCTATTTTACATGAGAAATCTCAAAGGATTTAGAATTTCAGTAAATCTCACGAGCATATTGTTTACATAGTTTGATCCAAATAGGTAGTATACATATCGGGACAACTTGAGTTAGGTATTCCTTTTGCAAAGTTTCAGGGTCAAAATCAGAAGTAAGACATCATGTGATGTAAATTTGTATTCTGATATGTTTGCATAATGTTTTAACGTGGATGTAAGAAAGTTTTACCAAGTGTTAGTGTGTAAAAGGCCCAGAGGTAGAATTCTGCATACATTCAGGTTGCTTATACAGAGGTACAACTTTATGCTCACCAGACAAAGGATTGCTATTATTTACTTTAGAACAGAATAATGAGAAACAGCAGCATAATTTACACGAATATATTTTTAGTATTTTTTTGAAAATATATACATCTAGAGTACTTTCAATAATGAAGTACAGTTCAGCATCTTTTTAAGTACAATAATGCTAAATTTGGTTCTGCCATTTTTGTGATAAAATATATAGTTTCAGCCGAAATACTGTACTGATATTTTTTTAAAAATATACAAGTTATATACAAATACAAAATTACATTACAAATCTTTTAATTGCCATCAAAAATAATCTAAATACTTTGCAATAATTTGTACACCCAGACAGGTGTACTGTTTCTAAAAAGACTGCAATAAAAGCAAATGTAGTTTTTCAGATTCCTCAGGCTGAGGTAATGCCCACTTCTTCTTTACATATTGAATGTCTATCTGTCCAGATTCTTTGGCCAGTGCAATGCCTAACAGTCCGTTTGTCTTTTCTGGTTCTCCCAGTAGAGCCATAGTTACAACACTGAAATCAAAAGAACAGGGGAGTGTTTTTAACTGAGGCAAAATTAATAGAAATAGGTGTTTTCAAACGTGCTTTTAGCAGGTTACTTATAATTAACTGATTCCTTTTTTCTGCTCATCACAGTGTGATATTCCTCACTATTTCAAGTCCCAGCATGTTCTTTAGCTTTTCACCAGTTGCAATCATTTAATGTAAACATAACAGGCAATTCTTCCCCTGTTCACAGATTCCATCATCAATTTCTAATCATGACTTAAAAATTATTTCAAGCTTGTAAAAATGAACTATTTTATGGTATTTTCCAGTACAGTGTAGCAACGTTAAAAATTATATTACTTTCTCCCAAGACGAGCAGTGCTTTGCTATAGTTTACAAGACTACAAGGAAAACTTCTCGTTAGAGGGGGGATAGTCACCAAGACTAACTTAAGCCTGGGGAAGACAGCGTCTCCCAGTAGGGCTCCCACCAGGGAGGAAAGAGAATCCTCATGAATATAATTTGGAAAGGCTAAATTAAAACTCCTTTTCTGCATCAATCTACGGGATACCCAGATCTCTACACTGACTACAGGAACAGTATTGTGAGTCTTGGTGAATATGTGGTAGCCAAAAATATTTTCTTTACTTTGTGACAATGAACACAATATATTTCTTTGTATTGGTAACCATACTATATATAGGCATTTTAAAATGTTGTCCAACATCTTGCCTATTTTAGGGGTTGATCCTGATCCAGCAAAGCTATCTTTGAACTTAAGCAGTCCAGTGATTTTAGTGGGAACAAAACTTTTCTCTTCATATAAACAGCAACTGCTCCATGTACAGACATCTGTCCCAACTGATAACACTATACCTGATTTTGATTTATACTAATATTATTTCTCCTTTATCAGACTGTATAAAATAATAAGTAAATAAGGATAAACTAGAATTTAGCTCATTATAGTCTCTTTCCACACCTCCAACAGTTTAAAAAATACAGTTAGAAAAGCAAATTCTAATGAACATTTAATGTCAAGCAAAAGAAACCATCCAAACTCTAATCAAAATTAAGATGATAATGTTTTGTTAAAAATAGAGTAGTGTACTTACTTCTCTGATGGAATAGTCTGCTTTGCCACAGGTAACAGATCATTTTCCAGAAGATCCCAAATGTAAATATTAGATGATCCATCCAGGACAAAAAACACAGCGGGTCGTGTTAAAGCCCACTGCAGGGCAATAATTGGCTGGCCATTTGTGCTGTCATTCCACTGCATGAGGGGATGCTCTGACGTCATTTGGTGTAATCTAATACTTCCATCTGAACAGCCAACCTATATCATAGTCAAAAAGAAAATACTTCCTGGGAACAAAACAAACTAAGCAGGATAAAAAATGCAATTTGATTCTTGAGAATATCAAGCATATAAATAAAATCAGTTACTGACTCAAGAGGCACATCTCATATCTCACTCTATGGACTATCCAGATTTTAACTTTTAATGTGATTTTGAGTTCAAAAGCAGTAACTCTGTACTGAGCATACTACAGTAATCTAATCTACTAATCCTAGGATGAAGCCTTAATTTCTTATTTTTAAAAAAGTTCTCAAACTATCAACTTCACTAATACTGTGATCCAGCACAAATTGACAGGAGTCTGAATCAGGGCAAGGTCAATTCAGACAGCTAATTAAGTAACACATGTAAGCTGTAAAGCCAAGAATAGCTTTCAGTAGGACAGGCTGTGCTTAACATATTGTATAATGATATTAAACTGATTCCTAATGAACAACTAAATCCAAAGACAGGCAGATATCATTGCTTCCAGATATTTTCTTATAACCTTTGTCTTGCCTAGTATAACATTTACAAGTTTGCTCTAATCCAGGTGCAAAAGAAACTATTATTTGAAAACAGAAAATAACTTACTACCCTGGGCCACCTCTACATGAGGAAGACTTCCTAGAATTTTCAAATTATGATGACTTTTTACAGTGACTCTGCAAATTGTGCTTACATTTAAAAGGACTCTGCAGATTCAAACTTGTAGAAGTCAGTATCACTTGAAATGCATTTGGTAAGAACATCCAAGTTCTGACTGCGCAGTGATGACACAAAATACGTATGCTGTAGCCAAACACGTTAATTTTATACCTTAGGCAATCCCAATGAAGTCATGTAAATCATGGCATATTTAGAAAGAAAGCATTTTTAAGAGAGGATCAAGTACAAATATATGCAAGGATAAGCAGATGGAAAATCCTACCAAAGTTAGATTCAACTTGCATTGAATAAACTTTCACAAGGGAGACAAATAAAAACAGTGGGTGTGTCAATATGAACTGCTGAGGGCAGATTTGAACACACCTGACCACACGGTACACTTGCCAGGCATACCCCAAGGGTACGCCTGATGTGGAGAGGAAAGGAAAGCAGGGAATGCCCAGAGCTGCCCCCACAGACCTTCGTTTCACAGCAATACAGATATTTTGTCTCTGAAATTATTATGTCACTAAGAGATGTATAAGAGTGACAAACAACTGAGGCTTCATTAACAGCAGAAGACCTGCTTGCAATGCTGAATTTCAGTAAAAACAAAGAATAAGTTATAAGGCTGAAGTGAGACTGCCATTTGTTTCTGTGAGCCAGATGGTCCACCTTTTACATAAGCGAAGTTCGAACACCAGGACACAAGATTTGTTGTCACCCTTCATGGCAGATTGGAATTAGTGAGGTAAATCAACTATCACATCTAGTTATATACATCAAATTAGAAATCCTCCCTCAGCAAGTAATTAAAAAATGAAACTTGTATTATATTAAAATGTTGTCATACCAAAAATAGCGGCTTTCCAAACGGGAAGAAATCAATTGCATTGATGCTTATTGATCTCAGTGCACTCTCCTGGGGTCTGAACACCTTTGGAACAACTTTTAAATTATGTCTTGTACCATGGCCTACCAGCCCCTACGAACAATATAGAGAAAATTAATTAAACAAAACAAAATTTGCATTATCAGTATTACAAGAAAAAGTGAAATAATTCACAGACCTGCTACCTTAAAAGATCCTTAACAGCTAACAAATGTTAATAGTTAACAGATTTTAGTAATAGTCTCAAATTATAAATTTTATATACAGTCTACTGGTAAAATTCCAAGTAAATGGGGCAGCTTCCAAAAGAAAAAATAACAATGAGATTAATTTCAGCACATTACTCACAATGTTTGTTCCAACAATGAAATGATTAGGATTAGAAGACAGAAATTTAATAGTCAGCGTCTGGGGCATTCTCTGGCGCACGTCCTTTGGGAAAAGGCTAGGAAAAACATAAAGGTAAAAGATTACATAAGCACAGGAAGTTGTCTCCTAAAGCTATGCAAGTATGTACAGAAACTCTTGATATAAAATGCCTAGGACTAGCTCCAGGAAGAAGTGTATATTAAAAAAAAAAAAACAAAAAAAAACCCCAAAAAAACCTAATGAAAATATTGTTAAATATATCTCACATAACAGCAAATTAATAAAGTATAGGAAAAATTAGCTTTTTGAGATACAAATGTAAAATCTAAATGCCCCTGTTTTCTTACCTGTTATTCAATTCCATAGTAGAGCTATGTACTAACTTCACTTTCCCTCCAGGAATTAAACCTAAAATTATATAAAATAATTATTTAAACTGATTTAAGCACTTTGCATTAAGAAAGTGCTATCATCAAATTAAAACCCAAGCTAATAAGGACACTTCATAATTAAATTGTTTATTGTAGATACAGCTTTCGATATGCAAGAATCTTACATAATTTAGAACTATTTACTTCAGAATTCAAATGTGAAGAGTAGTAATCTTTGACAGAAATCAAAGAAAGAGGACAGAGAAAGGGAAACATGTTTACATGTTTGTTTTAGTTTTACAGTATGCATATAACATCCTGTAATATCACTCTGTAAAACCCAATTCTATCAATGGTGAAAATGCACATTTATGTCACTTGGATCTTTGACAAGGGATTATAGTAATGAGAGACTGTAATAATGCTTCCATAAAGTTGGTCTATGTTACTTGTTAGTAGAGAATAACATAAATAATTCAAATCCTTCAAACAAGAATTTTTTTAAGAGGAAAAAAATGAATGCTGGTGGCAGTAAAACTGTGTCAACACATGACCATATCTTTAAAATGTACCTCTCCATAGATATAATACCCAGCTTTAGCAGCTTAATATAGCCAGACATTGCACATGAGCTTATAAATTAGAAAATTGATCAAAAATTCTAGTTTGTTAGCATTACTTCATTGTTTATACATGTATTTTAAAATGTATTAGGATTTTAATCACAGCCTTTTCCAGTTAGGTAAGTATGTAAGTCTAAATTTGTTCAAAGAAAAAAAAATGTAATTTTCTTTGTTCACATAACTCAAAAAGGGCTGAACGGACTTTGTTCTTTACTTTTTTCATGGAAACCTTTTTCTCACACTAAATTAAGTATCTTACCCAAAAGAGAACTTTCAGGACAATTATCAAAATGAAGATATAGGCAACAACAAAAGCATTATAAAAGTTTTGGTTAAAACTAAGGAAAGAACTGAAGGACCAAGAAGGACATAAAATCTCATATTCTTTGGAAAAAAGCTGTTGAGGACACAGAAACCTGCTTTGACATTATAAGAAATGTGGTTGTCTGTGGTGGCAATTACCAACACAGAATTAGCAGATGAGATTCAGATAGCAGTGAAAATAACTCTCATGATACCTAACCAATAACCCCAAATATCAGATATATGTCCTATTCGGAATGAATCTTTTCCTCAGTAATTTTGCTGCCTTCTAAACTATTTTTGTCATCACTGACTCTTCCTCTCTCTTTTAACTTTATAACCTCAAAACTCAAGCACTTTATTCTACCTCTAATGTACAGTACTCACCTAAATCAGTTTGTGAACCAGCTAAATCCGCTTTTTGTAATTCAACAACTACCTGAAAAGTCAATATTAACATTAGTAAGCCATAAATATTTTAACTAGTTGTAATAATGACATAACTCTAAAGGACCATTTAGATAGGTAGGTCTAACATTACAATGATTACAGGTAGATTCTCTATCCCCTGTCAATGTCTGCAATGCTAAAAATAGCTTCACATGCCTGCTGGGTGTTCCCTGCTGGAAAGCAGAATATGGGAAGTTACATTCTATACTTAATCGCCAGTTGGCATCTTGTTGGTTTAGTCAGTCACAAAAAAAACCACCCTAAACCCCCAAATAAGGAACTGTAACACATTTCCTGTGTTTTTCACTATTCATGAAATAGAAAGGGTAGATCATTTGGCCTGAATCTGTTGCTGCTAAGGTACTTAGAACTTTAAGGGACTTAACTAGTGATACAGAAGGGAAATACTTTTATTCCCCTTATTATTCACTGAGCCATTCAGTTCCTCAAGCAAGATCAATTCAGATGCAAACAATAGGTTCAGCAGCTGAGCCAAAGCTACATCAGAAAAAGACTGAAAACATTTGATAAAAAGAAGAGTTGTCAGAACAGTAATTAAGAGCAACAGACCTGGTGCTTACCTGCCCATCATATTTTAGGCAGGGTAATGTTATCCACAGATTTTCATATTTTGCCTCTTGAACATTTATTTTACATAAATTATGAATGTCATTTCTCACATACATCCAGCACAGTCTCTGACACCACTGTGATTCAAATAAAATAAAGTAGGTGCGTGAAAGAGGACTGAGGTCTATTATTCAATTAATAGAAATATGTGAACATATTCCTATGAAGCAGAACTACTGATTGCCTGTTTTCATGAATTCATGTACCTGTTAATAGTTTTGCCTAAGGATAACATCATGGCATTAGGGAGTCAGGTCAAAAATTTTGAGGAGAATTCCAACAGAATGGCTAGTGTTGCTGTACTTCCCAGGGAGAAAATTCTCATCAGAAATCCTGGATTTGGGTTGCTATATTTGAAGAAGTATTTTATTATTCCAACACGTGATACTGTCTCTTTTCATACATATATTACTCACCCACATATTGAGGATTCCATTTTCATCCATAGAAGCTATCTGAAATGGAGGGCCTGACATTTCTATGGAAGGAATAGTAACAATTTATATTCATACACTGCCCTTCATCCTGAACAATATCAAACAATTTGAAACATTTCCTAGGTTAATACATTCTCTGAAACTTTTAGGATCCTCTCAGCTGCATAAAAAAAGGGAAGTGCCCTAATTCTACCAAATAAGAAAAAGGCATGAAACTCGTATGTTCAGTTTGTCCTACTAGATAGGCAGATGTTCTCTGTCTTCATCTTTTAAAACGTCTGGATTCTGCACGGACTTTGGAACAGAACATAAAGTGCAATAGATGAAATCTTGCAAAACCTGCAATATGCAGCACATTTCTTTGGACTACTATGGATTTCAAAGTGAAAATCTGCAATGGAAGTAATAACGTCTCCTCTAGCATGCTGCTTGAGAATTTTGGGGCATGAGGATTAAAGTTTCTTTGCAAAGGTTGGTCATAAAAAATTAGGCAAAAGGCACAGGAAGAACCACCAAGTACAGTCACATATTTTAAGTGCTTTCAGATATCAGCAAGTTGCTCCACTTTTTTAGATAGGGGTTTTTTTGGACATTGCAGGAGCACTAAGACTTCTCTAAAGGCATTCTGGTTTCTTTAAAGACATTACAGAAGCACTAAGACTTCTCTAAAGGCAGCTTTTGAGTGATAACTTGTTTTATTATGGAACAACAAAATATTGTCTTGAAAACAGACATTATAATAAGCAGGCACCCACATCTGATGCGAAAGTGCACTGAATGAACACTACATAAAAATAAGAGCAGAAAAAAACCATGGATGTTGTATGCAGTTGATACTACAGACAACTCAAGAGGCAGAATAGAATTATAAACTGGATTTTGGTGATGATATATTTGTTTCACTAGATACCTAAAGAAAACCTCAGATGTATTGATGCTTTGAAGAGCAGCTTACATACCCTCCTGATAAGAGAGGCTTGAGAGCCCATACTTCTGATCAGTGTAGAGAGAGGTTGAGACAGGTTCCACTGCTAGTATAGGAGAGGTGTGGTTTACTGATTTTAGAATGCCATCTGTAATTAAGGATGATGAAAAGGTAAACACTATATTATTTTCAACACAAACAACAGCAAAACCCTAATCACTTTTCAGCTTATAGGAGAATGACGATTACAAAGAATGAATGGCAAATAATAACTTCATAAAGAATTACTTTGTAAGTCTCAAGTATAATACTGCAAACTGTTTTCTAAATTAACAAAACGCTACTAGATAAATCAATGTTTCACCATTTGTATTTACTTCCTATTTTCCAAATGACTGCTGCACCATTTATGCCACTGTATGAGACATTTCATGAAAATCCACCATTTCAGGGTTACCATGAAACGAATTACATTAATTTCAAGCCCCATAAACAAGAGAAGTAGAAATAAATCACTGCTTACTATAGAAAAGACACAATTGAATAAAAATTACTCTTACAGAGTATTATTTAAGAGAAAGTAACTACGCTGAAACAAACAATTCACCACAAGAATATGCATTTACCCTTTAATAATATTTTTAAATAAATGTCTATTTAGAGCAATTTCAATATGCTTTCTTTGTCAGATACTCTTGATTTCTGGACTTGCTCTGTGCACTGAACTGAATCTCATTTAAGACTAAAGGCATAAAGCTTCCCAAGTACACAGCATTGAAAAATGCTTGCTTATATAAGCAACTACATGAAACTGTATACACACATTTGACTACTAGCCCATTGTGCAACACAAGACCAAGCATCTTTGTTTTACTAAAAAAATTAAAAGTCTATCAACAACCAACTAATGTTTACTTTAACGTGGCTGCTGCAATTAGATACACTTGTGAACAAAGAGGATTTTGTGCATGTGTGTGGTGTTTTTTTTAGAAAAATAATAGTACCTCAGTGTAAGTTAAATGGTAGCACCCGCACACAAAAAAAGGAAAAATACATAAAGAAGGACTTATTTTGCAATAATAGAATTATTAAAAACATATTCCTCTGCGTTATTTTTCACTCTAGGGTACAATACAGTGCCAAGAAAAATGGCACCAATTTATAATTAAGACTGAGATGAATCAAGGGTCAAAATGCTGGTATATACACCTTATTCCCAGTCTCTCAACATACTACATACATTGAAAACTTCAGTAAGATTAATGACTTGCTCCTCTATTTAAATTTGCAATGACAAACATTGGTAATAGGCATAAAGATCCGTTCATTTCCATCAGATTCATAAAATTGTAAGGATCTCATACACCAATTCAAATGCAGAGTGGAGTACTTAGGATTGCGTCTTCTAGTATGTCAGTTATACGCCCTACATAAACTTCTCTAACTTTTGAATTTGTCATCCATGGATTATAAGAAAATTTATAAAAGCCTATGTTATTTTGATCATACACTAAGGGATCAGAAGCGTAGAAAAAAAGAGAAATGCAACGACAAGAAAATGTCAAAGGATGAAAGGAAGTCACCCACAAGCACTTTTGAAAAGTAAACTTTCTTCTGGCTTCCCAATATGTATGCAACACTAATTTAGGCCATATCTAAACAATGCAACAAATTAATTCCATGTTATTTTTTGTATCTGTGCTTCTCTGCCATTAAGGACCTGGAGAGAGCATCCTATAGCTCCCAACTGGCCCCAGTGCTAGAGATTTTGCTCATGTGACAAGCTGGATGACAGAAAAATATATGTCCAGGTTTTGCTCCAACATACAATTGATACATTTCTAGAGATACTGAACCAGAGAGCTTTTGGGTCCCAAAGTTTAGTCACAGCTTCAGAATCCCTTCAACAAAAGACTAAAAGTAACTGACTGCTGACTATGAAGTTAGAATTCAACTTACTCCATTATATAGAGACATCTGACATTTAGCCTTCATATACTACTTGTTTCCAATGATGTGACCCCCAAAATTACTCATATATGCTGAACCAATAGCATCATAAAAAGACAGTTGTATATGTAATGAAAATGAGAAATTCCTAGATTATATATTGCTACAACAATTGATAAATTGACAAGAAAAAAACCAGAATCCTGACTCAACTATTAGTGTACCTAGATAGAATCTAGAAGGGATAAAGTTACATAAGTGGAATTTTAGAATGCATAAAGGTGAGATTCAGACCAAAGATTAAGACACTTAAAATGGTATCTACATATAAGAAAGCTGTATAATATCTGTAAGTGAAACTAAATCTAATCAAAACAATCAATCCAGCTAACCATATACAGATATCTACATTAGGATGAGATTAATAGCTCTCTAGATACCAGAGAATAGCACTGCACTGATTCTAACAGAGGTTACACTTGCATACACTTGGATACGTATCTTGCATGCAACCTTACAGAAACATCAATACTTAGGGGACAATTTGTACCGACTGAGACCTTTAAATGATGTTTGAAAAACTCTGTTTTACAGTCTTAAATTACTTCAATTTTTTTTAATTACATCTTAATATGTGTGTTTAATGGAGGTTATATTAAGGGAGGTAAGATGATGAAAATTGACTAAGCTAATGATTTCAGATGAGGTAGTAGTAGAGTAGTCCATTTTAATATTACAGTGATCCTTAAGTTCTGCATCTGGTCCATCTCTCTATTCTCACTGCTCAATACATATCAAGCTGGCTTACATTTCTTTACAGCTATTACTGATTGGCAATTTTTACTAGATTAAACATAATCCCTGAACTGGCTAAACTAGGCTACTGAGAAAAAGTGTTCTTAGTAGAATTAGTAGTGGAATTGTTTCACCACCCACAAAATGACTAATCAGAATGCATAGATACTAACCAGTGGAAAATGTTGGAACTCTAAACGTCCAGTCAGTTTCACAGATCGTCATATGAGGGTGCATTCTTGAGTCTTCTCGAAGATCCCACACTAACAATGAACCATCTACTGTTCCAGCAAAAACTAATGTTGCTTTATTGGGACTAAAGCAGCAACATACCACCTGTTAAGCAGTAAAAATATGCATGGTTGATATTATGATAAAGGCCAATGATTTGATAAGCCTGAAATATATTTGTTCTTCCTAGGCATGCAAATCCAGAAAAGACAGGTGTTTGCAGCAGAAGGACAATTTATTTAAAATGGAAGTAGGATACAAGACTTTCAGTAAGCCTTCCCTTTTCAAGACAATTGTTGTGTAATCTGCATCTACTGCCACAGAGCTGAAGGGGGTGATTCAACTATATGATAGTGATGGGTAGAGAGAAGTCCTGACATCTGAACCAGCTGTTTTACTTCCATTCACTCTTCAGCCATGAAATGGAGTCAAAATTAAAAAAAAACAACCAACCAACCCACTATGACCATCACGACATTCTAGTACTGGAGCACAAAATGGAATGAGAGTAGTGTTTTGTTCAGTAGGCTCAAACATGTATTTCAAAAGATAACATATCTTGCAGCAAGACAAGAAAAAATACACATAATAAAGCCATTTATTCAATGTGCAACCATACAATGTTATTAAAACATACCTCTGAGTCACACGTTAAAACTTTCTGAGGACTGGAGGGCTGCCAGATGTTCCAAACACATATGATGCTCTTTCTGTTCAGTAAAACACCACCTGCCTTTTCAGGTAATCCATGAACAGAAAGTACCAACTGCCTCTGAACTTGAGAGACATATAGGCAGGATATTTTTCGGTCTAAACCATTTAAAAAAAAAAAATCAAGAAAGAAAAGAAATAAATAAAAAGTAAACTCACTGCAGATGAAAAAGCATATTTAGCTGCTATAGCAACAACCAAAGAAGCTAAGACGTAATTACGAAGAATATTTCTATTAATGGTGGGTGGCCTTTGATGCTATACAAGAAAAAAGATGGACTAGAGAAGGAATCCAAAAAATCAGAAGTAAGTAGAAAGCAAAAAGGAAGAGAGCCAGGAAGTTAATAGAATAATTATTCTAGGCATAAGCAAGCCAATCTGATTTGACGCCAGTATAAACACTGAAAATTACGCTAAGTCTCAAACAGGAAACAGCACAGGCCAGGCTTTTTCTGCTTAATTTCATGTGTTCATGTTAGAATACGTATGGTTTGTGTTATAATAGGTCTTCCTAACATAATTACAGATGTTTTATTTTTCATTTTTCTTTTCATCTGAACATCTACTGTTTATATGGGGAAGATACAACTGCAGTTCAAATATATCACGCTATATTCTCCCTGTTAGGTAACCTTGCTTTATTTGCAACTTTGGCTCTACTGTCAGCATAAAGAGTCTAAATGAAATTACACCTCTTGGGATGGCCTTTCAACAAGAAATTACATCTGGGGCACCCCTATATCATGCTAATCACTGGCTACATTTCTGGTTTCACAGCAGCTAGGATGCTCTGACGTTCCCTATGTGAAACCAATCTGCACAGTTAGAGCAAGATTAGCACAATTTACATCATCTATATATCCCGATATGTGCTGTTTGCACTTCAGTCATGACAAAGAGCATGGTATTTTGCATAAGGAAGAAGAGTTCACACTGTATACTAAAAGGTGTAGAATAAAGTTCCCTTACCATGGAGGAATGGCTGGTTAGTATTTAACTGGAAACAGCTATCACTAATAGACAGACTGGTTTGTCGAGATCTTAGTTTCCACCTGGGTTGTGTTGCAACTTGATCTTCCTCTAGCAAAACAGCAATCACCTTTCAAACATAATTACATTTATAGAAATAAAAAGGTCATCTTATCTTTCAGCTTTGCTATTTGTAGCTTTCTAAAGTATGTGGATTAATTTAATAAACCTTTATCAACTCTCTTGTTAATTTTATATCTTTGCAAATACGACTTTACAGATGTAAAAGTTGCACAGCTCTGGTTCCATTCCTTTGCAGAGAGATGAATCTCACTGATAATGAGTATTATTTAAGTAGTTTATTTAAATTAGTCAGAACAAGTACTGTAAGTGATCTATCACACTGTATACTGATGCACACAACTCATAAGGGATATTAAGTACATAAGTGTACCTGGCAAGCAGACCGGAGGAAATTTGCTAATCTTTGTGAATCAATTTTAGGTGTTAGAGTTCCAATCACTGACATATCCTGGCTGTTTATGGGACCTAAGAAAAAACAAAACCCAAAACTAAACTTGAAGCTTCAAAAGGGAATCAAGTAAGAGAACCATAAGAACAATGTAATTTTTAAGCAAAAGGAGAGTGGCAGGAATCAACTTCTCTTCAGCAGAAATAACAGTACTGAAGAACAAGAACTGTTGGGGAATCCTATCTGCTGCCAACAGAAACGGCAACCCAGAAGGAAGAAACTATTTCTGCCATTTATTCTCCACCCCCTCCACAAGGGGATTCAGAGTGCCTGTAGCAGTTTGCTGTCAATGCAGCCTGCCACATCACAAATTCTGACAATTAATGGGTTCAAAAGAGAAAGTTTACATGCATACATCCATAAATGAATAAGATTAAAATGTTATTCACCTCCAGATACAAGGGCACTTTCTCCTGGATGCTGTGTCCATTTCTCCAATGTCTCAACTTTCTCAGTCTGAATGTCTCTCTCAAGATTGTCCTCATTACACTGAACATATGCCTAAAGTAGAAAGATAAAGTGATCAATATATGGGCGACACAGCTAGGAATGACAGCACATAACTGAATAGAACTTAAACAGTCATTTTAAAACTGATGTGCTCAACCTCTTCTGTTTGTAAATTCAGACCTAAGCATACTGACACAGACAGCGCCACTATTTTGTGCATGCACATTTCGCCACATTTCGCACAAGAGTGCTAGACCTACTGCAAAAATACAGAATGTCTTACACTGTGTGTAAACACTAAACCCAGCATACCTGGGACAGTGAGCCACAAACATAAAGAAAGTCCTTCAGAACACAGGGAAGGAACATGAGAGAGTCCTCTTCTAACACAGAAAGGAAATGGCCTGTCTGGCCAAAAAGTTTTAATATCATTGCTTTACGGTAAGTAAGGCTTAGAGATGAAAAATATTAATTTATTACTTTACTGTCCTATTAGCTTTAGTAACTTTCTTTTGTAAGGAAAATTATTCTCCACAATAAGAATCAGCACTTTCAGGATTTAAATATTACTACATATTTGTTACCCACCTGCTTAGTGTTCATTTTACCAAAATTCCTGATATACATGTCGTACTCATTTACAGGAGGCAAATCCAGTAAAGAAAAACTAACTGAGAAGTCCAGATCAATTAGTGGCAGAAGTTCTGAACTCCGTTTTCTTTAGAATGAATTACAAAAGAAAAACAAAAAAAAATGGTTAAGACCAAGTGTTTGGTATTCCAAAAGAAAAGCAACCTAATTTTGTACAGTATCAGAGATCTAACAATCCCCTGATCTATGTGAACTGAAGCTGTACCAAAATTAATTGATAGATAAAAATATATCAATAGAAGTACATATAATACTGTTATGAATTCTCATTTAATGTTACACTGAGATAATTATCAGATTTGAAAATGCAATACTGGTTGCAAGTGGCAAACTTACGTGTTTTATTATAAAACAAACCCAAACTTTCACAGCCTAGCACCACCACCTTGGCTAAGTATTCAAAAGCTGTTCCGTGAGGTAACAGATGAATGTCACTTTCTTCCTATAGTTAGGATAGTGGCTAATTCTTCTAAACTCATTTTATTAACTTACATCACCTATACGTGTACATGCTTTATAAAGATCATCCATAATATATATGTTTTGGTTTTGTTAGGCTTATTCAAATGTATTTTGAATGACCTCCATTGGTAACAGACTGCATGAATTTGTACCTCTTTATAAGACCAGGGAAACAAATAATAATAGCAGCAGTCCTAAAATAATTTTAAATATATACATGAAATGAATTTATTGCTGATTCCTAACCTGTGGACATGAATACTGACCTCTTCCCCAAAAAGTAGGCCTCCAAAAATCATCAGTTACTGGACTATTGCACTTGATCTAAATTGTATAAAAATAAGTACTCAGTACTGAGGTAGACTTTCCACTTGGATTTTTTGTTTAGAAGAAGATTAGCACATTGTACAGTATTTGAGATACCTGAATCTCTTTGTCCTATGAAATGCCAAATCTTTACATCTTCCTAAATTCCCTTTCTGGAACGACTAAAAAATAACTCAACTGCCTTATCCAGCTTCCCTCAATCCTTTTACTTTCTGCCTACCTCAATTCTTACTTTTTTCATCTTCGCTCCCAAATAAAACTATATTTCGATTCTTAATTGGAAAACAAGTCTATCTTCATATACTGTATCTTACTCTGACAAGATGCTAAAAACATTTATGTGATGTTACTTATTATCATCAACTACAAAGAGATTCCTACCGGTCCACTTGTATGGATGTGTGGATAATGAAAACACAGTTAATCTTTGTCACAATTTACACAACTATCTATCTACTTTAATGTCATAAAAATGTTAAAATACTACTTTATTTTAAGAGTTAACTGCTTGAATTACATACAGATGTCAGTTTACAAGTTAATTCCATGCTCTTGCTATCGTACAGATTTCTTGGCAACGAGAAAATTTTTGTCATCTTTTCCCTTTCTCTCTCCTGCACTTTCAGATTTTTTAAATATACTTAATATAAATACAACCCAGATACAATTATGGGTCTGTAGCAATTCCATATCTGAACAGTCTTCTAGATGCATACTCTAGTTGCAATTTCTTCTCAGTAAGATAGTCTTTGAAAAGGGAAAAGACTAGAGCAACATGAGCTGGAATTGCTCCTCAAATATTTTAGGCTGGATTTTTCTTTATGCATAGGGACAATTTTCACATCTCCTTTTTGCTACTTAACGACATGTATTGCATTTTCTTATCCACATTTCTATTTTTACCTCTACTTCCTAATACACCACCTCTTCAGAAACATTGTGGCACGGATTGCTGAGATCTAATTCAGATGCATTATAGTTGCTTCCTAGTTACAAATCTTAGTGATACATGCAGACAAATCCTTAAAATAAACTAATAAGCCTCATATTAATACTTACAATTCCAAAGTGCCACAGCTCATTTATGGGATGCTTTCAGTCTATTTACTGGTAGCAATGTATTATTACAGCATTAAATTCCACAAACTCTTTCTCATTCCATGGGAATGCTAGTTATCTTCACAGGCTATATATGTTGTTAGCATGTACACAAAGTTATATACATAGTCATAATCAGTCATAGTATATAATCAGTAGAGGCTGACAAACATTTCAGAAGGCAATTCTTCAGAGAGATGCCTTCCTGAATTTCCTCATCTGTCTCCATGGTCTAGAGAGGAAGGCTAGACAATGGACTCGTGTAAAATTTGGGCATATAAATTTAGGCAAGGTGAATTAGACAGCCTAGAGAATAAAATCTCCCTTATGTGGAGATTAGCCACTGATGTGTAGCCAAGAAGCAGTGGAATCTAGTATTATCAATAAAATTTAATATTCTTGCTTTATGCATCCAATTGATGTAAAAGAAAATCGGAGATATATATAGTGCTTCAGATAAATCTGGAGCTCCTGGCAAGTTCCACAAGAAATAGGCATCAATTTGTTTCTTTAATACAGAGATGTCTTAGATGTCTTAAATCTAGATCAATTTTAGATCAGTAATAACATGTTTTTGCACCAACTGGTGCTATCCCTGAAAGGGAACATGCTATTTTGGCAACCGTATGTACCATATAGAGTCTTGATTATTTCAAGAAATTACACTTCTGCAGAGCCCTGACAGCAGCTAAAAGGCTTGCTCTTTAGTACTATAAGTGAATATCTATTTAAGTGACTGAAGAATCATACAAAGAAATTACAATCCTGGCAACTAATTCTGTAATATAATGATACACATAAACTGATATATAGATAAATTTCTGTTATAAAATGACATGTAGCAAAGCCTGTAAATTATATTTACTTAAGAACTAATTACTGTTAGCTTACAAAATAATATTTGACTCTAAAAGCCTCAAGTTTATAAACTTCACATATTTCAAATATAATGAAAAAAATTACATCTCACACAGTGAGTTGCCGTTTTGTGTGCATTATTTAAAATACACTTACTTCTGCTTACTAGCCATACTTCGGCTACTTTGTCGTTGGTTTGCCATTTGAAAATCCATGAATATTCCACAAAAAGAGTTTCTGACAGAAGGGTATTGCCTTTCTGTGATTTTATAAAACATTGTTAGTGTTATAATTCACACTTTACAGTGCATTAAAATGTAAAGCAGTCAATCTAAAAAGCAACAGATTTATTACGACACAGCTACTAAAAGTTACTTAGTTTGCACATTACACAACGTGCTCTAGCACAGTTATCAGTACAATAAGCTTCTTAACTTCAGTAATGGGCCAGCATTTTTCCCTTATTATGGTCCTTTACCATCAATTCAAAATGACTGACCATTGTAATTTTTATTTTAGAAGACTATGATGCAGGAAGTGCCTCTTTCTTTCTCCTGCCATTAGCAGGTCCCTTGTTCCCCTATGTACTGTAAAACGCCCTATGACCAATTCTAAAAATCATATCAAATTCACGCAGACTACACCATGTGCACGCTACATCTCTAATAAGAATTCATCACTACAGCTAGTGGAGAACCTCATCAACACAAGCTTAACTGGTGCCCTTGGATGAATAAGCAAAACATTGAAAAATGTTGCTTTAAAAGCCACAGTTAATGGAACAACTACAATATCTGATGTCATGTTGATTTTACTCCCTTTCCTGGCTAGGTGGTAGCTAATTGACCTTAATATCCAACTTCCAGTCAGGACCAATGGTGTTTCACTTCCTCAGAGGAAGGCTGCCTTTTGACATAATACTTGTAAAATGCTTTTAAACTTCTAAAATCATTACCAGAATGTTCAACAACCATTTTAACGAAATGAGATCAAAACTTAATCAAAAAAAAGTGTTGTGTAGTTTTCAATAAAGCACTAAGTGCTACAATTCAGAATTTTAAAATCTGACTCTATATTAGAATTCCATCTTATTCATTAGATCTATAGCATTAATGGAACTCTTTTATTGATTCCATATTGTTTATTAGAAAAATAATAATAATTGCATAAATCTTCTGCAAGAAGAAATTCATATTACATTATACTGATTCTGACTTGCAATGACTACTTAACCGAAAATCTACTGATACTGTAAAGACTTACAGAAACTCCATGCTATTCTTCCATGACTGTATTAACTTTGTACGAACTAGAGTAAAAAGCTGTTTAAGATTCTTCTGCACAATGATTCTATACTGCTGTTCACATGAGGGGAGAGTGCAAAGGGGAACCACAGCTGTAGTTAGTTAAATAAGTAGATCTGGCACTCACAGGTATCAGATCAAATGAATACAAGACAATTCCATAGTCACATTTCAGAAAAAAACCTGCATTTTAAAAATTATATAGAACTATATATTTAAGTAGTATGTCTATTTCTCTCGCCTTCCTACCCAGAGCAGTGGCTTCAACTTTGCTTAAAAGAAAAAGGCGAATTAATGTCACCGGAAGCCCCGAACTGTTCTAGCACTCCTCCAGTTTTTAAAATCCAGACTCTCATATCCTCCTCTTACCCAAAATAAGACATATTAAATGTCAGTCTGTAAATTTTTATACTTCACATTTTAAATGATTAGTAATGCCTCTGAATCATTCTTTAGCAATGTGAAAGTTACAGTACTTGCCCACAAAACTAAGTGACTCATCCAGAGGACCAGATTTCTGACTTTAGGCAAACTTCTACAAAAAGTGGCCTGTTTACTCTAAGTTGTATGTGTTACTCATACATTTTATAAAAAAAAGACTGCTATCTAGTCACATACCCATGATTGGTTCCTTTTTTTCATTTTCAATCTTCTTTGGCAATGAAGTACAAATTCTATCATTTTCTGCACTAATTGCTCTTTGAATTTCTTCAATTTCTGATGTTCTGGAAAACGGAATCTCTCTTACGTTTTCTTCTGCATCTCTTTCTTCACCACTTTTGTCTTCATAATCATCAAAATCATCTTCATAATCCTTTAAAAGTAGCAGGACTTTAAATAACTAATAAACATGGATTATAGATGTATTTTTCAAGATCTTTTTAAGAAATTATAAAAGGCTGTCTAAATAAAAATAAAATTCTCATACAGATGCCTATAAATCCCCTTACTGAAAGGCATTTTAAAATAACTGTTTGATAGAAAGAAAATGGCATGTCTTGATTGTGTGGTAATTTTAATCAAGAGAAGACAATCCCACAGTGTTTTTCTTCAGTGCCCAGAAGAATCCTTTTTTTTTTCCTTTAAATAAAGTAGGAACTATATGTTTAGGTGAATTATGTGTGCTTTAAAGAAATAAAATGACAGTGTTCAGTGTTATAAGTGCTTCATAGATGTATAAAGTTGTTTATTTGATAGTTTTCATTCAAGCTGCCCTTCAATGGCAGGCTCAAATTTACTGAGCTACCACACTATCTGTTTGCAAGTCCATGCATAAGGATCATACTTCAATAATTCTCTTAACTAAGACAATTCATCTCATGCTAAAATAGTCACCTAACACAAATTATATGAACAAGTCTTAAATGTGCTCATTTCTCTCCACTGAATGGCAAAGGGCTACTATAGTGAACAACTCAACAGTGGACATGACTCCTAACGTAAGCGGAGATGAATTCTAGCTTCGCTGAACGAAGATGTAGCTGATTCAGCTAGCAATGAAAGCACATTCAACACGCTATTCTATCTTAATAACTTTAAAGTAAACATGAGAGAGCTAAAAGTAAGAGGGTTCCATTAAACAAATTTGTGAAGGGACTGCTGTCAATACTTTTTTCTACGATATTTTTGTAATGAAAAACAATGATGCGCTTTTTTCCTCCTGAAATTGATTATTTGCTCCCATTACTTAAAAAAATAGCATTTTTCACAGAAAATCATTTAAATAATTTAAGTCCTGGAAGACAGAAAGAGCATTCTGTGAAGACTTCAACTCAAAAGCAAAAGTTGGTTCCGAACCCCTGATGAAAACTAAGTAAATATATAGCAGAGTGTTTCCACATAACATTTTAGTTACTTATTATCTACTGTTAGCCAAGTTAAGGTCACTGTCACAAAAAAAGAATAAGTAAAAACCGTGTAACATCCTGTAATTTTTATTTCTGTGAATAAAGTTAATCACTATTTTAATACTTGAGAATTACTTCAAAAGGACAATTGTATGCTTTTACTTACTTCAAAATCATCTTCATAATTTGCTGATAAGTTATCAAATCCTGTGTCTGAATTATAGATGTGTGTATCTTTCATTTCCTAAATGAGAAAAATAAACTGTTAAATAATCTTACAAAAAAATGAAATCTTCATCTGCCAAATCTTAGCATAAAGATAGATGAATAGTTGTTCTTCTCAGATATTTCTACATTTTCAAGCAACCAACAACAAATTCAGTTTAGAAATATAAATAAAAGTGTATTAACAGTGATAATTACTGACTTAAAATAACAACACCAGAAGAAAAAACAGAACTCAACCCTATCTTGGGAAGACCAACTGTTTTCCCACCAGTATTTTTACTGGGAAAGATATAAAACTGCTGTGTTGCCTATAATTGCAACAGTATACAGTAGCTCTTATGATGGTATAGCAACAAAATAAGACTGTTTACCTTTCCAAGGATTAGACAAAATTATCCCTATACCTAAGTTATACTGGGGGACTAATAAAATAGTGCAGATATTGGAATCAGGAAAAGAGACAAGGATACAACAAGAAATTAAGATATTTGAAATCATAATTGAAAATAAGATATTTTTAAACATAAATAATTTTGTTAACATTAAATCCTCTACTGTATTTACATGAAATAAGATTTATGGCATCCCTGAAATAACTTCAAAGAAATTGCCTTTCTCTAGCTTATTGAACTTGATTAAAATAATGCCATTTAATTACCCCAACATGTACCCCAAACAAACATAAAACTTAAAATGACACACAGCGATCTATCCCATCTTTAGTCAGCCTTTTCCTTCAATAGCCTCTTCAAACTCATAGATTCATAGACATTATCCACATGTAAGGGTTCTCAACAGATTTCAAAATGGAAATAAATGTGAGGTTTTATGACAATTATCTAGCATAACAGCACACCTATTACCTGCTACTACATTTACAACCAAAGGATAGCAGCTGGCTGTCAAACGCCAAGTTAGGCACACTTTTGATCCTTTCATGACTCTTCAAGAGGTAGAACCACCCAGTTTTCACAGAATGTAGTACTTTCAAAAGTATTAAGGACATTATATAGCAGTAAACAGCTTCTATGGATACCTTATTTTTCAGAGTCATCAGACTCCTAGAACTAGAACTAGTACTTCACTCTTTCTGGTTGCCGCTTTTTGTCATTTCTCAGATCAATCTTTGGATCAAGAATAAATTATATTAGTCAGGTTGCCCATCCAGGCAAAACTGCCAAACCTGGGCAAAATTCCCCCAATTTGTTCTGCCTGCAAGGTTGCAGGTACCTAGCAGTAACTAATTCACATAGAATTTTTTTAAAATCCTTATTCCATTTAGTCAAAGACACACCTAGTAATACAGCCAACAAAGATGGTTATAGTCGTTATTACCTTACTATAATCATCTCTGAATATGCCTATAGAGCTGTAATTTTTATTAATAACACATAGATGTTTATAACATTGCATCTGTTACACATGTAGTTTTTACACACTGAAAACCTCCACCTGTCAGTAGTTGTCAAAATCTTACCATCCTCATAAGAACCTCCTACATTCTCATAGGAAATCAGAATCATGCTATCACAGCTAGGTTCCTACTTTAAAGAATATATGGAGAATATATTGTCAATACAAAGCAGGATTAGGAAGTCATGCTGGAATACCTGGATGACTGTGGCATTTGGAGTAACAAGTATATGAAGACATTCAACAGCATAAAGTGCAAACCCATGGAATTTGATTTAATTAACCCTGCTGAGTCAGGTCTTAAGTAGGGATCTCACCCTCCTGGGTTGCCTCCTATTGCCAATGAAGACAGAGAAGATAATGGAAAAGGAGACCAAATATAAAAGGACTGAACTGCCTATTTCTCTCCACAAACTACAAAGGAAATTTAGGTCCTCACCACAGACAATTCACACCTAAAAGTGAACTGAATCGAGGCCTTAAAGATTAGCATCAATGCCAGCTGCTACCGGGAACCTCAGCTGTTGGAAACAATTGAGGAAGAGAACAGTCTGAACATACTAGTTGATCCAGGATGACTGTTGGCCACAATGGTAAGAGCTGTGCAGACTAAATCTAAGAATATGTCAGAAAGCTACTTCTTTCAGGAAGAGATAAGTATTTGTGTCATGTATAGTGTTACAGAAGGCAGTGATGAAAATTCACATTCAGTACTGTGTTCAACTCTGGTCACCCATATTCAAGAAAAATTACTGCACATTGAAACAGCAGCTGCTAGAATGATGAGAGGAATGAAGAATTTGGCTTGTATAGGTCAGCAAAATTAAGTCAGAGAAGAGACAAACTCGCTTTCTGTAAGCTCATTAGGGGAAGAAAACCCTAAAAAAGTATTTGAGCTAAATGCTAGCACTATAGCAAGAATAATGGAAACATGTTGGAAATTAGAAGAAAAGAATAACAGAGGTCTTAGAACATCCTTGAAAGAGAAGTATTTCTGGCATGAGAACAGCCAGGTTTTAATAGAAGTTAGTATGGTTTTGAAAGATACATGGCTGAAAGATATATGAAAGATATATGGCTGCCCATAATATGAGAATATGGAAAAGGATGTCTTCATTAGGTACTACTACTTTTTCCTAGATCAGGACCATAATCCTACAACATTCCAAAACAGAATTTGGATTTTTGTTATGGCAACTATTTTAAGAGACATATGAATTACATTGCTAGCTGTATTTTACTTGGCTTCCACTACATATTATTTGTCTAGGTCAGCTATTTATAGAAAGAAATAATATACTTTAGGTATGTGTAGATGATTTGTATTACACATCTAAACTCTTCCCACTTACTGAGAATTATTTTTTCAAGCACAGAAGACATTGAAATACAGTTGAATAGATGGCTACCTTCAATGCTTAGCAAATGTATACAGAATAAATTAATTTTCTAATGCTGTATCCAGAAAGAGAGGTTAGGAGATACCTGAAGACCAATATACATTAATCTTACCTTATCTTAGAATGGCATTATATTGAAATACATATTGTAATTGTTATTAGTTCCAAGAAAAACGCAACATTCTAAGTTCCAAAGCCAAATATTTTTACCTCTTGTCTTGTGTCCCTTTCCTCTTTTTCAATGAGTTTTCCTTTATCTTTTACAGTCCTATTGACAGAGAGAATATCAATTGTATTGGTTAACTCAGAAGAAAGCACTAGGTTTGTTTTGGTTTTGTTTTCGGGGGGGTGGGTGGGGTGGGGTGGGTGTTTGTTTTAGAAAAAATAGGTCTTTTTTCCTGAAAAGGAAAAAAAAGTTGAAAATTTCCAATAAACTGAAATATTTCTACAAATACTTTTATAGATCTCTATTTATGATACAAAATGATAATGAAACAGCCAAGTGATTAATCAGCTAAGAACTGCAAAAACCTTGTCCAAATTTAATGCCTATAATTGCATCAAAATGGAAGAAAAAGTAAGGAGGAAAAAACCGATTGAACCCACATATCTATTAGTTGTATTAATATCTGCAGCAAACTGGAGATCAAGATCAGGTTGGTGTAATGTGCCCTAAAGCTATAAATCATAGATTGACATTCAAAGCTGGTCTTTCATTCAAGGGTTTTATTTATGAGGACAATACAATCAGGGTCAGAGAGCAGGAGAAAATCAACAACCAGCTCTGCTCCTTAACAATCTATTTGATTATTTTATAAGTAGACTATCAGACTTCAAGAAGAGAATGTTCTGATTTCTAAGTAAGAGGGTGTTCATATATACTGCTGTTGGGACTGATGAACGTAAGAAAAGGCAACAATAAAAATAAAAATTTGGCTGGATCCTCTCATAACAAATCAGAATGATTCAACATTGGCAGTGCTTGAGGCTGAACCAGGGTTTTGGGACATCCCAATAAACCATACTGCCTTCCTTGCCATTCAGAAATGGCTAACTCCTGTTTCCCAGCTATGCACAAGCAATGACTCCCCCCCACAACACCCCATCAGCAATAGCTTCAAAATATATATTTGTGTATATATGGGATATACAGGGATCCTGTATATTTGGCACTGCTTGACGCAGTTGAGTGCTGCTGCTAGGAAGCATCCCAACGTATGTATTCTGAAATATTTCATTTTTTTCTTTTGTACAGGAATACACTTCCACAATGACAAATTCACTACGACTAAAGTGATCTGTCCCATGCTTAACAAACAGTAGTAACACTTAGCCAATAATGGTAGTAACTTCACTATCTCTGTCAGTGTCCCCAGAAGCCAGCATGCCAGTCTTCTATTTAGCTAGGAAGCTAAAGTAGGGTTTAATAATGAGAATTGTGACTGACAACATAGCCGGAGAGTTATACTTCAGAAAGTTTATAGGAATTTCATGTGGCAGAAGCATTAAAGAATGCAAAGAAAACCAGACTATATAGAGAACTTCTGTAAGATTTTATATTTGCTAGTAATAAAACTTGGAAATATCATCCTGAAATTGTATTGATCCTACTGAGGATGACCTTGACCTTTCCCTTTCACATACAACAGTAAACTTGCTATATATATCTAATGTTTTAGATACCATCCAGAGTAGAATAGCTCCAGGTAGAGCTATTCAAATTAAAATAAACAATATAAGAGAGTCCTATGTAGTTCATCATGAACCTTACATATGTCCACGTGACTGCACAGTGAATTTCCAGGTGGTACAATACAGCATTTCTGTCTCCCAAACTAAGTGCCCAGATTAATATATATGTAGTTTGCAAGGACTGCAAAATATCTCTTGCTATCCTGGGGTAGAAAAAAAAATAAATTTAATAGAAATACATACATTTTTATATTAATCCTCTTAGAGGCAAAACACAGATTTTTTTTTTAATTACTATAGTATTGTACAAAGGGCCTACGAAAAAAATTATATTCACCCTAGATATCTGAGATCAAGAATTCATGCTTATTGTTTTGGTGGTGACTGAATCTTAGTAGATACCATACAGTATATACTTATTTTAAATCTCTGAATTTACCTCACATGCTGATGGCTCATTTCTTCTTGAATCCTCTCCTCATTTTTGTATTCACTGTACTGTAAAAGAAGTCACAATATTCATGTGTCAGAAATGCTGGGAGGAAATATATATATGAACCTGTATTAGCAGTAGTGATATTAAACAGTAAGAAAGGTTTCTAATGAATTATTTCAATGACATACTATTTTTTTATCAGTCATTGCTTGTAAGAAGTTCTGTGTATGAAGTAACATCAGAATAATCTCCTCCTTAAACATATGGTAAGCAAAGAAAATAAGCACCCATAAAAGATATGGTATACACATAATATGAGCTTCTCCTGAAAATATTAAATACTTGAGAGTGAAGTTTGGCTACATCCCCTTCTGCAATGCCTTTCAGAAAGGAAACAAGAAGGGATCCTGAGTCTTCTCCTTTGCTTAACAAAACCTTATAATGCTTTACCAGAGTAAATTCCAGCTTTTTTAATAAGCTAACTTCACATTACTACATTAGTAACAATGGTTAAAAAATGCTCTGGGCCCAGTGTATACTGCTTAAATTGTGAGCCCAGAGCACTTTCCTAAATAACTCCCAGGTGTGGCTGAAAAACTGATAGGGACTAAGGGCTGACCTCAGGAGGCTGTGGCCAGCCTGTTTCAAAGAATGAGATTTTAACTCTATGGACTGCAACAATTCACACCAGTTGGACCCAGGGACAGAGAACAGTCTCAGGCACTTTTAATCCCCAGTATAGGGACTGGACTCTTAAATTCTGTATTATGAAGGTTTGCCTAAGTTTGGAAATGTATTCGGTAGGTTGTTTAAGACAAAGGTGCTTTTCTCTATCCATGAACATGAGAAAAAGAAACATAACTCTGAGACAGAAGCATCAGCATCAGTGCTTGCATTCTGTAACAGCTACTTGAGTAAATTTCTAAGAAAGTCAAACCTTGAGCAAGCTCCTGATAGACTTTTGAATTCTGCTGCAGAAAGTCAGTTACAGGAATCACTTGTGGTGGGCCCCTACACTGAAGATGCCTAGTATTTTCACTAGAAAATATATTTCTGAACTTTTCTTTGAGAAGCTTGTACATCTTCACTCTTTAGGCAGCAGAAGAAACTGCCCTAGGCCATCTGAATAGTTCTATGTTCCATAACACTTATCTGATCTTAAGAGTTACAAATTACTATATATTTCGTCTCCCATTCTTGTAGAATGAGTACTTGTATTATAAAAACCAGTAAAAATGTCAAAGTTTTGATAAGTCTCTAGGATATAACATCATGCTCTGTATTAGAAACATAAAACATATTCTGTGGCTTCAGAAGTAGAGGTAAAAAACATAAATATAAGTGATCTATACTCACGTGCCTACTAGTGAGTTAGATATCCATGCTCCCTTTATAGGCAACATTGAAAATAGCTTCTATTAATATCATTTTTTTTTTCTATAAAGGCAGCCAATACATTTTAATGGACTTCTAGCCTAATCTCATCTCCACTTCAAAGTGTTAGTAAAAATTTCAAAAATCATAGCAATAAAGAATTTTATGAATAAAAGACGTTTCTAACATATAAACAACTTCCTAGTTTAAGTTTCATGGAAGGAATCGGCTCTGGGTTAGGATACTTAAATGCAGATGTAGTATTTTAATCTACCACTTTAGCCTTAAATTTCAGAAAATGTTGACTTACAATCCTAGTATTTTTATTATTCACCTTATCAATGACGATATATCAACAATTAAAGTAAGTCACAAGGTAATGTTTTAAAGTCTTAACAAAACTAACCCTTAGATCATGCTTCTTTCTTTCATTTTCTCTACTTTTTACTCTCTCATTAGCTTCTGGTGGTTGCCCTTCTCTGTCTCCACAGGAAGATCCCTCTTTAGATTTCTTTGATTTATGTTTTTCTTCCTCTTCCTTTTCATAACGTTTATGAGTTCTCTCTTTTGAAAGCCTCTCTTTTCCTGGCCTAACAGAATATTCTTTTTTTTCTCTGTGTCTTCTTTCTCCCTCTTTATCCAACTCTTGGTCTTTCTGTAACTTGTGTACACGTTCACCTTCTTCAACCTTGTAGGCTAAAAATTTGTCAATGCTCTTCTTGGTATCATTATCCTGGAAAGAGAAAAATAACATTAAAGAGTTAGAAAGTTCTCCAAGACTGTTTTATCTTCACAAATCTATCCAATTTTGACCATTAAAATGATGGATTTGTAAGTACCTAATCTCTTCTGCCACATAGATCTTCCAGCCGTTGGTTTTTTTTATCTCCTATGCTGGCAAGTTTCAAATTATCATATCACTTGAGATTCTGATATTTCTTCTGGGACATCACATACTTTGCTACAGAAAATTCTTTGGATTATGTATTCATCATACAAAAATTTAATTCTTTGTTTACTAGGTGGTCTAACATAAAATAGGATGTATACTTACCAATATCCTTGTAATAAAGGCATAAATAGCAGATGGAAAATTTTGATGTAGCTATACAAAAATAAAGCACTGTTTCCAATGCAAATTTTATTTTACTTTTACTTTAAAAAAAGAATGAAGGATGTTCTTAAAATAGAATGGCTCAGATATATTTTGTTGTTGTGTGTTTTGTACACTTGTGAGGACCTTACTATCTATGTATCTCTTGGATTTCTTGGGAACTGGAGTCTGATCCAGTTTATTCATTATTCTACAATTTTATCTTATTCCATTATGAAACACTTCATTCCTTTCCTTTCCTTTACCTTCTTTTCTGTATGTCTTCTTTCTCGCTCTTCACTTCTTGTTTTCTCCTCCACTAGAAAATATGTGTGTAAATTAATGCACAAATTTTATTATACTCAAACTCTATACATAATTAACTCTAGCATGTAGAAAAATAGTATTTCAGTGACATGGGCTTTCTACAACATAAGAGCTTTCTAAAAATAACAATATTCTGTTGAAATTCTCTCTTCAAAGCTGGTTACTCCTTTTTCTTTCCTAATGAATCCCTCTGATCTCAATTGTCTTGTGTAATGGTAAGAGTAATGACACACGCTACTAACTTCAGCAATCACCCTGCAACTTGGGGATTCAAATGGATCACTCAGTAGAGAATGTCTAGGCAGGAAAGTACTTGTTCTCTTCAAGTCAACTGACCAACAAAAACAGTGACATTCACCCTCTCTTCAGAGGAAGGGAAACAAGCACCAACATTTTTAAAAGCAACAAAATAAAACTAGGTTACCATAAGACTCCGTAAAGATATACATTTCAGTAGGTACTCACACCTGCCTGCCTGTCTTTATCCTCTCTGTACAGATGGGGTATGGTTTCAGAGTATTTCTATCTAAATATCAAATATTTCAAAGTACAACAGCAATCCAAAGCAACTTACCCAAATGATGCCTGCTTTCTCTTCTTCTGTGATGGTCTTTATCTCTTCCTTCAAATGATTTCAGATTATTTTGTGTATCTATTTGCTTTAGCTCATGTCTTTTATGCTTTTTGTCTCGTTCTCTATCGCTCTCCCTGTCTTTATCTTTTGGTACACTGTATCTTTCCTTCTCCAGACTTGACTCTTGAAGCTTATCTTTGTATCTCTCTCTGTCTCCTTCCCTCTGATGCTCTTTCCCCCTTTCTCTCTCTCTCATTTTATCCCTGTCTCTTTCACCAGATTTAAATCTCTCTCTCGTTCTTTCCTTGCTCTTCCCTCTGTCTTTGCGTTCATGTTTATGAGTGTCTGGATCATGAACAGACTTCTCTTTCTGCTGTTTCTTTTCTCTGTGCTTTTGGTCTTCATTTTGACTATCTGGTTGTGATACCTGAAATAAAATTAAAAAAAAAATTAAAAATCTAATATTATAATTCAGCAATCTGTTTTGACATAGTATATTTATATGAAAAAAAATTAGTGGATTGCTAAGTATGAATTTAATTTACCAAACTGTATTAAAATGCTGATCTATTTCTAGGCTTACTTCATAAAATTACTAACATTATGTCTGTACTTATTGTAAAAAGAACTAATAAATGAAATAAATACTAAGCTGCATTTTCAATGTATTTGAAAAGAATTTGGTAAAAAAAAGAATTTACTGTGGAACTGTGCATTCTGTTTAGAGCTAGGTTGAAAAATTAACTAAGCATCTTAAAGCTGTTAGCTTATGTAGACAGAAACTGTGCCATCTTGTAAAATATGTTGCAGATATAAACAGTAGATATGATACCAAAACCAAATGATAGATAACTGGACATCCTGCAGCTGCCTTTAGAATAGAAGATTAGCTTTTACTTGAACAAGAAAGTGGCATATAAAAACTGTGGCCTGGATCCCTTGAGGATGCAACTATTCTTATATTTTTCTAAAGTCATAAGAGATTATATATTCCTGAAGCAAGTAGCACAACTCCCACTGATTTCACTAAATCCACGATTTCAGCTATTTACTCAATTCAGAGCAAACAGAACCTGCTTTGACTATAGTCAATGAGTAAAGTGAATTAAACTTTATCCATCTGTTTCACAGAAATGAAAGTCCAACCACACCACTTCTGTTGGAACTAAAGCATTTCAACTCAAATTTGTTTGCTTCAGCCCATATGGAAGTAGTGGAAATGTTACTGAATGTCTAAAAAATACAAAGTACTCATACTGTAGCACTGGCACTGAAATAATGGGGAGCTTTGCAATGTAATTGATAGAAAGCTAGGTAATAGATTAACAAGGAGGATGCTTTAGTTTATCAAAGGAACAATGAACATCTGCACAAGACATAGAAAAGAAGATATATATTGGAAAACAGCTTTTCAAAAATATGGTACAAAACTAATATGAGTATCAATGGTGTAACTGACTGGAGGCTGAATGCCTATTTGACCAGTGGGTAAAGTAATTAACCAGTTTAAAAGCGTATGACAAACATGATAGATGATGATAACAAATACAATACATAATATACATGTAGGAAAGTGAATAAGTATATAAAGCAGAGCTGTAACTTGGATTTGGGTGGCCAGCAAATCAGACCCCATTGTGTGCTGTGATTACCACAACAATGGTATTTTTTCCATTTACCTAATTAAGAAATCTGTAGAGTAATCTTATATGACTTGTGTAGCTAGAAAAAGTTGAGTGGGCCAGCCTCTGGACACCTTTGGACTAGACAGATTCCAGAACAGTCGGTTGCAGCAAGGAAGTTACCAGCTACACATTAAAGATCTGGACTGCTTGTATTCAATGATGCAGATTTAAAGTGTCTGGTGTACCAAAAAGCCTTATATTATAGATCCCACAAGGCAAAGTGGCTAGTAGAAAAAGCAGCGAACCCTCTATGTTTAGCCTGTCAATAAATTCCACTGCTGTAAGGTAACTTAAAAACAAAACTAGCAGAAATAAAATAAAATCACCCTAAGATGTCTCCTAAGTTCTTCTGATTTCCAAGTATCTTCTTTGGTTCTTCTCTAGAATAGAAAAGACAGCAAAAGACTGAGTAATCAATTTGCAGAGAGAAGTAAATAATTTAACAATTAATAGTTTTTAAAAGGAAAGGATCAAGGTATACATAGCAAGTACCACTGAATTTTGTAATGTAAACATTAATTTGATTTAGCCCTAATGTGTATACTTACAGCGTACCTGATCTGACTGGAGCTGGAAGAGGCCTGAAGCTCAGACTTCTACTCGGTTATCCAGCTCCATACACACATGGTAACCAATTTAGAGGTCAGTGCCTATGGTGGATAACAGTGCGGCCCTTTAAGGAAGACTTAAAATTAGTCTTCCAATGATAGACCAAATGGGTACACACAGTCAGGCCACTTTTGGAAAGTAATCAATGTATCAATGTCATTAGGTTCAACCTCCTGCTCTAGATCTTACATGTAATTTCTCTGCTCTTAGATTGAACTTCAAAGTCCTGGTCAGAGTCTTATCTAGGTGAAGTTTTAATATGTCTGAGGTTGGAGTTTTTCTGGGAAACCTGCTTCTTGGTTTTGAGCACTCTCAATTAAAAATATTTTCCTTATACAGAGTCGTAATTTCCCTTGCTGATAGTTAGGGCCACTACCTTCTGTCCTCTCACTGGTACATCTCAGAGCATAATTTGTCTCCACCTTTTCCACAGATCCTCTTTAGATACTTCAAGACAGCAGTTAGATCCCCTCTCAGTTTTCTTTTCTCTAGCCTGCATAGTTCCTTAGCCTCCTTCCCACATACATCAGGGCTCCAGCCCCATAGCCATCCCAGTGCCTCACTCTAGAATCTCTTTAGTACTGGGGGCCTTCAAACCAGACATAGTACTGCAGACAGGGCCTCACAAGTGCTGAGCAGAGGAGAATAGTCTTCCAGTATGCGGTTAACCATAACCACCTGAAGAGCACCCTGATGACTTACATTCAAGTTCCTGTCCACCAGGACTCCCAGATCCTTTTTCTGCAGAACCACTCACAGAGCCCTTTCACATGGCAAACAGTAAATACAGTATTTTCCTCAGTTTTTCTGTCTCAAATATTATTCATTTGAGACAGCCCATACTCAGATGTAAGAACATTTCAGGGGATAAATAACATGGGCAAGCAGTGAATCTAAAAATACCATGACAAATGTAATCCTTTTTTTTTTTTTCCCATCAGCAGGGATCTGACACAGCCACAACACATTTTTGTTAGATTTTTAAACACTAAAAGTTAAAAATAGATTACTGTGCATTTCAAGTGAACCCAGGAAGCTTCTAGTTTAATCATGCATCTCAAAAAATGCTGGCACAATTTTTCTATCAACTGTCACTCAATATTTTAAAATGGTTCGGACTACATGTGTACATGTGTAAGTTGACTGCCATATGAAATATTTGTATGTAGCACTGAAGAAAAAAGTAAAAAGATAATGAAAATAATCAGAGTATACAGGGAGACTGTTTCACTAGAATTCTCCCTAGTTAAATAGGTTATATTTCTTCTATCCTCATTTGCAGTTACTGACGTTAACTTCTTGGCTGCTGCTAAATAGATTAAACTAAAAAAGTCACATTGCTTGAGATCACTAAAGCAAATGAGGAATTTTAATCTATTGAATATTTTTAACTAGTTCATTTAAGGATGATGACTAGTCAAAGTGACATGACTAGGCTACACTTATTCTCAGATTTAGACTTGGTAACAGTTACTAAAGCAATTAAGAAAATAATTGCTGATAAATATTTGAATGATGAGCTGCACTGGTGGAAGAAAATAAACATATGGTGCCCATTTTTTGCTAATTGATTATATGGAAGCATCATTTTAGCAGTGTATTTTAATTCTTTAATTATTCTATATGAAGAAATTCTTATCTTCCCTAACTTGGATTTTATAGAAGATTGTAGTGGACTGGTAAACTTCATCTAAAGTCGATCAGAAGTACCAAGGCACCAGCCTTTGTAACAAAAAGAAAGTGCCCTTTAAGTTTTATTTTCTGCTGATCCTTAAAAAAGACAAAACAGTACAAATATTTACTGTTGCAGAAAGTCAGATGAGAAAGTAAAACCAAAGGTGATAATTTTCTTGAGTGGAGTTTTAACAAAGCCTAAGAAACTCAACAGAACTTGTGTGAGAGTAAGCTGGAAGGAAGGATATAGATGAGAAGAGAACAGAGTGCTGTATTATAGTCTCAAATAGTAACCTATTTAAAAGCCCTAATATATATGATTATGTTTTGGTTTTAGACAATATTTAGGTACATATCAGCAAACAAAGAAAGAATGTTAATGATGTTAATAGCCTAAAACCAGTATAACCAAGAGACAATATTAGATAAGGTAGTTTGAGATTTATTTCAAAGCTGAGGCAAAAGGCATGCAGCAAACATTTAGAGATGATTCGCTAGTACCCAAAAAGGTGCATCTGCCACTTTTCTAGGGTCTGTGGTTTTCATCTCACCACCACCACTAGAATCTGTTGCTTTTGTATATGATTTTCCACTTAATTCTCTGCTTTTGCAGGAGACTAACAAGCAAATAGAAAGAGATCTTTTATAAAGCTTAAAGAAACCTAATACCTTTGAGACCACCGTCCCTCTGTAAGTAGAGGAATCATTGTACACACAAAAAGAAATGTTTAAAACAAACTTTAAAAAGATTTATTGATGTTTCTCACCTGTCTGCTAATTTAAAAGTCCTTATATATTCACTTAAATCCAGATTAAGATTAGTTATTTAAACCACATTGGGGTTTAACTTAACTCATCCACCTGAGAGCATGGGGAGCTCATCAGCTGACATAAAATGCCATAGATTTACTGAACCGAAAAAGTGCTATGAAAATTTTTAACATTTAATAATCTGTCCTTTAAACTAAGCAATAAGTACGTTGCCTTATGAAGCTAGCGGAATAAAAGACCTTGCTACTTTAACTTTAGATAAACTCTTCAAGAGAGATCAAGGGGGGTTTCTTCACTCACAACCTAGAAAGACTAGAGGTTTTCAGAACTTAATATAAAGTTTTTAACTAAGTTAAGACCTCAGTTAACTGATTCTAGAGAAACAGAAAAACAGTAAGATGTCTGTAGATTTTAAGCCAAAAGTACTTTATTTTTTACATATAAATATTTATATTTTTTATTTCCAATATGAGTTGCCTATTTGAGAGCCCTCAAATAGGTAAACAGCATGAGTGATAGACTTGATAGAATAGAAACAGCAAAAGGAGGTTCTCATACAGCGTGGCTCTTAGTACAACTGCCTCTGTGTCTCTGGCAGTCTTATACCAACGCACCTGAAAAATTTTAGACCAAAGTTTAACTTCCCATCACAATTCACTAACTCACCTCTTTTCAGTTAAGACATTATTGATGTACCACAGTTACTGAAATATCTGAATGACAGTTTTTAGAGTGGTCCTAACATACTACTTCACATACCCTGCCCAGCCACTCTATTTCCTACTCCATTTTCTATCCAGCATGACCACAAAGTAATTACCTGTAAAATCCAGATTCACACAACGGTAATAAAAGTGATTTGATACTTCTGCTTTTTCAAGTGAATATGTAACACAGTAATTGATGTTAGCAGGTCAATGTGGTTTTGTTTCCTTTATTTTGGAGCTCTACAAACTTTTCATGAGTTAACATGCAAAATTTATGTGGGTTCCTAAAGAACTAAAACGCAACAATTAGCAGTTACAGGAGTATCAATTATTAAATATACTTTATCTACAATCTGAAACATTAACAGCTTTGGATATTTTCATAAACCACCTATCCTCTTCTGCAGAAAGATCTGTGGCGGATACAGTCTCATCCTTCTGCTTGAGCAATGACTTCCTTACTACCGCTACTTGGGTAAGAGTTTCATCGGCGTGCTGACAAAACAAGGAGACTTGAATTGTCGAAGGAGTGCCATCGGGGTTTCTCAGGGCCAGCAGAAGAAACACTTGGGCTCTTTCCCGCCTTTGCCCCCACAGATGCCCTGGCTTATTCAACGCCAGGGGACACGAGTGGGGGCAGCGAGACGCGGCCGGCTGAGGGGATGGCTTTGGCAGGCGCCAAGGCACCCAAGGCATAAAGGGCCTGGAGCAGGGGGAGGCTGAGCAGAAAAACAAGCCGGGCCGGGTGGCGGCCATGCCCCGCTGCCGCTGCCACCGCCCCCGGCGCCTCCTCAGGGCCCTCCTGGAAAGGGGGGAGGAGGGACGGCCCCGCGCGCGGTGCCGGCAGGAGTCGGGCCTGGGCGGCGCCGGCAGACTCGCCGGCTCCCGGAGCCCCGACCGCTTCCCAGCGGCCCCTCACCTTGTCACCGTCCATGCCCGGAGCGGGCGGGGCGCCGCGTCCCGCCACCACCCGCCGCCCCCGAGCGGGCAGGAAACCACGGCAGCTGCGTCCGGGCCTGCCTAGCAACAGGCGGCGAGGGGGAAACAGCCGATCGGCCGAGCGATGGATGAGCCGGGGCGCGCCGCCAGAACGGCAGGCTGCTGCTGCTGCCGCAGAGGATTGTGGGAAAGGGAGAGGGTGGCCGGCGGTGAGCCGCCGGGGCGCTTCATGGCGTAGGCTGCTCCACTGCGGCGCGGCGGGATGGCGTCCGGCCATCTCCAGCCCTTTCTTAGGGAGGAGCGGCAGTCTGGGATGCCTAAATTGGCTGCAGGAAAGTTTTCCTGCCCCAGCCGGTGCCCAGCTGGGTTTCTGGTGATGGAAGGGCCCTGGGGAGGGCTCGGACCCGCCGAGCACCATCCTGTGAGGCGGGCAGGGGGCACTCACCCAGGCAGCTTTTAAAGCACCGTTGTTCTCCTGTTCACTGCTGACCTTTTATAGGCTAAGTATACCATGAAACCATTCCTAATGGTAGCCGATTCACTTTTAGTAAAGTCATACATGATTACAGTGGAAAAAAAATGTTAAGGATAAGGGTGGTACGCTTAACTTAATGTGCTGTTTACCCAGATGTTTACCAGAGGCAGGTATGAAGCATACCTGTAGAAATAAAAATATTAATAATATTTCCACAGTAACAAATACCGGAGCTGTTTTCTGCAACAAAGAGCAAGTGGCAGCTTACCAAACACGTGAAACAAACAACGTAAACGATGATTGCCTGCAGGAAAGGTGTGCGCTATTTTCACAGCAAGTATTTACAACCTATTAACATGCAATTTAAAAGACCGGGTTAAAATTCCTCTAGGCACTTTTAACTTTGTTGCCTATTTTTTTCTTTTTGAGAGTTTTTTTTAAAAAAAGTTAATACGTCACTTACTGCTAATATTAATTATTTTTTTGTAAAAAACTGACTACTGGGGGGCGGGGGAGCAAAGGAAGACGCATTTCTGCATTTGAGAAACATTCTTGCCATAGTTCAACAGGAGTTTGTCACACTGACTTCAAAGACATAAAATTTAACCCCTTGTACTTGGCCTTATACAGCCAGTTGACAAATACATACAAAGCCTTGATACAGTTGCCTCTTATTCACATTTCCAGAATAATTAAAAATGCTGTAAAAGTTGCCTCACTGTCTGGACTACGAAATATTTTCCTTTATCATGTAGCAGAAAAGCAAAGGCAAATTAAGCAAGCAATTAGGAGAGGAAAAAAAACCCTCAATATTTTATTAAAAAAAACCCCAAACCAACAAACCACCATTAACTGTAACTATGACCTTTAAGGGCTAAATTACATCCACTAAATATAACCATCTATGGATACTAAACTATTTATAAACATTCTTATGAATGATTTAGCTGTCTTTGGCAGAGCAATAATCTAAAAGCATTTTATATCTTCTTCCCTGAAAAATAAAAATGCACTTATAAGCCATCTTAGATTAACTCAAAGAGCTCTTCAGTCAAAGTGGTGACAGTGTTACAAACACATGGAACTAGGCATCTGCTTAGTAAAGGATACTCTACAGAAATGCTGTCCTACATATAGAGGCTGAAGGACAAAAGCTACCTTCAAATACTGTAATTGAATTTTGTTTTTTAACAACAATATAGCAAATACATGTAACTAAAACTAGCAAATGTGACACTGATACCAAAGACTGGACAGAAGAAAAAGCTTTTTTTCAAGTTCTGGTCCTACCATCTACTCTTTAGAATATGCATATGTATTTGTTACCAAAAAAAAAATCAGTTTTGGCTGCCAATAGCTTTTTCTTACCCCTACTAGAGTATACTAGTCAGGCAGCTTTACTGTAAGAGAAAAATTACAGATGTGGGAAGGCACCACTAGAGGGTTTGGAAAGAACTTTTCAAACCATAAAGCCAGGGATCAAACTGAAGCTTAACTGCTGCATGAGAACACAAGCTGGAATAACACCTTTGGAATAACAGAACTAAAATTTGTGCATGTTTAAGTGTTTCCACCATGTATTAAAGGAAACTACAGTTTCTCACCAATGTAGTGGAAAAAATGAATACATCAGTAGTTCTACTGTTTTGATAAAAATGGCTGTTAGAATCATGTGAATACAGGCAATAAAATGGCACATATCTGTTGTATTACTAGACAGCATAAAAGGATGCCCTAGCTTTCTTTGGAAAGAAAAGTGTTGTAAACAAGGCTTTTGGTAGCCTTGGGAATTTTAATACAATTTTAGCTTCTACATGCTTTTCTCTTGTCTGGCTTGGTACATAAATCTTCTTCTTCACCTGCACTGTTATCTGAAAAACAGGAATATGAAATAACTCTGCTTTATACATTCTGCAGTAATAAGCTATTTGTTGTCTTTGGATGTTCCTCTAATCCTGTGAAGCAATGTTGCATTTTTCTTCACCTCTGTATGGAATGACACACCACAGCATTACACCAAAAAATTACTGGAAATATCAACCCTCATAGGGACAACTTGGCAACCCTCTACTATGCTTAAAGATGATGATTCATTATTACAAAAAAAAAAAAAAAAGAAAATAATGCTTTTTTGTATGAAGGAAGAGACTTGTTAGGATCTAAGCTTTGTAGCTGTATTTTTTCACTTTTTTTAACCAATTTCTGCTGCGGCTTATGAAGATGAGATGAAAACTCAAATATTGCTATCAATGGAGGTGCATAAATGACCTCTTGCAAAGTGTTCAAAATGCTTCTGTTAGTCAGTCCTCCAGGTTCATAAATAGAAACAGCAAAAATGTGGATCTCTGAAGTAAACTTTGTGCCTTTGGTTTTGAACTGTAACTTGTAAGAATCCCATTAGGGAAAAAAAAAGGAGATTATAATTATTGTGAAAACTTATTAAGAAACACATTTTAGTGGAAAGTATTTCTGTCTTCAGGAACAATAAATATTTGAGGATCTTACCATGAGAGTACAATTTATGCATTCAGTGAAACTGAAGCCAGATTGGGTGATACCAGGGATCAGACGTGTTTGGTTTTGTTCCAGACAACAGAAGCTCTATGTACTGAACAGGTATCGTAGAGTATTCTGACTCTTCTTTGAGCTATATATTAGATAATTTGAAGCAGGCAGAAAATATTTGTGCTATATGCTAGATAATCTGAAGCAGGTTAAGACAGCTGGATAAAGTCAAACATAGAAGTAGTGAGCATTCCATCATGAGAATTTACTACAATGAGACTGCATGTAAACAATATTTCCATTAATAATTCCAAAATTTTTAGGAAAAAACTCCTGAGTAAACATTCTCAGCTTTCTAGTCAATCTACTATAAACCTGTAGAGAGAAGCATCAGACTGAAATAACTCTGTTGGGTAAAATAAGGTATAATATAAAATATTGTTCTTCAGGAAGATTAACTGTTACTGACAATGGTCAAGAAGCAGCAATTAAAATGGCTTCCAAACCATGTTTTCTTGTGTGAAATCCAAAGAAGTTGGGGAAACTTAGATTTTCTTTTTTACCATACAAACTGCATTTTGCCAATTTTTCTCATCCTCAAAAACCCAGATGTATAAATCAGATATTTTGAGAAGTTATTCAAGAATAGTGTCAGCACTTACTGGAAAAAAAGCATCACGGCAAACTGATATGATGCAAGGTCAAGATCAACATAGTAAGACACTACTTTGATTCCAATGGAAGCTATTGAGCTTGAAAAAGCAAAAAAGAAATCCAATAAAAAGGAGGAACAAATACATATGGCTAAGAATGGGCATAAAGGAATACTGCAAGCAAAAAGTATTAATTAAAATTCTAAGAAGGCAACAGACTTACAAAGCAGGATATGAAAAGAATATTATTTAAATTAGATAAATCAGCTCTGTAGCTGATACAATTCACTATAGGATACTTAAGGAAAAGTCAGAGTAATCTCTGTACCGTAAGTGAGTATCTTCAAGAGTTCCCGATGCATTGAAGACTGCTATCGTAAGTATTAAAAAATAGGATCAGGAAATAGGTGAATTAACAATTCCAAGATTCTCAAGCAAATTATTAAACAATTTATCAGCACCAAAAAGATTAAACAAATAACTTGTGTTATCCAGAACATTTTATGAAAAACTTTATAATAGAGTAACTGACCCTAATTTATCCCCTAGCAGCAGAGTTTATATCTTGATTTTAACAAGACTCTCTTGTCCCTATTATAGTAGTGGCATGCTAATTTCATACCACCCAGTTTCTTCACCAAAATACTGCGTGGGGCCAAGCCAGTTATCTACAGAAGTTCTAAGAAGTTAGTGGTCACCTCTTTATCAGAACTTTCTATTGATGTTACAGATAAATGCTATCAAATTAATGCTACAAGATCTTCCTTCTGTTTTCCCATTTGATTGGCACAGTATCACCCACCTTTAGTGCTGATTAATCAAACTTCCATATCAACTAATGAATTACGTTGCCGAGGATCAATGCTAGGCTGTCAGGCCTACAGTTACGTGTTTGTCATCCTAAATGCTACTACAAGATTAATTTTTTTTCTGATGTACTGCTCCAGTGTATTAATACTGACTGTACAGGGTACTTTACAAATTCTATACCCAGCTCATTTGCAGAATACACACTGAGACATAAAGGAGAGCAGAATAAGATGCAGCATATGGTAAAGTGTTAGCTGGCAAACATCATGTTAATTCAATCACTTTTTTTTTTCTTGTTTTGAATTTTCATTTTGGTTTGTGGTACAGTTGTATTCTGTTTCAGATGCTGTGAAGCCAGATAGGGAAGTAAAATGGAGCAATGGAGTCCAAGACTGAGAGAAAAGGGCTTGAAAAAATGAGAAAATAATAATATTGGTTGTAATGGAGGCAGAAAACACACAATACGGCCATTTGTACTAGGTGTTACTGAAACTTGGGAGTCAGGAGTTCACAAGAAAGTCTATATAGCAAACTAAGTAATTTGAAGAGGAATGCAATAAATGCAAAAAGTCACCCACATTTACGGTAGTTTGATACTATTGTCACAGTCGTACTTGATACCCCCAGTTTAAGGTAACAAGCTTTTATAGGGTCTTATGCTGCCCTTCAGTCCCCTTACTCTTACAGCCTGTAGGTGTTTTGAGTTCTCTAGAAGTAAAGACCCAAAGTAAGTAAATTGTCATTTCAAAGCTTGGATTACCATATAGTTGTAAATTGTTGATTCTGTTACTCCTTTTTGTATCATTTGGTCGTTCTGAATTTTCATCCTGACTAACCTAATTATACAGGTGGAGAACACACACCGTCAATGGCAAAGAGGGAGTAAAACAGAGCAACATGAGCCTATGGCCAGAAATTTTTTTTGCTTAGAGTGGTCCCTTGTGTCTGACAGCAGGCATGGATGGAATTTGGAAAGACGATACAACAGAACAGCACATTCATTTGTCAAGATACGGATTCTTTTTCCAATTCTGCTGTGCAGCACTGAGCAAACAACTTTTCCTTTTGTGCCATTGCCTTTCTGATTTTCCATTTCTCTGGATAATTGAGATGAGGTTGCTTTCACTTAAGGAAATGAAGCTTATGCAGCTTTCCTATTTGTCCATTTGTATGTGTTTTCATAACTTTTCAGCCTATTGGCTAAATTCGTTCTGCCCTCTTCCTTGCCTGCAAATACTAGCCTTGTAAAGTCCTAAAAATTTTGTGAAAATTGGCAGCTGAAGAGAGGAGAAAGGACCCTCATTCCTGCTAACTGAAAGGTTGGCTATTTAAAGCCAAAAGAAAAAAACCTCGTGGTAAATGCTGAGTTTAGTCAGCAAGTGCGTACCAGCAAACTGATTAGCACACAACTAAGGACAAGCAACAGCTGCCTCTTCCAAAACTGGTGGTTACATAAAAATTATTGAAAAGATAAAGGAATGGTAGGAGGAATGATGGGGGAACCAGGTGTTACTGTGAGAAAGGGATACAGGACACAAGCCTGTAGAAAATCAGTTTAGTTCCACAGATCAGGGCTTGTGTAATCCCCACCGCCTGGATCATGGGTGCCACGCTAGGTACTCTGGTGTATTAACAAGACGAGAGAGGAGTCAGCTTTGTCCGAGGATGTGTGAGCAATGCTTCAGGAACACTTGTTGTAACTAAGGAGTGGAGTGACGGGCCTCTGGTTCCTCTGAGCTACTGATCAGTCAGTCCTTTAATAATATCCCCCAATAGAGAACAAAGAAAAATATGAAGCTTGTTACTGAAAGGTGTAACAGGTAGAAACCATTCAACTGCATACATGACTGAAGAGAGCTGGGAGATGGTGTGGTTTGCCTGTGAGGAAGCACACACTAGCACGTTCATGGTCCCTAATGCCTTGGCAAGCTGGTTCTGCTTCGTGCCACCCAGCAACGTTTCCTTGTTACGGCCCCCTCTTCCCCCTCGTTGCCCTCCTCGTTCCTGCGAGGCCAAGCAGCCATGGCCGGTGGCACTACAGGCGGGTGGTTGGGCTGGCTGTCCCCAAGCGTAGACGGGCGGGGGGTCCGAGGCGACGGGGGTCCCGGCAGCAGTAAGGAGAGCTCGGCCAGAGACGGCGACGATCTCCTCCGGGCCCGGATCCCGTCGTGCGGGGCGAACCCGCGCTTCCTAGGGCAGGCCTAGAAGGGAAGGATGAGAGAGAGTAACGCCGGCTCGGGCCCGGCAGCGGGGAGAGGGCCGCGGGACGCCCGGCTGCCCGGGGCGGGGGGAGGTGGCAAAGCAGAGAGGGCGTTGGTGCGGCGGTGGCCGGGGACGAGGCGCCTCCCCGCGGTGGCACAACCCGCCCCCCGCCGCACCACCCTCCCCGCGGCGGCGGCGCTGCTTTGGGCCGGGCCGCCCCGAACCCGGAAGCGGGCGGTTGGTGTCGGTGCGCGGCGAGCGGGGCCGGGCGCAGGATGCGAGGCGCCGCCGCCGCCCTGCCCCCCTGCCCGCTCGCAGCCAGCGCCCGAGGAGGAGGAGGAGCAGCAGCGGGAGGAGCGGCAGCAGTAGTAGGAACCGCCGCTGCGATAGCATGAGCGGGGCCGCGGCTAAGCAGTCCCCTGGCGCGGGGTCCGGCACGGATCCCGCCGCCGCGGAGAAGGCGGCGGCTGGGGACTCGGTGCCGGAGCCGCCGCCGCCGCCGCTGCTGAGCGTGGACGTGACGGGTTTGGTGTCGCAGTTTGCGAGGAGCTTCGTGCTGATCTTCCCCGTGTATGTGCTGGGCTACCTGGGGCTGAGCTTCAGCTGGGTCCTCATCGCCCTGTGCGGGCTCTTCTGGATCCGCAGGCACCGCGGCGGCAAGACCTCCCGCCTGGGCCGGGCACTCGCCTTCCTGGAGGACGAGGAGGAGGCGGTGCGGCTCAGCGTCTCCTCCGCAGATCTGCCTGCGTGGGTGAGTGGCCAACACCCTTCGGCGCTTCCGAGGAAGCACCCGCGCCCGGCGGGCAGCGCAGCCGCCGGGCGGGCTGGGGCCTGTCACCTCCCCGGGAGCTGCGTGACGCCCACCCCCGGGGCGGCCCCCTTCTCCCTGGGCTGCGGGGGAAGAGGCTCGCGACAGGCCGGAGGCCGGAGCCCCCGAGCCGGCCTGGTGGGAGGGAAGGGGTGGGGAGATGGTATCTCCCGCGCCCCTAGGCTACTCGTCCCGGTTTGCCAGCCTCTTTCGAGACCTGGCGTCCAGCGGCGGGAGCGGCGTTGCCGGACGTGGGCAGGCAGAGGGACCCTCCCTCCGCCGGGGTGGCCTGTCCCCGCGGCCCGCCCGCCCGCCACGGCGCGGCCACCTGGTCCGTTAGCACCCGCGGCAGCTGAGGCAGCCGCGGCCGCGTCTGCTGTGTGGTGACAGCCCCGCGGCGCTGCCGTGCAGCGCTGAACCTGTCATGGCCGGGGTTTCCCTCGCAGAAATAAACTTTACCTCAGGGTTTGGGTTTTTTTCCCTGCAGATGCCAGTGACGCACACGTTCTGGATGTAGTGAGGGCTCCACGGGGCACAGATCTTGTGACTTGGGCAGGAACCTCTTCTTAAAGAGTTGAGATTAGAGGCAGACAGAATCGGTATCTTAATGGTTTTATAGTTTTCAGTAAAGCGTTACTTAATAGGGAGTGACAGAAAAATGAAGTGGTGTTTCTGACCGGTTTCAGGGAGGATTAAGGGAAAGGGGCTTTGGTGGTCTTATTTGTGCATTGTTGTGGTTGGTTTGAAAAGGTTTTCTTTGAAAGTGGAGTCTTCCTTTGAAAGTTTCAGACTTTCTAATAAGTCTTTAGAACTACCATTATTATTTTTTTTTTCTCTGAAACTCAGCTTCCAAGTTGAATACTTTGTCATTTTTACTTTGGAGGATTAACAGTTTTTTAAATACAGCTGACAGCCAGCCACCCGACAGTGTCAGTGCTCATCCAGGCCACCGTATGTCCTGGTCTGCCCCGGTGATCTGCTGTGCTGAGCTTGCTGCTCTCTTAGTCCCCATACCTGAAGTCTTGAAGGTTTCCGCTAAATCTTTCCGTGTGATTTCCACTCCTCAGTAATAGCCATCCACATCTCTGCTAGGTACTCTTTGCAGTGACTGTGCATCAAGCAGTGTTGCGATGATAAGTATCCAAGTAGCTGTTTTCTTGTGATCAAATTGTTGTACCTAATGTGACCTGTCCCAGCTCTATTAAGGAAGTTATGGGACTTCCAGACATCTGGAGAGAATATAGTGTGTAGGTGTGAAATGGGAGGCTTTTTTACTCCTATTTCTTCATCCCTTTTACCCAAGTTCTAGTGGAAGATCATGGTAAAAATGGGGACAGTGTTAAAAGAGATGAGGTGGTTTTACTGCTTGAAGCTGAGATGTGAGTGTTAAATAATGTGGTCAATAGCTCTTATGTTAGCTCTATGTTGTGGTTTTTTCCGCTGTAATCATGCAGTCATATAATGGAAGCATTCTGATTTGATGCATTTAAAATGAATGAATTGAAGCTAGATTTGTTATGGAGGGTTGTATATAGTAACTATCTGCTGCAACTAAACAGTAGATATTCAAGCTTACTGCTGTGTGTAAATTTATTTTAAGTCACAGTTTGTTACCTTTGATAAAATGGCGATTAATTCCTGTGTGGAGTTGTCCAAATAACTAAAGATTTAGAAAGGGGCCTCTTGACTGAAGTCAGAGGCAAAAAATCAGAGGAATGAGTGCTGGCTGCAAACACCTGCATATCCTATGGTATTATGAGAAACCAACTGATCAATATGGAGGGTTTCCCCAGAAGTGTGACCTTCTGATACATTAGTTGGCAGATGTATTGTAAATCACTGTTGGTTTTTTCGTGTGGTTGTTTGGGTTTTTTTTCCCTCTTTAATATGTTCTTAAATTTTAAAGGTCTTGGTTCTTTTCTTTCTGCTGACATATATGCTATATTCTGGAAGTATCATCCTTCCAAATAAATGTAGCTTCCGGATGAAATGCAATCTGGAAAACAGAGGTCTTCTGAGAACTGAAGGCCCACTTAAATCAAAAGTGGTCTTCAATGTCTGCTGTCATAGTCATTAAGCTTTATATGAGTCTTTTTGCTGCCTCCGTAATGTGTCTTGGAAAACTGCTATTCTCCTTCCTTCTGCTTTATGTGTGTTGTCTTGGAGATTCATGAATTTCAGTCGTATTTCAAATAAGAGCTATTGGATGGTATATGGAGCCTGACATCTCTTTAATAGGTATTGAGTTTATCCATCTCAATGTGAGCTCCAAACTGGACTGTGTTCCCTTGGTTTCTGGTCAGGGAAATAAACTTTAAATTACTTGAGTAGGATAGTGCTGTGTTTTAAATATAGGAAATTTTTTACTGTTTTGGGACTGAAACTGAGATGTGATAAACCATTTTTCAACTAAAATTATGTAACATCCCAAACATTTATTTGACATGTGGTATCCTTCTGGGCTCTAGATTGGAATAGAACTTCAGCTGAGCCAGCAGGGTATGTAAGGTGTGATCCCCCCCCCCCCCCCCCCCCCGCCCCTTCCTTGGGATTGATTGCTGCTTTAGCAATTCATGTTAAGTATTCAGTAATAGTGCATCAAGTTATTTATTTTTAAGAAAGTGGTTATTGCAGGAGTAATGAATTAAGATTTTTCTGCTGGCACTATGCTCAGTTACAACTGGAAAGTGATACTGTTGTACTATCACACTAGAGTTCGTAATGTTAATTATTAATTTCCTAAATTAGATTTACCTCTTCCATAAGCAGGGGATTATACAATAGGAATATTCTGTACTGTGCATGTAAAATGAATTAATTCAACATGAATGCAAGTTATGCTATTTAAAATGTCAACAGTGAATTATATAAAAGAAATATGTATGTGCTAAAAAATATTTCATTTACCATCTTAAAAGAATAAGATCTGTACTCATAGACTTGCTAACATGTAGTTATAGCTCTTCTGCGTGTTTGGAATATGTCACTGATTATATGGGGTGGGAGGGAGCAGAGGTGGGTGCTTTTCCAAGTCATTTAAAACTAGGCTGCAGAATTTACAATGAGAGAGGATTGGAGATCAAAATGGTCTTTAAATAAAGTCGACATTTCCCCTTTCTCAGCAACATTTTTATACACTAGATATATTTTATACTAGAATGAATGTCATTAAGATGCAAACGTATATAAAGAAAGTGGCAAATTAAGTATCGCTACTTAGAAGGTAGGAAACCAGGACTCTCAATTTTTTAAAGGTATCATAAACTGCTAGTGTTTAAGGGGTGAGGAACCATTCCGACTAAAAGCAGACTTCAGAACATGTGTCTGAAAAAGGAAATTGTGTTTTATAACTATGAAATTATTTGTATTTAGTCTCATGTGTTAGAATAAAATATGCATACATACTTTTTTTTGCCCCCCCAAGCCCTTCCATGAGCTTCCTATCAAATATGCCAATTATGTGGTTAGAGCAACAAAGACTTTGGTATTTACTGATATTAGGAAGGCAGACCCAGTATGTTTGTGGAAGAAAGATGGTTAGGTAGCTCTAACTGCAGGGTCATATCCTGTACTGAGTGACATCTGCAGAGAAGGTTGAGGTGGTTACGCTCTTATGTGTATTTCATATGAAGATTTCTTGATGATGTAGAATGAAACTTGCTAACTGGATCTTAGATTGATAGTTAAGGACAGGAATCTCCAAAGAATCCCTGCTCTTGGGTGTTAAGTATGTACTCAGTAAACCTGATAAACAAGTGGACTTCTGCAATGCGATGTTTGTTTTTAATTGCCATAGAACAAAAAGATCTTCCTCTTAACTTCTAATTATAGCTTCAGTTAATGCTGTTATTACTGTAGCTGTAGGAATTGTAGGTGGGTTTTTATACAACATACTAAAATATGAAAAGGAAGGCTGTGAGGCATTGTGACACATTCTTCTGATCCTTTCTCCAAATGTTAGTTGAGCATGTTAGATTGAACTTATGGAGGAGTGATTTATAAGAAAAATTACTTCCATGTATGGCTACTTAATGCTAAGCTGGATCTAATCAGTTTACATGGTTAGTACTGCAGATGGCCATATACTCTAGGCTGCCAGCCTGCATCTGGAAAGTGTGAAGGGGTGTGAGTAAGAATAGAATAATAACTTGTGAGTACTTAACAACTGAAGTCCACGTCCTTCTTCTACCTGATTATTTTCTTTTTCAAAACTGTCTTCTGTTCTAGGTGCCTCATTGTATATGTGTACTTACATATGTGTATTGTGGGTTGTGTGACTTTTTTTTTGTGGTTTGTGTTTTTTTTGGGGGTTGGGTTTTTTTTTTTTCTTTTCCAGGAAGAAGTTTGGTGCAGTATTACTTCTTGTAGTTAAGAAGGTAACTTGGGTGACTTTCTAAGAGTACTCCATAGTTAAGAGACATGTGAATGATTTTAGGAATGGTTTTAGGAATGGAGAACCAGAGGAAAAAAAAGGCATTTATGTTGGACAATTGATCATATCTTCCTGTTTCTCAAAGTTTTCAAATTTAGTGTGTTAAAACTATTCTGAGATGATGTCTGTCACACAACACAGTCTCTCGCATAGGAATGTGGTAAGTGTCACTATGTGATTCATATGCAAAGATCCTTTTCCAGAATTTTTATGGTAGAAGGCCACGTGATGAACTGATGTTTATGACCATGATATGAAAATACTAAAGAAAAATATTAACCTGAAAGTATTAGTATGCTTCTTGAACTGTTTTTGGGTGCCACAGGCCTTCTAAATATATGTGTATAATACATTCCTTTTTCATATAACCAATTGGTATTACATAACAGTTATTACTGACTTTTGGGACTACTGCAAATGTGTTCTTTAAATGTGCCATTTGTCTGAATAAGTAAGGAAGATGTGTACACGTCTTTTTAGTTTGTTGGTTTTTTTTTTTAATTTTCATTTTAGTCTGCTAGTGTTGTTTCCATGCCTAAATAGTTTTGCATATAAGGGCTGGCCCAGCTTTAGCCATATTTGAAAACGTGTGAGTCATAAAGATCTTGTCAGTAAAGACTGAGGTTTTATGAAAGAAAAATAAGTCTAGACTATCAGTCGACCTTTTCTGCCCCTTCTACAAGATTCTTCTCACTTTAAATTACTACTGCTTTTTGAGATTGTTGGCACATCACAGAGTGTGGTTGGATATGCATTCTAAGATTATTTTTTTTTTTTTTTGCACGTGAGAGCCTGTTGGGAAATAGGAAGATGAATCAGGGTTATTGTCAAAACATTTTCATTGTAGTTTTTAGTAATGAAAGCCTGTTCTAGAAATTTTAAGTATTCAAAACAATTCTTTGGTGTCTTGTTCTTGTTTTTTAAAATGAAAGAAGAGGCAGTGTTTTGTTTCTGGTAAGATAAAAAACTTTGACTTAAACTGTAATATAAATCAAATTATTTATCTCCCATTTATCAAATCGTCACTAATTATAGCACTGGAAGGGTTCTCCAATTGCTGAAATTGCCTTTAGCATAACTTCTTTTGAGCTTTGCAACAATTTTGTGCTGACCATATGCCTGTACTGTATCTGAGGAGTGGGTTTGTGGAAGCTGTTTTTAAAACTTATTTTAAAATATGAAGTTTTAAAAGAATGCTAATTTTTAAATAGCCTCTGTAGTGTCTGAAACCAGTTTGTCAGAGCCTTATAGTAGTATATCAGATTCTGAAAGCAGCAGTTAATGATTATAAATTAACCTATGCCATTGATTTGGTGTGTTTCGGCATGTAGATACAAGGGAATCAATAAAAAAGTATGATTCATCTGAAAGGATTACAGAAATAAGAGATTTTGTATGAGACACTGGTAGTTTAGATACAGAGGTTTTTGACCTGTGAAGTCTCGTCTTTCTCTTTGTTTTTCCTTATTGTTGGACAATATAAATTAAATCTGATACTACCCTTTCCTAAGGAAGTTTAGAATGTACACCCCACCAGCAGCTCTGGAGCTTTTCTGTGGCCTAGCAGGTGCCAGCTTCTAAGTTTTATGTACCAAGCTTGACAGGCCAGCAGAATTTCAAATGTAGTATATGTAGAGCTGCTTTTGCATATTTGGGGGAAACACTGCACCACTTCAAAGAAGAAAATTAAATCTTTATCTTTGGCTGGTGTTTGTGAACACTTAATGAAAATAAAGGATATACAGAGATGGAGTATTCAACATGGAATTGTATGTGAATAACAACAGTGGGGAAACTATTTTGATAAGAAGAGGGGAGAGTGTTTTTATTTTAAACAACTGTTTGAATTAAGTAAATTATGAAACTGAACTATTTAGGGAGGTCTGGCATTTTATCATTTGTATAACTTTGGCCCATATGGCACTTCGATATTTCTGGGTAAGATTTGTTTCAGTTGAATGAGGAGAGAGTTCTGTAAAGTTCAGAAAAAAAATGTTGGATGACGAATAAGAGGGACGAATCAAATCAAGAGTTTGCTAAAAGTGACCATGTGTGAAATGGTGGAAGCCAGTTGCCAGCTTGATTTGTGTGACAGAGTTTGTAGTTGTCCAAGATGGCATGAACAGACGGAGGACCCTTCTTCAGTCCCATCTGCCATGCGCTAAATGCTTTTCTCATTTTGCAGCAAAAGAAAGAGAGGATCTGGACAGCACTTGCATTTCTTAGACAGTCTTAATACCTTTCTTGAGGCAGTCTTGACTTCTCACTGGGTGAGACTAGAGTTCTGTTGGAGCAAGTAGAAAAAGATGATAGTGTAATTGAAGATGTGTATGTATTTTTTTTAAAATAAAGAACCAATTTAAATTTGTTTTCTTTCTGGCACTTGCCATTTTCTCTGTGTTTTGATTTCACAGCTGTTTTATTATGTTTTTAATGTAAGTTTTGTGACTTTTCTTAGCTGGCAATCAAATAATAAGTCACAAAATGGATCATTGTCATGCTTGGAAAGTGAGGTTATACAAACTTGCCACGTCAACTAATGGACTAACTGATAGCAATAGTAGGTTTCTCCTCTGTTTAGTCCAGATTAAACTTGCTTTATAAGGAAGTTTCATTACAAAAGTGAGGTTTGAGAATCCTGAATCCTTTCCTGACTTTGGGGGCATGTGTTCAACAAGTACGCTGGCTTTGCTAAGTCCATTCCATTTACCTCAGCTTCTCAAGATACTTTGTTTTGATCCCTTGTTCCTTAACATAGTCCTGTATAGTCTGCGTCTTTATGTCAGGGTTCAGGTGAGGAGCTGTGTCCCATCTCCTCTTGAATCCCATTGGCATGGTGCCCAGGAGAGGGAGGAAGAGAGGTGCTCCTCAGCCTTCTTGCAGTCATTTGATCCCCATCCCCAACCTACTTCTAGTTTTTTTATTCCCAATAGCTTCTACCAAGCTTCATGGACCAGTCTTTGTTAGACTGATGGAGTTCTTATTTTCTTCGCAGTTTAAATGGTGCAGCCTCTTCTGTTTTGTTTTGTTCTCTCTATCTGCTTCCTGTGATACTGTTAAAAGTTAGAGGAGCAGTGAGAATTTTAAAGCTTCTTCCTACTAACGGTTCCTTATTCATGAGCAGATGTATAAATAGCATCCCTAAATTTTCTTTGTAGGCTTTGTAGGCTTTTCTCTGCATTCAAATATGCTTATTGCAGAGAGAATCAGGGGGTTTAGTAGTTAAAGAAAATGATTCTGCATTTTCAAAATGTGCAGTCCTGACAAAAAGGATGTTCTGCATCCAGTTGCATTTTCCTGCTGCTTTCTTATGCCAGCATTAGAATTTACTTGGCCACTTAATTGTAAGTTTTTTGCCAGGTTTAGTGTTCAGCTGGATCAGTTCCTTGAGTTAGTTTACTGTGCAGTCACACAAGTGCTAGTGCCTACAAAAAGGAGGTTATGGAAGCCTGTGTTCTGGTTTAAGTGAAATGGAACAGTAGCCTGCATGAAGAGGACCTTCTTAGAAAGAAGTTACAAATAGCACTGCTGAGTTGTCTTTGTGGGGAAGCAAAGTTTGAATGTGAACAGTTTATAATGTCAAGTTACACATCCAAGTTGTTTTATAACATTTCGACAGACCTGCTAAGGTGCTTAATCACCAAACATACAAACTCTCAGAACTTGGTCCAACTTAGAAGTTGGCCCTGTTATTAGTGTGTGATTGGATCAGATGAGCTCCAGAGGTTCCTTCCAACCTGAACTATTCTCTGATTTTTGTTTTTGTTTTAAGCTGTCATTTAAATTAGCTTTCAGTCTCCAGTTGTGGCTTACAAATGGTAAGAAACCTTTTCTTCATAAAATACCAGTATTTGCTTAACTATTAAGTGTACTAGCAAAAAAAAAAAAAAAAGATGGCTATCTTTAGAGAGGTGTTTTGTGGGAGGTGGTGAGACTTTTTAAGTCATTCAGATGCCTGTCAGCTAAATAGCTAGTATTAAAATTCTGTGCAGCGAATGGCTAAAACATACAAATTTTGAAATGGAACTCCTGTTATATAAATAACCTTTGGAAGAGGAGCGTTCCTGTATAATGAGTCATTGCACAAAGTTTTGTCTGCTACACCCTGATGTGACTACAAAATTCTCCTTCGGAGCTGAAAATTTTAAACAGGGCTAATGGTTTTCAGCTGAAGCAGTCTAGAATTATGTACCATGAAGTTGTTACTAGAAATACGAAACTAGTTTTACTTGGCTGAAAATAACTGTCATATGACAGACAAGCATTACATTGTCATTTGGCTGTCCTTATCATATAGCAGCATGGGTCAAGTTTACATTAGTTCAGTTGCAAGCACTTTCACCTAAGAGATTTATATTTGTGATGTAAATTGCACACCTTTCTGCATCTGTTTTAATGAAGGCTTTGAGAGAGTCTAGTACAGTCTCTAACACTGTTGTTTTCATAACCTTTGCATTCCTTCGGTTAGATACTGGCTCACATGAATTATCCAAACTGACTGAAATAGTTTCCTTTGGGAACGTTTTGAAAGATGTAGCACTGAATGCAAAATTAAATGTATTGACAATCCATTGTCTTGTATTCCATCACTGTCTACCTTAAAAGGAAGGTGGGAAGAAAGCGGGTGAATCTTTAAAAATGCAGTGTCTTCCTGTTTAATTTTTAAAAGTAACCACAAGATATTTTGAAGCATGAAGGTAGCTATAAAACCTTAATTGTTCTGATTTTAATTAATTGTGCAATATTATGACCCACACTTCTACTCTGAAAGTTTGTGAGTGTTCATTTTTAAAATAGCTTAATAAAAAAATGGATTGTGGGGAGGAAAACGTTGTGGGAGGGAACTCAAATGGAACTTACCAGCTCAGGAAGCTTATAGTTTGCTTTATATTTAAGCATTATTACTGCTTCTTTGTAATGCATGGGTCTTCATGCCTTATTTCAGATCTGCATAGCTTGATATGAAAAAATGTATCTGTGCTTTCTCAAGATGCCCTTCTTCACATAGCATATTCTGTAGACTGTTAACCTGATCAGCTTTGAAAAACAATAGTGAATAAGTTTACAGCTTTATATCCAAAAACTCAACAAGAACTCTTGTGGGATTCTTCTGCAGGGAAGAGTATTACAAGACATGCCCTGAGCTGTTTTTGTGCAGGCTTAGAGAGCAAACTCTCAGGACTTGTTGGTAGTTAGCAAGTTTGATCTGTCTGCATGTTTCAAGCAGACTGTTCATGTAGTGAATGTATGATGCTTCAAATGAGGAAATGTCTTTTCTTAATTTGTTGATATTTCCTGGTACAGTAAGCTTGCTGGTCCAGAATTTTGAAAAATTGTAATTTGTGTTGTGGCAAGTCTCTTCCGTCCTCCCCTAGTCTATTGATTCATCTTGTTAATTGTTGAACTAGAATGCTAAATTCTCTTGTATGTGTGGCTAGGGAGTTGTCTTAGTCTAGCAAGCAATTTTATGATGCAGACTAAATGTATATTTTTAAAATGCTGTGTTCCTCGCCCAATGACTTTCTCCTAAAATACTTGAACTAGAAAAAGAATACTTTTCCACCCGCCCACCCTCTGCCAGTTAAATGTCAAATAGCAGCCAGGAAATGATAAAAGAGTGTTTCACGGGGGGAACAAAAAAACCAATGTTCAGTCATTTGACTTGTATGTGTTATAAGAATATTCAATTGTGATCAATAAATTCGTTTAAATTGTAGTAATTTCTTGTTCTTTTTTTGTTCATGATAGTCTTTATTTTGGTTTATATTTTAGCAAAAGTATTTGGGCTTTTGAAAGTGTTTTTTACTTTTTTGTTTCTTTTTGGGGTGTGTTACGTATGAGTACTGTGTTGATGTGAATGTGCCTAAACTGTCCATGTTCCTTTGATAAAATCAGTTTTCTTATTTCTGTCTTGTTCAAATAAGTCTTTATCATGAGAATTAATTTTCTACTAAATTTGGCTGTGTAAAGCTTTTTAAAAAGTTGCATATAATATGTGCTTGTGTTGTTTTCAGATCTTAACAGAGATGTATGATAACAGAAAACATGTGCCAACAATTGTTTTTTTTTCAGTTCCTTTGTGTTTAGAAAATGTTGCAATTATAGTCTGAAGTTTCTTTCCTGTATGTGTCCTATCTTTCATGAGTACTCTACAGTGAATAACAAAAATGTTACCAATCTGTTCACTTTGTTACTTTGATTTAGCAAAAAATCCCCAATGAAGTTTTGGGCTTTTTTTTCCTTTTTAGTTCATTAGACTAATTCATTACACGCAGAGCCATAGCAACAGCCTGAAAATAGATTTGATTTAAAAAAAAAAAAATCACTTTTTTTTACAAATCAATTTCTCATATAAGAATACAAATAATTTTACTATATGAGAGATGAGGAACTACAAACGTGTTCTTTTAAAACAGTAATTCAGGATTAAGTGATTTGTTCCAGCACACACATGTTGTTATTGGTGTACCTGCTTCCTTTATATTTTTCAGTTTTCTGGCATAGGTAGGAAGGAAGTCTCTTGTACTAGTACACCATAAACAATACTTCTGACAAAGCTGTCAATGGAAGTACAAGTGTCTATACCTGAAATCAGGTGTTTTTCCTCTTCTTTAAATTTTTGGGGGGTTTTTTTGCTAGTCCTTAAACCTCTGTTGGGTTTGGGGAGAGGGTCTGCACAGTGTTGTTCTGGATATTACGCAGGAATTGCAGTGGGCAGTTCTTGTTTGGGAATAAGTGAAGATAGGACCATTAAGGGCTAATGGACAATTTTTGAAGATGTTCAAACATTTACCTGGGAAATGGGTAATAGGAAAACTCTATGAGATACTGGGGGGCAGTCTGTGTTGGTTCTGGCTGAAGACATCCAAACTTTCATCTTCACTTCAAATGAGTTTGGTATTTGGGATGTAGAATACTTGGCAGATGTTTTCTAAAACTTTTTTTAGAGTAAGAAGTGGAGGCATTTGTGCTTGAAGTGAAACTCTGCTAAAGGGATGGAAGTGATTGTAGCTTTTACTTACAGTTGCTTTAAAGCATTTATCCTTGACTTAATAACATTGATTCACATCTGTGTCCTCAGGGTGCAAGCTGAAAACTATAGAATATCATTTAAGCTTCAATTTATTGAAAAGCAATGGAAATGTATCCACTTGCTAGAGAGAGGAGATTAGTTTGTCAGTGTTCCTAAAATTAATGGGTTTTAAGCTCTGACAAATCACTTTGGAATTTCCTCTACTGTAAAGATCTGATTCTTGATTCCCATGTAACACATAAGCTTCTACTTTAGATGTAACCTGTAAGAACTTTTAAGGTCATTTGCTTTCTTGCTTGAGACTTGGAGTGCTTGGGGAAATGGTTTTTCTTTTTGTCAATCCCAATTGTCTTGTGGGTTTTCATTTGTTCTAGTTTCTTCTTCCAGCAATCAAAGTGATGAGCTCCAGCTCTGCTTTCTGCTGCTGTGATTGTTTGCATTGCCAGGCACGTGGAAATAACATTCCTGTCTGTCATACTCTAGTGACAGCAATGTATAAGTAAAGCTGTTACATTGTGATCTCCCACTAAGTGAAATGGAAAAAACCTCTGATTTGGAGCAGCTCCGATTAGTCAATGACGTGGGATTTGAGATGTCACTATTTTAACAGAAAGTAACTATATGAGCCTCTGAGGATAAAATAGAACATTGAGAACGAGACATTGAAATACATATCTCAAAGACTGTTCTAATTTTTTCCAATATAGTTTACAAGTTACTTTTGATTGCAGATATTTCCATAGGCAAATAGATCTTCAACTATTTAGTTAAGACTTCTTGAAGCTACATTTGAGGGAACTGATTGACTAGGTGGTTGATTATTCGCAGTTCAGGCAGTTGCCTTTAATTGACAGAGATTTCTTTCCACTCATAGAATTAATATTCAGTTTGTTTTTAGGCACAAGGAGTTTGGTTTCCACTTAGAGCTAGAATTTGCTGAACCTAAATTTAGACATACAAGTCCAAATTCATTTATGATCAATACAGGCATCTCCAGAAGACTCTATCTGACTGTAGGAGAAATGTTTCAAGATGTCAGATGTATCTCTCCAGAGGCCCTTATTTCTCTCTATTAATGATAAAGCAGGCGTAGAGTGACTAGATTATTCTTGGACATGTAGAAGATAGAATTTTGAAAATCAGAGAAGAATAATTCAGCAATTGCAATTGTCTATGCATCACCAGTATTTGAATCTTTAAAATGGAAACCTTTATAGGTTTCCTTTATAGACATATATAGGTGAAAAGGGTTGCTGAGATGTAAAAAGAGTCTTCCTGTTGTAAACCACAACCAGGATTTAGTGGGTATGATCTGATTTTCTATGTTCCAGCTATACACTGTATAAATATCCAAAGTGGGACAGTAGGTATGGATTAAAATGTAGAAATGGTGAGCTTAAGTATCAGTTACAAGGAACTCAGTCTTTAAAAGACTCTGTTGTGCGCTTAATGTTATGATTCAATTGTAGGCAGTATGTTTATAAAGTGACTTACCACTGCTGTCATTAATTAAAGTAGTATTGATTTATGATGGCTATTTTTAGTGCTAAACTTGGAAGTAGAAGAATATTGACTGTTTGTCATGGTTGAGTTTGGAGTAAAGATTATTCAAGAGATCCCTGAATGCTTGGGTTATCTTCAACACTGATGATAATCAGTAATACGAGAGAAGAGGTGACAGCTCTGTGCTGCGTTTATAAAAGGCAAAATGTATCCAGCTATCCTTTTTTTCATTCTTGCTACCTCTCCATCCTCTCTATCAAACACCCAACAATTCCAGCAGTCTAGTGCTGGAACGTTCCTCCTCCGTGTCCAAGAAAATACTGAATCTTAATCACTCAGTTGCTTGCTACCCATCATTTGTTCGAAGGACAGTAACTGCCTTTATACAAGGGCTGGTTTCAGTTGTGGGTAAACACCTTCATGCAAGCACTTGCTGAGCATAAGCAATGGCTGTGTGTATAGAAACAAGTTGTTGTGGTTCAGGTCAGCAACTATGCACACTTGATTGGGCATGTTACCTGGAACTACATTGATGGTGGTATCGAAAATCTTTGGTATGTACTCAAGATGGTAGTTTTTTCACAGTTTACTTTCCACTTAAGGGCTGGTTTTGTAACTGCTTATATAAAAACTACAGTATATTCTTTCAAAAAATACAGGAATGCCTCTCTAAATGTACGCAAATAAAGTAAGTGTATTTACATTAAAAGAAGAGAAATTAAAATGAAGTATAATTTAAGTCATATACAGCCAAACGTTAAACTTGTTAAACAACAGGGGAAGGCAGATTCTTTAGTTTCCAGTATTGTTTTAAAAAATAGCTTAGCTTAGAGGATTTATGTTTTTCAGAGCTTATGATCACTTTCTTTCCCTGTTTTTTAAGATGGAAAAACTCTAACAGAGGCTGGAAAATGTTTTGATGCAGAGCACTGTAAGACAACTATTTTGAGAGATGGTATCAGTGGTGGTTTGCAGTCATAACATGAGAGAAAGTGTCTGTGTCTGCAGGAAGCTGGAATCTCAGGGGATGTTTCCTGGAACCAGGGCCTGCAGGAACTTTGGTAGAGTGAAGAGGAGCATTGCAAGCTGACGACCGGGCTTTTTATTTCTATTTAGTCATTTGTATTTTTGTATTTACTACTGATCTCTTAAAAGATGTCATCTTCTTGAAATCTGGTCACTAATTAAAAAAAAAAAAAAAAGGTCGAATGTTGGTTTTAAAGTCCTGATTTCCTACTTATAGCAGTATTTTTTTTCCCTTGGCTTTGTTGATTTGTAAAGAGTTGCATAGATGGACAAGTGACTGAACAAATGTTGCTGTGTACACAAGTCAAAGGATCAACAGGACTAGCAAATATCTAGGTGTGTGTTAACTGAAATATTGCAACATGTAGAGTGTGGTGGAGAAAAGGTACTGCGTGCCCTTGGGTGCTCACTTACTAATTTGTTTCAATTCCACTTGAGTGGCTTCATTTTCCTTTTTGCTAAGTGTGGACTTTATTACGTTGCAAACTCAGAGGTGCCTGCCAGGCAGTATTCATCTGTTTGTGGATGATCATAAATCTTGTAGTGCTGTGGACGGTGTATTTTGGTATTGAAATAACTTTCTGATGAAAATTATTGTACAGTTCTAGAGAAACACTGGAAGCACACTTTGTCCTCCTACTTGTTCTGTGTGTAGTCTAGAACAGCAACTTCTGTAAGTGTGAAATTCTGTTTATTTCAATTTTTTACTATTTTTAATGAAAATTGAATTCATCACTGTCAATTTTAAGTCTCAGTGCTGGGCTGTCAATCTATTTTTAATGTTGTATTTGTCTTAGGCACTGTATCTGCATTCCAGGGCAAAATTCGATATGTTGTGTCCACCTGCTGAAGGATTCTTCCTCTGAGCCTACTGAATTCATAGGAATTTGGCAGCTGACTCTACTTGAACCAGGATTTTTACCACTTTGCTAATTCCAGAATAAAAAAAAGAAAACACTTTGCATTTTTGTATGAAAACCTACTGTTTCTGACCTTCCCACAGTATTTTTCTGTTGGTGACTGTGTGGCTGACAGAAAGCATTGGTCTTGCAGGAAATTTGCAACTTGCTGGATGTGATACTGTACAGATGCCATATGTGTTAATCCAGTAGCATAAGCATGCGTGTTTTCCTCAGAGGATGGCGGTTTCAGTAGTATCCTTTCCTTCTGCAGGTTTGATTTAAGTACAGTTACACTGCTTTTTCTAAAATAGCTTCTTGGATAAGAGATGCTAAGCTCAGTCATGGGACAGCTATTCCAGCTGAAAGATAGGCTATCGAAACAGATCCACGATTTGGATGTGTACGGGAATTACAAGCTGTGGGCGCAGATTGAAAACATGCTTGTAAAACCTTTTTGATATATAATGAAAATACCTTTCCTACTTCAAAACCAATTGATATTACTGGGTGGGGATTTGGTGGGTTTTTTTATTTGTGTTGAACATTGTCTTCTGTCATTTGATGAAGATTTTTTCCTCTAAAGTATCTTTTGTTGCTAACACATAGAGTCAAAATAGTAAGACTGGTATTTAAGGATGAGGATAATAGTTAATTTAGTTGGGAGGCAGTCTGGGTTTTGGTTCCACCTTGTAACTCCAACATATGATGTAGCATACCTAAGTTTAGAAACTTGGTTTAGCAGAGAGTGCTTCAGTGTCTTTCCTTAGCAACCCAGCCTACCAAAAACACACTAGAGCTGCCCTTCCTGGTCTGTACTGAGGAATGGTAGCAAACTCCATGGTTTTAAGGTGGAGTTTTTAAACAGAAATAGGATAATGATGCCTGCAATTGCAGGGGATTGGAATTCAGTGGTCAGAGTGTTTTCTAGTTACGTATTTCGTTGGTCTCGTATTTTCAGCATGATCCTGCGTGAGGATAAGGGCTGCCCTAAAAATCTAGAGCATCAGTTTTGCCTTAAGTAAACTTATCTGATACAAGGGAACTTGTAAAATTGAATTAATATTTTCTTTTTTTTTTTTTTTTTGCAAGGGACTGAGCATTTTTGGGGTAGAAGGGGTAAAGGAGGGTGACAACAGCTGCTAAGAGTTACAGCCAACCTTTGTAGAAGCTGAGAGAATATTCAGAGAAGGATAACTCCGTAGTATTACTCTGTTTTTTCCTTTCCTTAGACATCACTTCTGGTTGCTGTGTTAGCTGGACCTTTGATCTCTAGTGCAGAAGTTCCTACGTTATGTGTTGCCAATGAAATGTGTGATATATTTTGAGTACCTTTTTCTAACAAATAACATCATACTGTGTTCTGTGCTGAAATACAGTCCATTAGGGAGGACAAAATTGTTTTAGAGAGGATAGAGAACAAATGTCATTAATCTTAAAAATTTTAGTGTGCACTTGATTATTGCACCTGAAATATTGAGCTTTGTTTAAGAACCTGGTATAAGAATCTGGTTGAATGCTTGAATGGAAGAACCAGAGTGAGTTACACATGTAAGCTGTTTGTCATCTGATACCTGATGCTATTGGGGGGCTTTCCTCCCCACCATTTGTTATCACTGTGTTAACTGAGATCCAAATTAAACATTGCTACTCTTTTTGATTTTGCATTAGTAGAATGTGCTTTCTGTTACCTTCTCAGCAGAGTTTTATAGTTTCAGAGAGAGTTTATCACTGAATATTTAGAGGTTCAACAAAACTGCCAGACAGTCTGCCTATACTCTTTATACTTTCTGGATTTTATACAGTAAGTTTCTAGTGTTTCAGCTAGAAATTATATGGGGGATTTTAAAATGCCCATTATACCTTGAATGATTCCTGATTATGTTTAAAAAATGTTTTAATACTAAGAACAAACTCTGGCTGGATATTACTGGATGCAGTGCAGTACTTAGAAGTTCCACACTTTTGCTGGTGTTAGGAGTCAGATTCAGTCAAAACATAAGTGTGCATATATTTTCTTATAGTGTAAGAACTAAATAACGAGCACATAGGAGATCGATAATGAGCATATTCTACAGACTTGTTTGACTTCTTAGGATGCAGGTTAACCCAGCTTGAATTTGCATGCTCTGATACTGTATTTTAGCTTCAATACCACAAAAAAATCAAGTTCTCCCTTTTGCTCTTTTGTATTTTCAAACACAAATTTGCAGTTTGCTCAGCCCCAAACCAATAAAAAGTAAGTGAATGATACTTGTCTTGTCAGAGTTCACATAGATTTGTTTCAAGTGTATTGTGAGTTACAGGTTACATTTTAAAAAAAAAAAAAAAAAAAAAGGTTGACCTATAAAATTTGGGGTTCAGTAGATGGAGATGTTTCATGCTAAAATGTGCACATTGAGGCATAGGAGATCATTTTACTTTTCAGTAATTAGCTGCTGGTAAGCCAGTTAAAGACAGGAAAGGACATTTAATCTGCCTGAGAGAGAGGACAGGCAGTCCTGCAGAAGGTGGTCAGTACTTTGTGAAGACTTATCTTTCGTGAAAACTGATGTTCATTTTAGTCTACACAGAACGCCTGCATGGTTCCCTTAGAGAGATTAGCTATGTAATCTAGCAGGTGTTAACAGGAGTAAGATCTCCCTGATGAAGGAACCTTAGGTTTAGTGAATCAGAGCTCCTAACTACAGGGGTTAGTAGAGCAGGTAGTGGGTCAGTGGAGTGAAAGGAGAAGAAACCTTCAATGTTTTAGTCTAGACAGCAACAAGAAGGATGGCTGACAATTTGGTGCAGAGCCCAGCACTTCTTTTCATAGCTGTAGACAGTTCAAAGGGTAGTAAGTTGTGCTGCGACACTGGTTGTATAAGCTATTTTGAAAGCTAATATTTAGCAATCCAGAGAGGAAAATTTTTTCTTCTGTTGACCATCAAGAGAGCAAGACACTCTGGCATGCAGTGGAGTGGGAACATGTCTGGATTGTCAAGAGAACTGAAAAGGAATTTGTTATACAGGCTTAAAAATACAAAAGATGTCATATTTTTGAAATGTGACAAATTGAAAATAAAGTGCTAATGCCTTTATAAAATTTTTAAAACCTGAAAGCTTGAACTTCAAGGTATTAAGACTTTATTTGGGAAAGGAGGAGAAGGAATGAAATTACTTTTGAGAATAAAAGGGTAAAGTTGATAACATGCCAAAAAGTAGTACTCTGCAAGATTTTTCAAGTGGTAAAATTCAGTGAGTCCTTACAGCTATGGTTCATGCTACACCATTCAGCAGTTTAAACTTTTAAAATCTGGGTCTCTGCTTTCAGTAATGGTTGCAATGCTTGTGGGAATTTGGAGATGCGCTAATGTGGGCTGTCATGAAATGTTTTATTTTGTAAACGTTGGTTGTACTGGGTGTCTATAACCTGGTGTGACAGCAAGACTTTAATTATGAATCCAGTTCTCAGTATTTTGCTTTTGTAGAGTGTTATGCTATTCAGGTTTTGTTTTTTTTAACTCTGCTTGTCCTGGCCTTTCATTGGACATCAGCATTTAAAATATAATTGTTATTGCTGTGAATGCCCACTGAAGGTGAGATTGGAAAAGGGCATCCTGCTGTCATAACAGTTGACAGTGAATTCTGGTCTTCTGAATAAGGAAGTAGTGTAGATAACAGCACTGTTGTAACTGTGGGTAGTAAGCAATCAAAATGTTAAATCTAAGTGCTCATGTTGCCTCACTTGAAGAAGTGCTCAACATCACTTCTGTTCCAGCTAACAATTTAGAAGAATGGTAAATGATTAGATGAAGAATGCCTTGAAATATTTGTGTTAGGAGTCTTCCACTTCCTGTAAATGTGAAGATTGCTATCTTTCAGTGAGTCTTTATTCTTGATGGGTTCTGAATGATGGATATGAAGTTCAGCGGTGTAACTGAAGGGTTGTCTTTTGGCAGGTCTGCCAGGCAGCAGGTACCAGTCAGGTGTAAGGAAAATGTATATACAGGTGTCGTCTTAGGTCTCAGTGGACCTTCATGCTGAACATAATGGTGGTTTTAGTCCTTGCATTGCTAGTATATCCAGTGATTTCATGAGTGCTTTTAAATTTAAATAACTTTTAAATATGAAATATAAAGGATTTTTTATCATTATATTAAAGAGATTTTTAAAATTAAAATAAAAAGCCTAGCCATCAAACTGTGAGAAGCATAACTTCATTTCCTCTGTCTCTGTATTTATCATGATGAATTTATTTTTCTTGTAGAGAAAGATTAAGGCAAGATTAATCTTTTTATTTAGCGAAATTTGGTTCTAAAGGCTCTGTTTCTTGTTCACCATAACTTGTTTTGAGTCTTAGGAACACGTCCTGTCAAATTTGACATGTTGTGCCACATTGCTGAAGTTACTTGTTGGAAAACTCCCACCCTGGGAAGCAGAGATCTTGTTTTAGATGTGGTCCAGAAACCTTCATTAAATTCTAGAGAAAAAATACTAGCTAGGTGTGAAAAATGTCTCTTTCTGTGTCAGGATATCAGTCTTATGTCAGAGGTTCTGCATGTGAATCCTTCAGAAAGTGGAAACCATTAAGGTTCCTGCAACTTAATGCCCTTTTACATATACCTTTTACTTTTTTTTTTTTTTTTTTACTGTCCTGTCCCAGTCCAAACTGATCACTGAAAATTTAAAATCCTTTTCCAGCTGAAAAGTAGAAAAGAAGTGTGAACACAACGATTCAGGAAAAATTACAAGATCATCTTCAACTGCAGTGAGAATAAAGCAGTTTGGTTACAGAGTTGACTTCATCTGTGTATTGAAGCCTGAGTTATGATATAGTACTAGTATATGAGTACTTGAAGGTAATTCTGAAATTAGGCTGCACTAGAAGATGAATCTGCAGTAGAAGTCTGAAGGCTTAAAGGTTTCTGTTTAGAAGGAGATAACGGACGAGCAAAGGAAAGCTATGTGGATCTCTCTAGCAGACATAGTTTGCTGTGTTTAGGATGGATTCTGCATCCAGATATGACAGAAACTCACGCCAATGCATTTCCAGATGTTTGGAAGGAAATTGCTTAACCACTAGTGGTAAAGCAAGGGATTTTTGTTTTACGTGGTGTTCTTCAGGCGATTAAGCCAGGAAGCTTCTGGAAGTTAGTGATGCTCAGTTTTTAATTTCTAGCCTGAACAGCTTTTCTTGAGTTGGGGTTGCAAAAGCTGAGTGTGAGGCTAGAAGTAGGATTTCCCAGTTCCCTTACTAGCAAACTACTGTTCTGTCCTTCTTCCAGAGCAGCTGTTTATAATGCCTGTCCTGGAGGACTTCGTTATGGCAAGCTGCTGCTAAGTAGGAGGTTTCTGGGTAACTTTGTATTGCAGCACGCTTGCTCCATCTCTGCAAAAATAGCAGCACTTAGGCAAATTTTATCTAGTTTTTGTACTGGTGAGTCAAATTTCTGAAAAGTAATGCAGTTCTTGACAAGCCTCACTGTCAGTATGAGTGAAGTGTATTTAATAGATATTGAAGTGGAAGATATGCATGGAGAAAACGAAACTGCTGTGCTTTGTAATGTCTCAGCATCCTGCAGTTCTGAACTGCTGCACTGGCTTCTGGGCTGCTGTTTCAGTTATACTGGAGCTCTGGAGTCTCTTTTAGTCAGGGCTTTTCTTTTGCAAATATGGCATTATTTTGCATTGCCAAAGATCTTGTTTGCCATAGAAGTTGGGGGGAATGTCCAGATGAGAATATTCTGGTGGTATTGTGGGGCTGCAGAGGGAAGGATTCTGAATCCACAGCTGCCACAACTTTAAGCTGATCAGATTTTTGCTAGGCTGCTAGCAAAAACTGGAGTATTGTTAATTTTCTAAATGCTGTTCCAGTGAATTCTGTAATGAGAAGGAAAACAGAAGAACAGCTTTCTCAATTACAATCTTATATATGTATTTTTTATATATATTTTTTTTTAATCTAAGCAAAGTAGCATCTTTGTATTATTGAAATGAGATACATAGGTACATTTATGGTCATTGGTAAAATTTTAAAAAGCTTTAAATATTTTGAATTTCATTTTATGTTTTAATTCTAGCACAGAAGAATGGGTGGATGCGAGATTCCTCTATGTAGTTTGGGCTTTAGTTAAATTCAACAGTGTGCGTATGGGTAGTGGTGGCTCTTCTTACAGTGCTGCTACTATTCGCAGCATTTTATGAAGACCTGTTTTATGCTACTTTAGCTTGACTTTACAAAAAACTGCCTGTGTGCTGCTAGTCATTTTCCTTGTCTCCCAGATATGATATCTACAATGTATGTTAGGAAATACGTCCTTCAGGACATTCCAGGATGCTGAAGTATCCTGTGTATGTGAGCTGCTGTTTACTGCAGGTTTGAACTGGTCAGTAAATTAGGCCTTTCTTTAGACTTTAAGAAGAAGGGGAGAGGAACAGAGGTAACAGAAGGCTGCAATGAAATAAAACTTTCTATACCATATAAAGAATCTCAGTTTTATTACTTGAGGTGTATTGATTTTATTATAGTAGATTTCCTGTGTTAGTATTGAAACCCAGAGGTGTTGAAAAGCCGTTTGTTTCAGGCTTTATACAAGTGCAACTTGTTTTGTGTTTAATTGCTGTGTTGTTGAAAGAATTACTTTTCACCTTGATGCTCACGCTGACTCTGAAGCAGATAGCTTGAGAGGCAGTGGAGAATACAGTAGAGATCACGCTGGAATACTTGTGCTGAATAGTCGTCTATAATTTGTTGTGGCAGCTCTTAGGACTTGCTGAACTGATAGTGGCAGTTCACGTGGGATAACAATGTTTGTGCTGGTAGAATGTTTTAGGAACATTTGGTGGGATACCAAGTATGTGTTTCTAATACCGCTCTCGTCTCATAGGTGCAAATCTGACTCAAAGGGCATGTAATTCCTTGGGTGTTTTTGTTTTGTTTTGGTTTTTTTTAAGGTTTATTTTGTTTTCTGATGTGTTTTCCAAGCACTTCAATGGTCTACATTCCAGTTTATAAATAAATACAGTCCTTAATCTCGCCTGGCATTACAACTGTTTCTTCCATTTAGAGATGTTTCCACTTTTTCCAATAGTTCCATTTTACTTTCAGGTTTTATAGTGATCAGAGAGCCATGGCAACGACTCTAGAGCCCTTCCCCACCTCCTTTATCTCTGTATCTTTCTTACCTCTGTGTGTGTCGTTTTTTTGTTTTGGTTTTTTTTTTTTCCCTCCCCTTAATTTTCTGATGTTTAATTTGTTTTGTTTTGTTTATTGACAATTACTATCAAAACCTGTACTGCTTATTTATGTAGCTTTTAATTTTAGGTTAGTCGTACTGATTTACGCGGGTCCTTCTAACTACCATTTTGTGAAGTACCCTTTGATAATGTATTTGACAAAACTGATTTTCTATATTCAGCCTGCTTCCGCATCTTCCAGATGTTTCTGTTGAAAGACTTTACATATGCAACACACCCCTAATGATTCTCAGTAAAACTGTTTCAAGAGTCCTTTTTTAATCCCCATACTGAAAACATACAGCATTTGTAATACTGAATATGAATTTTGCTGTGCAAAGGCTAATAATTTTAATACATTTAAGACTGCAAACACAAAATCCATGCCAAAGCATGCTCAACAGAAGCAGAATCAGATTACCAAAAATGATGGAAGTAGCAGTTGTTTGTTAATTTAGTAGCAAGTGTGTGTGGTTAATTGCAGTATTTTTGAGGAACACTAATTATTATCAGTTTAACCTTCTCTTTCAGGAACACTGACTCCTGCAGTTCTGCAACAGTAAATATTTATTGTGTTTTTCCCTGTAATTCAGAAGATATGGAAACTACAGTATTTCTGGGGTTGAAGAAGTTAGGAAAATTGCTAGGATAACCCTGGAGGTGAATTACTGGAGTAACAGGAGACAGCCTGGTTTCTCTGCTTTCCCCTCCAGCCCCCCCCTTCTTTACCTGCTGTTAGAAAGGAGCGGTTGTCCCCCCAGTCTGTGTTTGAGGATAAGCCTCTTCGGGTTGTGTTGAGTAGCGGAAGACTCTGCATCCATTCCTCTGTGGAAAGGAACAGATACTTCACCTACTGCTGCTCCTTGTTTTCTTCAGAGAGAGAGAGGAGATTGCTGGCTGGAATATGTGGGATTAAGCCATTAGCCCTGCTCTGCTCTGTTTTACCTAAAATGTCCTTAGGCCAGCCTGCTTTACCGACTGGAAAACACTGGAGTGAATAGCTGTTAAATTGAGCTTGAATACCGCTGTATGACACTTTTATTCTGTTCATGCTGGGATTCTTCTTAATTCTTTTACTAAATTTCTCTGGCCTTTTTGAGTTACAAGTGCAGTGAGTTTAGACAAATTAATCTGGCAGTTATAATTCAAAGGATAATTTAATTTTAGTATGTTTCTTTTTGGCCACACCACCTAGCTTTAGGCTTAGTAGTTAAGTAACTGCTTATGCTGTGCATTCAGAAGGTGATTTAGAGCACCTAAGTTGGGCTTCTGTTTTGAATTTCCTTCTGTGGGATGCTCTCCCTCTCCACTGATGGTGTATGAAGAGACTATGAAGGCTAGTTGCAATACCCTTTTATAGTTTTATATCTAAGCTAGTCAGATGTGCTTTTGATAGAGAGGAAGATTTTTTTATGTACTTTTAGCCTTCCAAAGTAAGCAGAAAAGATCGATATCTAATATAAGAGATGCTTGTGACATAGCTGGAAAACTGTTCAAGAATACTTAGTTACATTGTAACTATATCAAGAAACTTGGTTATATTGTGTGACCTTTACTGGTATAGTTTCTTTAAGATTTTCATCTGGAGCAACAAGTAATTAAACAGTGCAAATAGAAGGAACTAGACATAAGCTGACTCAGGCAAGTATCTATTAAACATAGCTATTATAACACATTATTTCTAATGTAGTCGAAAATTGAATTCTTACCTTTAATCCTTGAGGGGGGAATAGAAGGGAAAAAAACCAGTACACAGTGGTGTGGGGGTTTCATTTGGTTTGGTTTTTTGTTTGTTGGTTTGTTTTTTGTTGTGTTTTTAATCTAAACTGCTTTTATTGCTTCCTTTTCTTACTTTGGTGTAATACACAATTCATGAGAAACTGATTGGTTTGTAGCAAAAAAAGTTTTCACTTTATGGAATATTCTGGTCAATAGCAGTAGTTTCGTACTTTCAATGTAGGTGCCATTTTTGTTGTTTCAGTTCATGTAAATAATATGTAGGACCTATGTACTGTATTAATCATAATCATTAAATAGAAGTTAAATATAACAAGGGTTGACTGATAAATAGCTTTAAGGATGGAGGAGGCTACAAAGATAACTTTAAAAGTGTTTTACAGTGAAGGGATCAGTGAATAATAACAACTACCGTGCAATTTGTATATTAAAGTAGATTATTAATACCTATAACTTGTGCTGAGAGCAACTCACCATTACTTCTAGAATGGTGTTGTAACTTCATTCTTTCTGATTTTTCTTGTCCATGCTTGCTTTTAGTGACATTTATGTAGATATGTGAAACCTCCCTTATGTGAACGAAGAATTATATTTAAGGCAGCAATATTATTATTTGTGCTTTGAAACTCATTTGATATAATTTGCTGATTACAGACTTTTCAAAATTTCCCACCAATCCTTAGTCCGTGGGGTTTGAGTTTAATGATTATTGTTCTTTGTGTAGCCTTGTTTCCTTAGAAAGATGCCGATGATCATCTGGGCAGAAAACCGAGTTAATTTAGCCAATACGAAGAGCGTACATAGAGACTTTGAATAATAAAATAATTGTGGGTAAGAAATGTTTCTGCTGTTTTTACGGAAATAGGAGCTTGTTAGTGGTTTTCTTTTGTCCCTGTTTTGTTTTATTATCTTCCAGGACAGAACAAGGAACTGCATTCCTTGGGCTCTTTCTGGTATTTTATTGATCGCTACAAAAAATAATGTGTTCTGAATTGAGTTTTTGACAGTGCAGGATGTAGGCACATCAGAAATGGGAATTAAACATGTGAGTTGTTTAGAGCTGAGCACAAGCAGTTGTGTGAGAAAGCTAAATCATGTATTTTTAATGTGCAGAAATGCATCTTTTGAGCACTTCCAAGTATTTTGCAATATAGCTTTTAACATTAGAACTTTCCTGGAACATGTAATATTATAATGTTTTTGGTGTTGAACATGGTTGTTAGGGTATTTCTTACAACAGTTCTCTCTAGTTATACTTTTCTTTGAATAATAAATAACTACGCCAAGTGGTTGAAATGACAGTACTTACCAAACCTGCACGAGCAATTTAATAATGGGAACCAAGTGGAAAATTCTTTTAGTGCTTGACTCTCTTTACTAAAGTCTTGACTTCTATCTCCTTCTGTCATGCTTGTCTAATAGATTTTATACAGGAGTTAACAGATTTTGCACATCAGTTAGTCTGATTCCTGCTTCTGTTTCTGGCTGTGAAATGTTTGTGCAGTTGCCTTGATGCTCTCAAGTCAGTTCTGACTGATCCAGAGTACCAACTTCCATCCCTCAGGCTTTCCCCAGATGTCTTTGCGTAAGATTGTGCTTGATATCAAAAACTCTTAAAGCAAAATATAATATTGCCATTAATATTGCAGTCTCATATGGCAGGCTAAAAATGTATGGAATTAGTAGATTGATAAATGTTTATGCCTTGTTTTCAGCCTACCTGGTTGTGGAGCATCTAAAGATTAAATAAAGCTCAACTTTTGATTCAAGGTTGGCTGGATTAAAAATGTCAGTCTTGAAGATGGAAGACTGTAATCTCTTCTCTCTGGTTTTGATGTCAGAATAGACACTGAATACAATATGTTAAAAGTAGAAAGCAAGGATGGAAAAGGGATGAGAAACAGGAATGGAAGATGTAATTCATTGTAGTATTTGTTGCCTATTAACATGTGCAACTGTAGAAGTAAACTAGGCTTATATAATTAAGGAGTTGATCTAGTACTAACTCAAATAATGGTAGGAGCCTGATATGTGTGGCACAGTAAAGGACAAGTAATTATTAAATCTGTGGAAAAATTAAGAACCATGTCTTGTTAAGCAAGGTCTTAATAAAGACTGTACAGTAGATAAAATGCAGAATTAATAAATTAGCATATATGGCTAGATATTAGTGTATGTGGCCTCTTGTTTATTTCCCAACCTATCTCAAGTGATTCTGCATAATTCAGGACTGAATGCGAAGGGTGCTTGATGGGTGCAAGAGAGAGGTGCTACCTGTTTTATTCTAGTCGGGTGTATTGAAAGTCAGCCATGTGCATAGCACAGGGAACATAGCCTATGCCTTGGGGAGTTTATACCCTAAATCTGGGAAGTTGGCTCACTCTATGGAGGAAGATGAATTTCATCTAGGCTGAGATTATATTTAGGACAGGAAGTCTTTCTCAGTCTAGTGTGGCTCTCCTGTTGATGTCAACTGGATACTTGTACAAAAGACTAAAAATGAATTGTGAACGTGGTATATCTTGCATTACTTATATCTTGCATTACTTGTAGCAGACAGGTTTGGTTTTGGTATTTCCATGAGTTTTCTTTTCTTTTCCTCATCTGTGTGTTTAATTTGTTGTTTCTTTTAAATTTATTTTGTTGCTGTTCATTCCAACGGCTGTTGTTCATATTCTCCCCTGTGTGGAACAGCTCTTGAGTTCCTACCCTGTGAACATCACTGATTGCTCTCCTAAGCAAATCAGAATGAAATATTCATGTTGATCCAACATCATGCTTAAGAGATAAGTAATTATTGAGAACTGGCACATTTTCTGTCTTCAGATTCAGAAGGCAGATATTTTAGGAGAAAGATCAAAATGTTAGTTATTAGCATTAGGGTTAACACAGTATTCGTTCTTTTTGTTCCTTTAACTTTTTGACCACTGGAAGCAACTTGAGAACTCCACAAGACAAAAATAGAGTGTAAGCTCTGTTCAGCTATAAAATCATGTACATACAGTGACTGCATGTGTTGTTGCAAATGCAAAAAAAAAAAAAGTATTTTTTGTTTTTAAGAAAGCAAAAAAACCCCACCCAACGCTCTAAATACAGACTTCTGACATTTTACCCACCATAATTTTCTAGGAAATTAATTCTAAATAAATAAAATATAATAATATAGTTCCAAAACTGCTCCATCCATTATTAATAATTCTATTCTTTGAATTCACTAAGTAAAATAAATCCTATTGAATGTTTTTGTTACAGTCAAGCAGATCATTGGTCATTCTTATGCCACTTGTAATGGTTTTGATAGATATGTGATATACTTGAAAAAAGTTATTTGAAAAAGATGCTGAGAGCCTCTTTTTTGACAGTGGAAGACAGCAGTATTTGTAATTCTTTAAGAATCTGTAAAAATATATGGCTTACCTTAGTTATGGACCTGGGAATATTGCAAGAGAAACAGACGGGAAAAATAACTGACAATATTGATTATGCTGTAGGGGCCAATGCTCCAGCATAGCTAAAACGTGGATGCTTAGATGAAATTAAGGCCTGCTCTGAAGGTAATTTGAGAATACGCTAACAAGAATATGATAGTGTTGATTGTTAATGCAGTAATTTAATAAAAACTAGACAAAGAAATCATTAACGGGGCTTGCTTTCAAATCCAACTGTTTGACACTAAAGTTGAAAAAATACATATTTAACTGACTGTTCACATGTGGAATATATGCATAATAAAAATAACCAGTAGGCACTGCTGTTGAAACCAGTGGTACAATCTGTTATGCTATGAAGAGATTAAGACTTCGCAATTCAGTTAAGCAGAGACATTGCTTCACAAAAGTCAGTATATGTAGGTCACAGGTTTTTAGTGAGTTCAAAGGCTCTTTGTGTTTCAGAAGTGTGATCTGCATCTTCTTGTAGAAGCTGTTAGTTTCTAAAGGAATGTTTGTTAACTCTGCTTCTACTGAACTGCTTCAGTTCAGGTTTTTCTCTCTCTCTTCTGTGTGTGTGTGTGTGTGTAAGCTGTAAAGCTACTAACCCTTCTCTCCATCTGTGTCTGGAAAACTGCGTCTGTTTTTCCAGCATGTAATTGGTGTTTTCCTGTTGTGATGGGTACTTTCCATCCCGTGTATATACCATCATCCTTCTGTGTCTTACTGATTTCTGCAGTTGTTTAAGAAAAGAAATCACTAAAAATGCCTTTTGAAGGGCTTTTGGCGGAACTTAAATCCATATTCCTGAGCTTCAGCTTCACTGATCAAATATTTCTAGCCATGATTTACTGATATTGCAGAAGATCTGGCATGAATGAAAGGAAGTAGAAGTGCAGTCATGACTCTGGCAGTCATGTGTGTCATGTTAAAAAAACCCCTGAAACATAAGAGGTAAATTTGGTTGAGACTAGCTGTGTCAGCTATGCTTATTATTTTTTTTAGTTTGTTTATGGTGTTAAAGCAATACTTTATTCCAGATGCCACTATTAAATATATGCTTGGACTTGTATCTATGTAATTCAGAAATGAGCTCATATTTTATCTGCTTGAATTCTTGTCAAGAATGTTAACTGCTTAATATGTTGTTCACTGTATACATTGCTCATAGTGAGATCCCTAAGCTTTCCTGTATTATAAATGACTGGACATGATTAACTAAAGTATATTTTGCAGTTGTATTAATTTTTTTGTTTGGTGTTTTTCTTTTTTTAGGTCCATTTTCCAGACACAGAGAGGGCAGAATGGCTCAACAAGGTAAGGGTAGTCATTAGCATCGCTTCCAAATGGGAAAGGGGAGGAGGGAAATCTGAGATTTAAAAAAAAAATGGTGAGGCAAGAATCTGAGAACAGAGAGTAGTTTTAACTTTCTGTGCTCTTTATACACTTGAAGCTTCTGGTCATTGATCCAGTTAGTCACGAGAAAGATTAGATCTATTTTCATGGTCTTGAAATTGTGAGTTTTGCAGAATGACTTTAAGTGGCATTAAAATAATGACAGCTATAATTGTGTGGAAATCATAGCAGCTGTAAACACAGTCTTTTATGTTCCATTTGTCTGGGATACTTTCCAATTACTGTAGGTTCCTGACCTACAATCTAAAAATAAATCAATTTTGCAGTTTTGATTTGTATATGTGATAATCTAAGATATAGATCTGTGTAGCTTGAGTTTTTTAAAAATATCTTTCATTCAAAGAGCACAGAAGAACACGAGCTAATTAGAAAATAGTGAGGAAAAAATAAACAATATAGAATTTTCAGATATGACATTAAAATACTCTATTTTTTACATTTATAAACCTTATGCATGTATTTAAGAAATGCACTTGACCCATTTTTTTCTTATTCCTCTCTTTGCATGCAAATAAACTTAACCCTTTCCACCCTTCTCCCCAACATTCAGCATCAGTGCTGAATGCATATGCATTTGTGGGATAAAAGACTAAAATTCTTAATGTTGTTTTTCTCCTCCTCCAGTGCTTTTGATTTGTGCAAATGTATAAAACACACAAACTGAGAATTCCAGAAAGCATTCCTGTATGTAAAGAGGAACTAGTTCTTATGTCTGTCATGAACTGTATAGAAAACTTGTATGTTTAAAAGTTTGTACAAAATTTCTTATATATGCCTTAAAAAAAATATTTTTTGGTTATGTGTGAAGTTGTGTTCCATGTAGATTTGATTTCTTTTTTTTTTTTTTTTTTTTTTTTTCCTTCACCCTAGACTGTAAAACAGATGTGGCCTTTTATTTGCCAATTTATTGAGAAACTCTTCCGGGAGACCATAGAACCAGCAGTAAGAGGAGCAAACAACCACCTCAGTACCTTCAGTTTTACAAAGATTGATATTGGTCATCAGGTCAGTGTCTGGTGAAGTTTTTCTAAGAGGCTCTGTCTTACATACCATTTTCATGTAGCCTGTTTAAATCTACACAGAAATATTTTCGGTGACACTTGGTGGTAAGCCTGGTTCTGGTTTCTGTTGTAACATTAAAATAAAAACGTGTGTGGCTTTCTTAGCAGAGGCTTCATTTTTATATTTTTATTTTTTTCCTGGGGTCTCTGCTTCAGAAATTTGACTGAGAATTGGGGGAAGACTCAAAGTATAGTAACTCCTGGTCATGTGAAGAGCTCATAGCAACATGATTTTAATACTGTTCGTATAATGTTTTATGTTAAGTGAGCAGGGACCGTTATCCTTTTCTTGTCAGTTGGTCCAAGTGCAGTTACCTTTCTTGTGACAGATGAACTTTTAATCATATTATGTATGGAGTCCAATGACAAGTGTGCTGGCTCAGCTTTCCAAAGGACTGCACATAACGTTAGTATCAAGGAGCACATAGGTATTTACCTTCTGTTTGGTCCCATGAAAGAAGGGTTCATAATATACAGCTCTTACATGCCTTCTGAAGAGCCTATTTGACCAGTCCAAGCTAAGAATAAGCTACCTCTGCTTGCAGTAAGTTTGTTGCTACTTACTCTTACCTGCATCAACCAGAACTTTACTTCTGTTGACATGTAGCTTAACAGCTTTTTTGTGAAGTGGCCTTTTGTGTTCTCCTGCTTGCCATAAATGAGATTTTAAGTAAGGATTTAAAAATCTGCCCCCCCCCCCCCCCGAATTTTAGGAAAACTGAAGTTAAGTTTCAGGTGTGATGGAGGGGCATTATTTTTCTCTCTTTGTGACTGTATTTCATGTATATTACAGTTCATTATATTTTACTGCACCTTTTGTGTGGTGTTTGTTTTGTTTTTTTAAAGTTGTAAATCCTTTTACCCAGGGGCTCTGTCCTGCCCTGGATACACCTGTATTACAGACTGTAGAATAGCATTCCTTTAAAGCCATACTAATTTTAAGTAGGGTTTAGATTAGCTTCCCCACCTCTGTATGCTTCTGGACTGAGTTATCCTGGACACGAGAAACAGCTATTCTTACGTTGCGTTGCAGCCTTGATTGAGTTGCATCCTGTGAGCTGCACAGACCCAAACACAGTGGGAATCTGACAGCAGTGAGATTTCCATTTTACTTAAACTATTAAAAAGGTATAAATAGAAATATGACAATTTTTCCAGAAAGCAAAAACTCAAAATGTGACAGGAGGTGGTGCTAAGTAAGGTCATTGGTCATCCTCTCCCACCTAGTATTTGGTGAACATTTGACTCTTGGGAATGTTTCATTGTTATGGTTGTTTCTGTATGAGAGAGGGAGAGCGCAAGCACAGCAGTTTAGAGAGAGAGCACAGAGTGGTTGACACAACTTTTTGTGGGGATTATGGATTATTTTCCATGCAGTCTGACTAAATTCCACTTAAGGCAACTACATTTTTGTGAATTAAATTTAGCTTGTTTTAGTTGCGCAGAAAAGAACACTTTGTCTGGGAGTGTTAGATATATACTAGTACAGAGAAATGGGATGTTTTTTGGGATGGAGAGGGAAAGTTTGATATTAAATCTCTGGTAAATCTTGGAATCTAGTGGTCTAAACTCAGGGTAACTGCCAGAAGGGTTGTGGTTGAGTGGATCCTAGCAAGGCAATTTTTACATTTGAAATAACATTTTGAGCTAAACTGATAGCTTTGCTTCACACCTTTTAATAATACTTATAGTAAATTTTTAACTTCAGGCATGAATGTGTGTATATTCACCTTTATTTCAAAATTAAGAGTTAAATATGGTATAGTTCAGTAATAGGATCCAACTTTTACTTGCTTTATTGTTTCAGCCTCTGCGGATAAACGGTGTAAAAGTGTACACTGAAAATGTGGACAAAAGGCAGATCATTTTGGATCTTCAAATCAGGTAAACTTTATTATCATGTTACGATGGTGCCCATGCTTTATAATATGTGCTTTGTTTGATTCAGCAGTTATGTTTGCCTGAAAGGAGAAGAATTGCTTCATTACGCAAATGTAGTTAGTTCTAATTGTGTATGAATGGAGGAAGGAACTGCATGCTGTAAATAGCATTTATCTGAGGGAAATAGTATATCAACTCAGTATGATTGCATCATAAAAGTAATGTTGGTTAATAAAAAAATACTTTCCAAAGCTAATTCACCGTCTTTGAATTTTTTTCTAACGTATTAAAACTTTGCCATGAAGTTTAGTCTAGTGTAAAATTCGGGCTATAAGATGTTTGAGTTTTTTTACTTTTCTCAGTTACTTAGATTTTTTTTAATAATCACAGTATTAGAAAAAGAGGATGACAGCTACCGCAGTACTTGTGTTCATACCACTAACCGAAGTAAATCTATGTATTATATAATGCCAGAGTGACTGTGCTCCACTGCTTCAGGTTTCTTTGCCCTTTCATCATGACCCCTTTTATATAGGTTTATAAATAGATCTACCCAACATTTGCCAAAGTCTTTCTCAACACAATCTGCAGTTACAGACTTTTTTTAAAGTTCAGTCAGTGAACCCAGCAATGTTTTTATATTTGACCATCATAGGTATGTGTTACACTGACTACTTTTGCCTGTTTGTAGCTTGTGGAAAGGCTAGATTTGTCAGTCACTGATGATCCAGCAAAGAGCAGCCTTCTGGGTTTCTTGCTGCTTCCCTGGCAGTAACCAGGAGGGTAATCAGGCCTCTCAGCTTTTATTTTTCAGTCACTTCCAAAGTTTGAACTTGGTTATTCTTAATTTTGAATTATTTATCTAAATCTCAGCTATGTTAAATACTGTGCTGCTTTGTCAAAGCTGGGCCCCAGAGTGATAAGAGAAGATGCTGCTGCATCCTTTCCTGGGTTTCAGAGGAGGGTGAGGGCTACATCTGTGATCAGGGCCCAATCTTTATTGAATTGAATCACTTCACTTCTGTAGGAAGATGACAGCTATCTAAATTAGGGATTGGTGTTGCTGGATAAAATAGAGCAGGATTGTCTCTGGAGAGCTTGTTTCACTGGATGGATGCTGTTAGCCCAAATGGAGAAATTTCCTTCAGTTTTCTCTTTGTTGCCACTTTTATGTAGCAGCTGTGAGAGCAGCCTCACCTCTTCAGACTAAAGCCCACAGGAAAACAGACTTGTCTGACCACACAGTGCGAAGAAATTGTTTATGAGAAGCTATTTTTGAGACATTTGAGGGGCCGAGTCTCCCAACACCACTTCTTCCCTTTAAAGCAGAATTATTCCCACAGGAGGAGAGGGTAAATCTAGTGTTTCTGTTTTTTCTTTTTTTTTCTCCTGCTCATCATCATGAAGTAGATTGGGACAGATAAATGTAAAAAGGACAATAGGTATGTATCAAAATTTCAGGAATAATGTCCTATTACCTAGACCTGAAGGAAATCTTTACCAATATGTCTCATTGCATTACATTGCAACCCACTTAGAGAATTGATAACAGCTGGAGTAGAATTCAATCTAAAAGGCTGAAATAAATTCCCTGAAGTAGTTTAAATAACAATAATAGTGCCGAGTCAGCTAGGTGCCCATTTACCCCAACAGGCTATCCCTACTGCCGGTGGCATAGGCTTCCAGGAAGAAAATGGAAACAGGAGAGCTATGGGGTGACTATCATAGCTTCTAGCAATTAAGGCTTAGACAAAACCACCATCAAAGGAAGTCCCATTTCGTATTTAAGGCTTGTCCTTGGCACCTTCTCATTGGGAAAGGGCTCTTTTTTGAAGGCTTTTACTTATGCAAGTTTAAGACAGATGGCACCCCAGTATCGATTGTTACTGTTTGATTTTATTTTTTTTTTTTAATGTTCTCTAAGGGTCCATCACTGGGATTTTTTCAGTAGTAACATGAAGGAAGAATAAGAGTCTCTGTAATAAATGTTCTTGGCATGTTTAGATAAGAATTATGTACAGATACCAACCCTAAACTGTTTCTTAGGGAATCAACTTTAGTTCAGTTTTGCAAGCTTATAAAGAACAGTCTTACTGCTGGAGAAGAGTCTGTCCTTCAGAGTATTTATCCCTGTAGGTTTTAATCTTCAGTTAAATTAGTTTGTTCTAATTTTAATTTATTTTTAAGTTTAAAGTTAGGAATTTCTATAAACCTTTAATTCCCTAAATACAGTTGAGAAGGAAAAGAATCTCTCTAAGCATTCGTAAGAATAGCTGGACGAAGCCAAGCTCTGTGGGGGTGGCGGGGGGAGGGAAGGAAAGATTTTATTTATATTTTTAATTTCTTTTTAAGTACACTCATTCTTTTAATAATCTCCTTTTATCCTGCTCTTTCACCATTGTGGCTTGCTTAGCCCTTTCTACTGTCAGTTGTTTGTGATGGGGTACATGCATTTGCTTTGGACCTTCCATACAGTACATTTAAGTAGTTTCAATGTGTCTCCAAAACACTTCCTTAGTATTTTTTGCATCTTCCTTGAATTTTTTTGGTCTTTGCTTTTAAGTTTAATTGCAAAAGGAGTGTGTTTTGGTTTAGTTTTTATTGTTTCTGCAAGCATATTGAGTGTATTATGATCATTGCTTCAGAGTGTTTTTCAGAACCTTTTGAAACTGGTCCTATGCATCGCTCAGGATCCAGTTAAGACCTTCACTCTTGTAAGCAGCTTGACTAGCTAATCCACAAAGCAGTCATTGGAAAATGTATTTAAAGATTCAATTTCAGGACCACCTTTGTAAAGGGAACACTTTACCTTTCTCTTACTGTGAGCTTTATGTTAAAAAAATTGTCAAAGCTCATGTTACAATTTAAAAGTCTAGTTTCTGGTGACAAAGATGTGCGAGGGAAAAATTTTAAGTACTTGAGCAAATGAAGATAAAGTCTAAATAAATTGTTAATAAATAGAAATCTTACATTTGCTAAAGTGCATGAATGTAGTAAACACTTGGGGAAAATTAAAGGTTATGGATCAATAGAAAACAAGATAAAATCTGTCAAATTAAATGTGAACTGTAGTAAAGAAAGCCAAAAAAGATTGAGAGATTGAGGAAATACTTGTTAATAGTGTACAACTGAGTGTTTTCACCTTCTCATGACACAAAAAATAGAGGCACTATAAGAAAGTTGTAGGCTGCAGGTTTAAACACATGGAAATGTTTTTTTTTTTTTCATGTGGCATACTTGAATGGAGAAACTCGCTACCATTGTAGTGGCAGAAGACAGATGTAAAAATGGGGTCTGAAGACCTTCTAAAAAATAATGAAGATAGTCCAAAGTACAGAATCACTGATCATTGTAATCTGGGAAATATGTTTGTCCTATTCTTTGTTTGTTTGTTTTCCTTCTGGGTGTCTTCTATGGGCTAGAATGACCACATATAGTATCAAGTGCTTCTCTTCTGATTCAGTACAGCTGCTGTTATATTCTTACAAGACTGTCCTCATTAAACTATAATCTGTCTCCATGATCTGTACATTACAGGGGTCACAAATATTTCTGGGATATTATCATCTGAATGTATAGAATTTGCTTACTAAGTGAGCCTTCAAATTGTATGTTATGTTGCGGTGGAATTCTGTATGGCATCAGCTGTTAATGGATCCAGCCAAATATCTTAGGGGATAAAACCATGTTTAACTTTATGATAAGGTTAAAAGTTGTTGACTTATTACGCTCAAATGCAGTTTGTTACTATTTTTACTCCAATTTGTCATCATGTTGTTATGGATTTTCAAACAAGCATATTGCTTCGCAGTCTTAACACAAATAGTTCTGATGCTACAAAGTGCTAAGACTGAGGTTTCAGTTGCAGGTTTTAATTGACCTTGCTTCTCTGTGTCATGTTGTTATGCAATGATATATGTGTGTGTGTATTTATATATATCTACTATTTCTATATATAGTTAGATAGGTAAAAATAGAAATTACATCGTTTTAAATAGTGTGTTAAAAATTATATACCTATTTTTAAACTGCACAGTCACACTACATTCTTTCCAGGGAAAGCAATGGTCACCTTCCCTTCACATAGACCCCGGTCCTGTTGCTGTCTTCCAGTTCCCCAAACTGGTCATTGTACCAAAATGATTCTACAGAGTGTTATCTTTTGAACAGTCCAAAATAAATTCCAATGTTAGATGTTTACAAGAATGTCTTGGCACTATTGCCTATTTTTGTTTAAGGAATTGATAAGATTTGCATTTGCTTGAAATCCCATAGACAGTACCATCGCACACAGAGCACGGGAGGCTACAGATGAATAATGGATATCCTGAATGCAGCAACTCTCACCTTCTTTTTCTTTTGATAGCATTGTGGTCATCAGTTGTTGGGGGGAGGAGGCAGAGGTCCTGCTGTTCTGCTCTTACTGTGAGAGTAACTTATTTTATCTTGACTTGAACCTAAAATGGCCCCATTTTCTTCATAATTTCCCAGATGTTTCTGTAATAAGATTCCATCAGACTCCCTAAACATGTCTGAACAGTTTTTCACTGTACAGGCTAGGTCTGAGGAACCTAATGTGAGGAAGCCTGGGCTCTACTGCAGAATCTGGAACAGGATGCCCTGTAGAGAAAACAAATTCCCCCCACCCCAGCAATGCCTGGCTTTGTTTAAGCTGCCTTATCTCCTCCCCACTTTGTTCCTTTTTCCATTTTCTTTAACTGGACAGTCTGTTCAGAAAGCTCTTCAGATTTCATTTGTCCTTTCATTATAACCCGTATCTTCTTAGCCAGTCTCCTTATCCGGCCAGTCTCTCCTTAGCTGTAGCTTGATATTCAATCTGTTGTTTTTTGTTTTTATCTCTCATTCTATAGAATCATGGACCAATTCCCTTGCTAAATCAGTGTCTCAAGCTTTCTTCCTAAATCCCTTGCTGAGTCTCAGAATTAGTTTGTTTTCAGACCCAATGGGGTTCACAGCAGCACCAGTGCTTGGAAAAGATCTGCTCAGCTCTGCTGGTACATGCTTGACCTGCATGGAGCTTCAGGAAAAGCAGCTGCTAAAATCTGAGTTGTGTGCAAATAATCTCTTAGCCTTGTAGCATGGGCAAAACAGATGGGGCTTTTTTTACCATCTTCTACAAATCTATCTCTGAGATATAGGGCAGCATCTGCAAAATTTCAAGCCCTTGACCTTGCATCCCCAAAAATGGGATGCAAGAACTGTTCAGGGAAAATCCTGCATCGTTTTTAATATATTATTTTCTAATTTGCTTCCTGCCTCCTTTCTCCCTTCAGCGAGGGCTCAACTCTTTTCGGCTTAAACCTTGCTTAGTGGATCATCCAGCTCAGCATGCCCAGCTTACTAAATTTCTAAATATCACTGGTTTTGCAAGTCTCTGAATATTTCAGACAACTTTGATTTTTAGCAAAATAACCATCTCTGTCTAGTGCTTCTCATGATTATATTAGGTGAGAGTGGATTTGGGTACATGTACTATTAATGAGACCTATGTAGAGCTTTTCTGAAACAGAGTATGAATTCTGTGTCCATTATTTCCCAAAAGTAAGGCTACTTGTGTGTTTTCTCTTATGTATGCTTCTGGAGATGATAACATACCTCTGTATTAATTTGAGTGATTTTGATGACAGTGGTGATGTTTTAAAGGGGATGTAATTTTTTTAAAATTTTGACTTTGTTATATATTGTAGTGTTGTAACATGCATTTTTTGTGTATAGACTGAGATACAGAATATATTGTCATGACAGTGCAAAACAGAGCTAACAGTGTATTGCAGTTTAATCCATAAAAATGAAATGTATACTTTCTTTTTTGTTTTAGTTTTGTTGGAAACTGTGAAATTGATTTGGAGATCAAGAGATACTTCTGCAGAGCTGGTGTGAAAAGTATACAGGTGAAATCCAATTTTTTTTTTTCTTTTGATTTTGGTATCGAGTCATCACTGAATCATTATTTTCTGATGAAATAGTTTATAAGAAAGAACCAGTAATTGTGTAGTTTTGTTGCTTACTATTTTTTTCTTAGTTGCATAATATTGATCTTGCATAATAAGTTCAGTAACATGACTTAGCTGAAAGGGTAAAATTTTTCAGATGTAGAACAGTTTTTAATATATAACATTTTCTACTGGAAAAGATGGAGGTAATTTCACATCAAGCCAATGTTCATGTGATGTGTAGGTTCGTAAAGGGAACATGGAGCTTAAAATGTTATTTTATTTAATATTTCAGTGTTAGATGCAATTATGAGTTTAGATGCAATTATTATTATTAGTCTTGCCTTCTGATATTATTTCTCAAATTTCCTTAACTTTCTGATAACAGATCTCTCTCTCTAACGAGGAAATGTAGTATGCTTTTTTTGTGTTCGTGTGTCTTGACATACCTATAAGCATTTACCTCCTTTTGTTCTAGTATTTGTGGATGCCATTATATTGGTTTGTGCCACATCTGCTTACATTGAGCTGTATAAATAATCTACTTCATATTTTTAGCAAAATTACCACTAATATGACACAGCATCATGTAGATGAATGTAATGAATTTGTAAGCCCAACTATTTAGTGCCTGTGTTAAATTTTTTGGGTTTGGATGACATGTAAAGCTATATATATAAAAAATTCTTCCATAATCAAGAATTTAATGAATTAGAAGTATGAACATTACCAATGAATAAATTATATTCAATTTTATGACTCAAGTCAATTCCATTGCCTTTTTTTCCTCCCCTTCCATAGATCCATGGCACTATGAGGGTTATCCTGGAACCATTAATTGGAGACATGCCCCTAATTGGAGCACTATCCCTTTTTTTCCTTAGGAAACCTGTAAGTACTTTTATTTCTGTTTCTACTCTTTTTAGAGTGCTGATGACAGTAGTCACAAAACGATGGAGCAAGAATTATGCAGCAAAAGGAAAGAATTTGGGAAATTGCTACCATTTGGTTGAACTTTCCCAGAAAAACAGTGGACAAATTTTATGAATACTAGAAGAAACCAAGATGAATAATAATTACCTTGGAATTATGAACTGTTTTGTCAAATCTGTCAAATTTTTCTTACAAGCCTTCTGGATAAGGGAAGATCAATAGATACCATCCAGGTTGTTTATAAAAAAAGCTTTTGTTGCTGTTTCTCATGACAGTCTGCAGGTGAACATGATCTAAGTTAAAATTCCACAAGATCTGTGCAAGATCTTTTGAAAACCATGCTAGTGTTACCACAAATTAAAATTAGAATGGGTGTATTGAAGTTACCCACTACGATGATTGAAGTTTTTATCCTAGATAGCAGGTGGGCAAGTTCCATTACATTTACCAATGACCCAAGTATGAGAATGGATGAAGCACAGAGTGAGATGGAATTGGAATTCAAAACAGTCATGACAGTGGCAGAAGTTGGAGGGGGAGAGGGTGTCACGTAATTCAACTGGAATATGTGCTAGACCAAAGTGCGCATTTGGGCAGGAATAATAGTGAAACAAAGGTAAGCCAACAAGGTCTTGCTGGTATGAAAATGATATAGCTAGACTGGCATGTCTAAACAAGAGGATAACCCACAAGATGCTTTCAGTTTTAGGCGCAGCACTTGAACTCTCCAGTTGGAGAGTGTCCAGAGTAGGGAGATGAGAATAAACTTGACCCTGGAGGACAGACCAAAAGAATGAGAATTGTTTAGTTTAGAGAAGACTGAGGAGAACACGTTCTTCAAAAATGTGAAAGGCTCTTACAGGAAGGAAACACGCAATCTATTCTGCATATTCATGGCAGATAGGATAACAAATAATCACAGCAAGGAAGATTCAAGCTGGACAAGGGGGATGAGTGAAGGCCTGAATGGTAGTGTAGTGAAGCACTGCGATAGGCTGCCTGGAGACACTGTGAATCTCTGTCGCTGATGTCTCTTAAGAACAGATTGGACCTGCATCCGTTTGGATTGACGTAAGTATAGCTCTTCCAGAACCATGCACACAGATGGGCTCTTGAGGTTGTATCCAACCTAGTGAGTCTTGTAGAAGGTGAGATCCTGGGCATTCTAACTGGCATTACCTAGAAGGGTTGACCATGACTTAATAAGAGTCAAAATAGTTCTTAGTAATTAAAAAAGGTTTTAATTTTAGGTAATATAATTATGTACAAACTGAAATTACTTTCAAGGTATTACAGCATTTGTATAGGATTCTACTGTGTTTTACCACCTTTTTTGTAGAAGTAACTGATTTCTGTATCTAAATGAAACTGATATACTTTAGAAATCTTTCTTAGGGTTCCCTGTTCTTTACTACCCAAACAACAATGAAAGTGCTTGGGGATTTTTTGGCTCAGCCAATATCAATTTGTGTCATGGAGTGTGGCACCAAAATGGTATGCATTCTTGCAAGATTCAATAATGTTGTAGTCACTCCAGACATGTTTAAATTCTCTTGAATTAAGAGAATTAAAGAGAATGATTCTTAGCTCACTGAAGAGCAAGAAAACTTCTGCATCTGAGTAATTAGAGGAAAATGAGTTTTTTCATTTTTCTTCACCTTTTAAATGAAGAAAAAGTTTTCTGAGGCCACAAACTTTTCTGAATTCTGGCCTGACACAAATTACCTGATAGTTACTTTTCCTAAGAAGCTGTGTTTTATATGTCTGTCTTGCCTTTTTGTGCTGAACTTAAATACGATCTTTTTAAAATACAGCAAGTGCAAATTTGAAACTAATACAGTTTTTGAAAGCTGGGAACCTGGGTGGTGTAGTCATAAAATTTCAGTTCAGCACTTTCCTCTACATTAAAATGATAGATATATGTAATTGAAGTTTGCCCTATGATAAGGCACTATAGATAGTGGGTTGTTGTACCTTGGAGTGATTGTTTCACTTCAAAAGCTGTAGTCTGAATCTTGCAGGTAAGATTGGCTGACAAGCACCAGTATGTCTGTTGGTAACTTGGTGCAGCATTGGTAGAAGAACAGAGGATAGGTAGCAAATGTAATTTTCAGTGTCTGAAAATGAGTAACAAATACTCTACAGTTTTAATGGAATTAAATCTTATAAAATATGACAGTAATGCTAGTCTAGGTTTTACTGCTTCCAGGAAATTTCTTTTTTTAATCTACAGATGCATCAAGAAATGTTCACAGATGTTACAAAGTCCATACAACAATCTTATTTTAGAAAAATATAAAAGAGAACATAATACACATTGCACACTTGGTGGCGAAAAATTCTTTGATGTTCTATATGTGTGTGTAAGGCAGTTTCGGCGACTGGAAGTTTGATACTGCTTTTGATAAGTATCAGTAAGAGAGCTTAATAGAAAATGTGAACATCATGGAAGTTCTTATGCTACACAGACTTCTTTAAAGAACTTAATTATTTCCATCTCGTACTTGGAAGTGTATTTTCCATTGGAAACTTTTGTTTCTTGGATATGTTCTAATTAAACAGTAAAACTTATGATGTCAAGATTTAACAGTTTCAGACTATGCTAGGTCATAAATTACAAGTATATGGGTTTAGGCACTTTGAAACAGCCTCAGATTGATCATCTTGGTTTCCTCAGCAGTCTGCAACTCTAAAAAGTTGATCTAGTTTTCACAGTTTGGGGGGGATGGGAGTGAATTCTTTACTTCAACAGCTTTTAGAAGGTATGTTGTTATTTTCTTCAATGAAATCACATTCTTGTAACACAATGCTTTTGAACGAATGTCCTATGATAAATTTTTGCTAACTTGTGGAAAAGATAGGTTTGTATGGGTGTTTATGTATGGCCTAGGAAAAACTTACCGTGTCACTTGCGTCATTTATGTGACTTGTTTCATCTGTCTAGAGAAACCATGTGTGCTTGGGTAGAGGGAATGTAGACTTAAATCTTAGTAAAACAGGCAAGAATTTGGAAATATTTTGTGGATAATTTAGTGAGGTTTTTTGTAAAAGTGAAATAGCTCATGCAAAACTGATAAAACATCATTGCTCTTATTTGGAAAGGGTTGGGAAAGTACATTGGGATGAACCAAATTTGGATTTCCACACATTTCTTTGAAGCGAGTCTAAATATTAGGAGATGTCTGCTTAAGTTTTGTCTCATTTTTACCTTCTGGCTGAGCAGTATGAGTGTAGGGCATCTGTTAATGTTCATGTTTACACTAACAAACTATGCAGGGCCATGGCAAGGATTGAACACTGCCTTATCGTAGTTTGCACTGTGTAATTGTTAGTGTACTCTCTGATATTATTTTGCTATTTAATGCTCTCCCAAACAATTTCCAGACTCAGTACAGTGCCCAGCTCACTACAGGGACCATCCAATAAACAAGTTAAATGCAAACATTCTATTTTAGAGGAGCAGGGAGAAGAGTTCAGCTGTGTGGACACAGGCTTTACGTTTTTTTTTCTACAGGAATGAGCTCTCTTTGTGTTGTAGATGTGGTTCGTGTTGTCTCTCTCAGTTCTGTTTTCTATTCCCTGAGAAAGAAACCAGTGTACAGTGCTTCTGCAGAAGCCATTCTGACACAGTTGGTGCTGGCGCCATGACCTGGTGCAGTATGTCTGGACTGCTTTCCTGGGGTACCTCCTGCAGCTACTGCTTCTTTGTGGCTTTCTAGGGGAGAGGTAGGAAAGCTGGCAGGGGATAGGGAGGGAGAGAGCAGCAGGCGGCATGCTCACAAGCGGTTCCTGATGCTTCCTCTGTTTCCCACTCCCAGCATTGTGCTCTGGTAGCATTTGTCTGAACCTTTCATTTATGGTACTCCCAAATACCTCTCCAGTCAGCTTTTAGGTCTGGTACCTGTGCCCAATCCTTTCTGTCCCTGATCCACGCTAAGTGCCATGCATTTGCTAAGTGCTTAACTCAGACAACTTGGACCTGAGATAATAAACTGAAAACACATCAAATGAAACACCTCTCATTTGTGGTCAGTAGCTTTCTGAACACGTCAGTTGGGAAAAGGCTTTATCCAGAGTAATTTTGTCTTTACTCCTACCCCCATGCCACTTTATTAGGGGTCTAGTTGACTTAGTGGGACAAAAAAGGATGGGAAGTGGACTGGAGTACGAAAATTAAAAAGTCGACCCCTCCCCAACAGTATTCAGTTACAAAAATATTAAAAGTATTTTTCACCCTCCTTTCATTTAAAAACTAAGCTAGTGGTCAAGGTCTGAGCAAACTTAAGGGTGGATTGTTCAAAAAATGTATCTTTGAATCAAGTTATTCCATAATTTTGACAGTTATACATGGATGTTTATTTTCTTCCAAGCAGACTTCTCTCCCCACTGCAGTGTGTCGTCTTGGTGTTTATTTTTCTAACTTCTGTAGAAAAATGTAAAATAATGCTTATTATAGCAATAACCAAATTCTGTCCTCTTATTAGAGAGTAAGTGGCTGCAGCCAAGGAAAGCTTTTCTTCAATATTTTTGTTAGAAGAGAAGAGGAATTAGTTGGCAGCTAGCATTAGATTTTGTTCTCATATTTTCCAGTCTAAAGTAACTGGCAACAATTCCTCTTGCTCTGTATCATCTGTTTGCTGGCCTTAATGACTATATAAGGCAACGCTGCCTAAATTAATAGTTCCGAACATACTTATTTAATGAGTTTACCAGTCTCGTATTTGTGAGTAATGCATGAAGTCTTTGATGCTGCAAGAGTTCTTACTTTGGATGAAACTTTTAAAATACTGTATTTTGTTGTTATTATTGTGAAGAAGGTACTAAATGTTTCATCAGCCTATAAAATATATCCAAAGATGTAAGAGATTTCAAGAGAGAGAAATATGTGCATTCTAATGTCTTGAAGTAGTCTTTTCATTCTCTGAGCTTCAATGCTAGAGAGAAGTTAATAAGGTGTAAATGGTCAGGATTTGTAAGGTTTTTCACATTACTTCTCATTATGTTAACATTATGTATATTTACTATATATTTGGCTTCTCTAAGTGTAGTTATCTTTTAGAACAAAATACCACATAGCTAATTATTTTGATTTTTGGTTCAGTTATAGCAGTGTATATGGCTTATAGCTGTACTGCAAATTGGTAATTTTCAAAAGCTTGTTTAGTGGCATACTTAATATTGAAGGTGTGTCCTAACCCAACCCTTTTCTCTTTAAAACAAACAAACAAACAGACAGACACATGAAACTACCAATGTTACTGTTCTAAAAAAAACAACAGCTGGGAAACAGAATGCCTTCCAGGAAAAGTGGGCAACTCTTCCAAAGCTCTCATTTTTATATTCGCACTTTAGCCCTCCACTTGCTGACTGCTCACTGCTCTCCCTCTACTCACTTTACAGATTGGGTCTGTCCTGCAGTTTTGATTTATTTAATATTGGTTTAGTTTCATTTCATATTGGCTGCCTTTGGAAAATTCAGTGCTGGATGTGATTTTCAAAATTATCAGTACTGAGGAAAATTAGACTCAAAAGGAGGGCTTGCACCAAGAATGTGCCCTAGTGAAATGGCTGGAAAAAAACATAAAGTGATTATGTAGAATGCAGAAGAATGTTGTTTTGGTTTGCATTTAGCTGATCAAAATGCCTTCATATCATAGGAGACTGCCAGTATCTTTGCTTCAAAACTTTTAAACCTCTTTTAAAAGGGGTTTGTGGAACACCTGGATAAATTCTGAAGTGTAGGTACTGCTATAATAATATTTGTGAAGAATTAGTCTTGTTGCTTATAAAGTCAAAGTGAGTTGCACTGTTACTTTGTATACTTATAATTTGCTATAACTTAAATTTTGTTAATTTTTATTTTGATAGCTTATGGAATGTTTTAAGGGTCATCACAGTTGGTGCTTGCACAATACCATATTCTTCTCTCTCTGTGCCCTCCCACTCAGTGTTATTGTCTCTCTTAAACCAGTGTTGAAACTTCTGCTCCTGAAGGAAACTGGTTAAAGGATGTAAGCTAGCAGAATATTAAACATAACAAGAAGTGACTGGTTTCCTGTCCTTCAGATGTATTTTAGCATCTTGAGCTGGCTCACTAAGGAGTCAGGAGAGTGTCAGTACTAGTGTGAGGGTGTGAACAGAAATGCAGGACTAGTAGAAGGGTAGAAAGCAGTAGAAAGTAGTAGAAAGTAGAGGGAATCGGCTTGAACTGTAGCTTTGAGTAGTTGATGCTATGGAGAATAGCAAGGTGCACTGGATTTTTGTAAGACCAACTGTGACCCTTCTTCTGGTCACTGTAACTCAAAAACTTGCCTGCTCTGTCTATTACCCCACAACTAATACATTTTATCTCTGTAGCAATTGTCTCACTTAAATCTTTAGACAGTTATCACTGAAAAACTTAATACTGTTAAACACAGTTCCTGTGCAGAGATATGCTGTGCTTCCGATAGCAATGATGAAGAATGGTGTGATTTCTACTTTCTATGGTACTGTATAGTCGAACCTTGTTTACGACGCTGAGTTTACTATATGTTTACTGGGGAAATACACTGGATAATGTTACTTATTAAATTATTATGATAATCTTACTTATTAAATTGTTACAATAATGTTAGCACTTTAGCATTGTAGTGGTAATGGGCTGCACTCTACTAGCAGACAAATTGTACTATATTTCTGCATGACCATTCACAAGTAACAGAAGAGAGCATGTTAGTCCCCTTCTTATAATAAATTTCTGAGAAGAAACACAACTTATCCCATGGAATTATATCATCATGCCCTGTAGCAGACCTTAAATTTGTCCTGCAGAAATCTTATACTTCCATAACTTGATTAGCAGGAAGTTGTTCATCAGCATTTTAAAATACTTTGTGGCTTCTCTTCTGAGAATTAGTAGTGCTTATGGCAGCCAAATCAAGCCACAAGGTTGGCAGAGTTTAGAGGCTGCCTTTGTGCTGCTATGAACTTCAGTAATGGCCCTGTATATTCTACATTCCAGTACATTCTTTTCCCTTTGTAAAGGCATCTAGGGTATTGAGAACACTAAATATGTAAAAATGCTAATCAGTTGTTAGCCTACCTTTTCTTATAGGGTGCAGGGATATATATGTTTTTTAAACTCTTTCAGTGTAACACAGATGAAATCATGAAATAATAAATTGTAAATAACATAAAATAAATTAATTTTGGTGCAGAACTGAAGGCAGTAGTCAGTCTTGTTTGCATGCCATACAGCCAGTATAATTCCATGACTGAACAGAATAGAAAAAAATCAACTGAGCTGTTACTGTGTCTGTTCAGAAGAGTAAAAGCTCAGTTACATGGTTAACTTTTAAAAATGTCTCCTACTTGTACCGTCAGTGGTGTGTTGTACCAGGAAGTTTTAAAGGATCACTGCTTGCTGGACTTGGTTTTTTTCTATTGCACATAATAAATGGAAGTGTAAGTTACATCTTTACAATATTCTGTTTCTTGCATTCTAACAAAAGGTGAATAAGCCTGTCCTATCAATTCTATCTAATTTGTATTCCTCATTTTTCCTCTTAGTTAAAATCCCAACTTCACAGGCTGTTGATCTTCACAGAGTTTTAGGAAGACTGTTCTGTTGCTGTTTGTTTAAACATATATGAACATCAGAATTATTTTTGTGTCTACTACTTATGCATCCTGACACTTGTTCTGTGTTGCATCTAACTTATTCCGGGATTTATCAAACTCATTAATGTATTAACAGATTGAAGTAGAGCTTTGTGTTTACTGTGACATCTGCATGGCTATTTCCCCAACAGTGAATTTGAATAATGTGTGTTTATTCATTTGCATTATTTTGCTTTATCAACACTAAAATATACACCTTGTACATTAGATGCTTTTGACCTTTTTCATAGTCTCTTGAAATAGAAAAAGCAGCATGGTAATTGGAAAATTCTTTTGTTTTGTTTTTCCAGTTCTCTTTACCATCACCTTTCCAGATGATTAATAAGCATCGCACATAACCAACTCTCTCCGTCTCTTACATATAAAGTATATATATGGGAACTTTCCATTTCTGTTTTCTGCAAGCTCTCTCTAGAATAAGCTTTGGAAACTTTCCACTTTTCATGATGCTTCTGCCACTGTGTTACGTAGGTGAATTCCAGTGTTCGTGGGTTTGAGGGCTTTTTTTTTTAAGCATACTTGACAGTCTCAAATACTGCGTGTAAAAGATGTAGGGAAGGAAGGAAATAGCAAACAAAGGAAAACTCAATAAGTATTTAGAAGTCATAGCTTATGCTGGGATTGCCACCATATAACATAATATACAATATGATTCTACGTGATATCCAGTCTTGGTTGAATGTTTGATAAATTCCAAAATTACATTATCCTGTGATGAGACCTTAAGTCAGCCAGGGTTTTGAGGTACCCCAAAACACATTTAATCACTGGGTTTTCTTAAAATGCAAAATAGATAGGTTAGGTTTTAAAACAGATCTCAGCTCTAATATTTGAATCAAAGTCAACTAGTAAAGTTTGAAACCTAGTTTTGATTATTTTTCCATATGGGGTCCTTGCCCCCTTGGAGGAAAGGCTAGGAGAAGGTGTTACATCAGTGCCCTTGCTGCATCACTGCTCACACTATCTCCCCCTCACTCTAAACACTTCTCTGCTCAGTAGGTTCAGCTGCTCTTGCAAGAGATGTAATTTCTGGCTCTTAACTAGATGGTGCCCTGATTGGACATCCAGTAGCCCAGTATGGAGCAACTAGCAGCCTTTCTTACCTTCATCTCCCCTGCTGTGGACAGCTTCACTGTGACCTGAGCATATAAGTAGTCCTTTGTGTGTGTTAGTAGTTCCAGACTTTATTTAACTGTGTGTCCAGACTCCTGTGTCTGCCTCACGAGATCACAGCTCTCTGGCTACCTTTACCACTAGCTCAGGGCCTAAACCAGTAAGCCTGTGAGCATGAGCTTTGGACCAAATCTGGATTTAAATGTAGACATTTAGTGGAATAGCAGGTGCAATAACAGAGTCACTGTACCCTCTGAGTACAAAGACGTCTAATCAGTTTTTAGCTGTTAACAATGTTGGACAATCACTGGTTCAGCACATAATGATTTTATGTTCCTTTCCCTTTCCTCTAACTTACATAACAAAACATTTACAGGAGTAAGAAGGATTTGTGTCTTGGTATGAGTACACTTTAGCATGTGTTGCATTAGTTCTCAGTACAGAGCCTTGATAAGACAAAAATATCTTGGTTTTCAGGGAGGAAGCATAATTTGTTTTCACTGCTCTGAGCAGAGGAAGAACCAAAAGAGCTTTGAGTAACATAACACACATACGGATTCATCAGAAAGTGTAATTGGTGTCTGAAATCTTGCTCTAGACCAGTGAGCTGGCTGTTAACAGTCTCTGCAAGGCATATCACCTCTCTTGGTTGCAATGTGTTGTGGAAAGACACCACATCGTTTCTGGCTCCTGGCAGAGTTTCACTCAGGAACAAATCCTGAACACAGTCTTTCCAGTGCCCTGTTAGTTCTGCTGCAGAGAACCAGCTGGCGTTCCCTGAATTTAGCTAAACTAAGAGAATTATGCATTGCTCAAAGTGGTGACAGAGAAGGAAATGATATTGTTGAGCTATTTCGGAGATTTTTAGGCCAAAATTTTTTTTAAGTATGGAATTTTTTATATTCAGTGCTCAAAAAAATGATTCATCAACTGGCAGTGTTTTGCTTGCTCCCTTTTTCTCCATAGGGCTCTTCAGTTTGATAGGGTGGTGGCATTGCTTTAACTTACTGTCAGAACCACAAGTTCGGGGGTCATTTTCCTCTCCAGCAAGCCATGATATGATAATGTAGAAATGTAGAATGAAAATCCTTGTTATTTGACTGGACTGTGGCTGGAAGGGCTCCCTCTTGTCTATCAAGCAATGGGTAGATTTGACTACTTCTCTACTATGAGTTTGTCTGCTGTCAGCGCTATTTCCATTCTACTGCAAGTATAAGCTTTTTTGCCTGAACTTGGTGTTGCTTTTTGGAAAACTCTTCTTTTCTTACGTTACAAAAGGTGTATCTTATGCTGAAGTCTGATGAAGTTTGGAAGCCAAAAGTGCAGACTGGAAACAACCTTATTGAGAGGAATGTGGGAGGTGGGGGGGAAGAACACCACTCCCCCACCCCCACCCCACCCCCCCCCCAAAAAAAAAAAGAAAAAAGAAAAAAGCATCTGTCACTAATACACATATACTAAGATTAGAGAGTGTGTGTTACTGCAGTGATACCAGTGTGCCTCATTACTGCTGGGCTCTTCCGGTAGAACTGGAAAGGAACCTCTGTGGTGGGCAAATGCAGCAAATCCTGTCTGCAAGGAGAACTTACCTTCAAAGCCCGAGTAGTTAAGGCTTGATTTATGCCAGGAGTTCGAAGGCTCGTATTCCTTCCAAAATGTTTCATGGCTTAAGATTTATTTGCAAAGCTCTTCTAATAATCCTATAAAGTGCTTAGCCTTAGTAACGTTTTTTAATTTCTTAGCTCCAACTTTGAATGGAGAAGTATTTGTCTTTAACATTTCTGAAACTGACCTCTGTCTTTGTAATTATTCCTGTACAATAAGTGGATGAATAGAAGTTTCTGATATTGTATGTACTGATTGCATTTCTTGTCTAAATGGCCACTCTTAGTGGCACTATTTTTTTCAGTTTCTTTGTGTAATTATTTTTTACATGCTCTATGGTCTAAGGACTGATGACAGAATGAAGTGGCAACATTGTTTTTGAGAAGGGTTGTGTAATAGTCAAAGTATTGATAGTAAGATTGTACCATAGGCACTGTATTTGTTTCATATGCTGTGTTGCGACCTTTTGAAATGCTTTTTGGTCACATAAATTGAAAATCTTTCAGTTCTCTGTAGTATCTCATAGGTTGTTCTTTGTTTTGTTTTGGGTTGTGGCAGTTAACACAGAAACCGCTATGATAGATGTTTCAGTCTGGTGTAGGAGATGTTTCTCAATGCTGAATTTCAACATGCATTATGTTGCTCAATTCATTTAATTCACTTAGGTCTATTTAGGAGAAGGCACAGGACTTTGCCATGTTAACTGCTGTATGCAATATACTAAAAAAGTATGAAAAACTCAAAAGGAAATGCAAATATTTTCTCATTTTCTGTTTATTCTGAAAACATCAGTATGTAAAACTGCTAAATATGGGGTGCAGATATGAACACCTTAGGACCATTTTTTTTGAGGTAATTATGGTGTGTATTTGCCTTCTAATTTGTCTGTGACAAAGGGAATAAATCATGCAATAAAGTGGGTTCTTTGTCTTGAAACAGTATAAAATTACTTTTCCAGAGCCTTGGTAGCCTACATAGATTTTTAAAGTGTGACATAATGTCAAAACTTGCGATTAGAACATGAGAACCAGTCTGAAAGCACAAGTTGTGGTTAGTCTTATCAGCTACTACCAAGCTACTTATATGTTATATTACTTAAACATTTGTGGCTTTGCAGGATTAAGGAAGTAGTACAAACCCAAAATTATTCATGCTAAGTTGGAATTTTCATCCTGATTTAATTATTTATTTATTAACTTTTTTTTCAGAGTTAAGATGAGCATGAGATTTAAGAACATGTACTAATAATTTGCACCATTAATTTTCAAAGAAGAATACACTGAATTTACCTTCAATTTTCTTAAATATAAATGTTCTGTGTGTTCGAGTTCATAGTTTGTTATTGTAGAACTGTACAAGTAAAACTTACATAGGAGTGTAAAATAACCCGTTTTACAACAAATTATTTCTAACAGTTTTTCCTTGCATTTGGAAATTAAAAACCTGATAGCTTTAAATTGACATTCATGTAGATAAGAAATCATAACACCTTTAAAAAAAAAAAAAAGAACAAAACAAAAAAATCCAACAAGACTGTTCAGTGTACTATATGAGTTTTAGGTAAGATCCACTTCTGGAAGGTATTACTGCCACTTAGCCTTGCTAGCATTCTGTAAACAGATATGCCTTAGCAAACTGAGCCTCCCACATACCTGGAGGATCTTTTCAAATCCAGTTGTTAACTGTGCATTCCCTTGCCGAAAATGTTAATTGCAAAACTGTTTTCCTAATGTCTGTGTTCATCTTTCATGCACAACTTCTTGTAAGTGCTTGGCTGACAGCTTGATCTATAATTGATAGAGACATTGTATGCTAATGGAAGATAATTTTGGAGGAAGAAAGGTAGAGGTTTTGTGTAAATACTGGCTCTTGGGCAAACCGGACAAGTGGTTTTAACCTTCTTTTTGTCTGTTTGAAAATGAGCCTGACAACTTAAGTCTCTCAAAAGCATTTTCTAAAAATCAGTGTTTTCAGAAGTATAGGAAACTTTCACATGTACTAGTTGAACTTTCAGTATGTTTATTAGAATATGGATACATAGTCAAATAACAGTGTGGTAAGTGATGTGAATTCCACAGCACATCAGTTCTTCCATAGTATGTGCTTAAGTATGTACTTTTTCTTGTATAGGGTAGGTTAGCCTTTTCTCACTCAAATAATCCTCCTAGTACTGTACTGGAAAGTGGGCAAAACTATTTTTAAATGAAATATCTTTAAAAAAGACATTGAATACAAAATGGTACTGGAGCCAATGATACCTTCATGCTTTCACCTGGAGAATGATGAAAGTCACCAGTCTCTGTACAATCTCTGTACAACTACTAATGATAGTATTTTTCATTTTGGATTCTGACAGTCTGGTTTCAGATATGACAAATGTATATGAACAAGTAGATGGCTTAGGCTGAATTTAGTTACCCTCACACATGCATCTAGTGTGATTCTCTGTAGAGGGGGGACACCTGAAACAGGACCTCTGACCTTCTGGAGACACTACTGGATGGGATTCTCCCATGATGGGGAAAGCTGGAAGTTTTCTGGCACAAGGAAGATGACTCCTACCCCACCTGCAGATTTGCAACTATAGAACAGATTGCATTGGACAGTGTAGCAGAGGAGGGCCTGGGAATATCTGAGCCAGCAGAGCCTGAGCTATGCTGAAGCACCAGGAGGAACTGGCAAGTGATAGTACTGAGGGACTCCCTGCTGCGGGGGACAGAGGGCCCCATCTGCCATCCTGACCTATTGTCCTGGGAGGTTTGCTGCTTGCCTGGGTCTCAGATTCAGGATGTTGTCAACTGTTAAAGCTTGTCAGGCCCTCAGACTATTACCCACTGCTGCTTTTCCATGTGGGCACCAACACCACTTCCAGAGGAGATCTGGAAAACATCAAGTGTGACTGCATGGCTCTGGGGGTGATTCAAGGGCCCAAGCGGTGATCTCAATCCTGCTGGTACGGGAGCAGGGACAAGAAAGTGATTAGGAGTAGTCAGGATGGCTTTATGAACAGGAAATCATGGTTAACCAAGACGATAGCCCCTCTATGGTAAGAAGGCTGGCTTGGTGGATGAGAGGAGAGCAATGGATGCTGCTTATCTTGACTTCAGTAAAGCTTTTGATGCTATCTTCTGCAACATCCTCGTAGGTAAACTGATGACGTACAGACTAGATAAGTGGACAATGAGCTTGACTGAAAAGTGGCTGAACTCTTAGAGCTCTATGGGTTGTGGTCAGTGGCATGAAGCCTAGCTAGAGGAAAGTCAGTAGTGGTATACCCCAGGGGTAAATATGGGAGCCAACACATCTTCATGGCTGTCCTGGATGGTGGGACAGAGTGCACCCTCAGAAAGTTTGCTGAAAACTGGAAGGAGTGGTCAATGCACTGGATAGTTGTGCTGCTATTCAGGGGTGACCTTGACAAGCTGGAGAAATGTGCCAAAAGGAATCTCATGAAGTTCAACAAAGGGAAATGCAAAGTCCTGTGCCTGAGAAGGAATAACTCCATGTACCAGGACAGGCTGGGGGCTGACTGGCTGGAAACCAGCTTTGCAGAAAAAGATCTGGGGTGTCCTGGTGGACAAAAAGTTGAACAGAAGTCAGCGATGTGCCCTTATGGCAAAGAAGGCCAACAGTGCCCTGGGCTATATTAGGAAGAGTATTGCCAGCTAGTCGAGGGAGGAGATCTTTCCTCTCTACATGGCAGTGGTGTGTCTACACTACATCTGTAGTGCTGAGTCCAGTGCTGGGCTCCCCAGTACAACAGAGATATGAAGATTCTGGAGCAAGTCCAACAAAGGACCACAAAGATTATTAAGGGACTGGAGCACCTGTCATATGAGGAGAGGCTGCAAGAGCTGGGCTTGTTTAGCCTGGAGAAGAGAAAGCACAGGGGGATCTTATCAATGTATATAAATACCTGATAGGGGAAGTAAAGACCATGGAGACAGATGCTTCTCAGTGGTTTCCAGTGACAGGACAAGAGGCAATGGGCACAATTGAAATACAATAAGTTCCTTTTAAACATAAAGAATTTTTACTATTTTTTATTTTTTAACAGTAAGGGTGATTGAACACCGGAGCAGGTTGCCCAGAGAGGTTGCGGAGTCTCCAGCCATGGAGATACTCAAAACCCAGCGGGACATGGCCCTGAGCAACCTGCTCTAGCTGGTTCTGCTTTGAGCAGGGGTGTTGGACTGGATGATCTTCTATTGGGTTTGTGTGGCAAGGTTTGGGTAGCAGGGGGGCTACAGGGGTGGCTTCTATGAGAAGCTGCTCGAAGCTTCCCCTGTGTCTGATAGAGCCAGTGCCAGCTGGCTCCAGGTTGGATCTGCTGTTGGCCAAGGGTGAGCCCATCAGGAATGGTGGTAGCACCTCTGGGATAACATATTTAAGAAGGGGCTGGGGGGGGGGAGGGGGGCGGAACTGGGCAATTGCAGCCGGAGAGAGGAGTGAGAATATGTGAGAGAAACAACTCTGCAGACACCAAGGCCACTGAAGAAGGAAGGGGGAGGAGGTGCTCCAGGTGCCAGAGCAGAGATTCCCCTGCAGCCCATGGTGAAGACCATAGTGAGGCAGGCTGTCCTCCTGCAGCCCATGGAGGTCAGTGGCAGAGCAGATCTTCATCTGCAGCCGATGGAGGACCCCACACCAGAGCAGGTGAATGCCTGAAGCAGGCTGTGACCCCGTGGGAAGTCCGTGGCGCTGGAGCAGGCTCCTGGCAGGACATGTGGACCCATGGAGAGAGGAGGCCATGCTGGAGCAGGTTTGCTGGCAGGACTTGTGACCCTGCAGGGAACCCATGGTGGAGCAGTCTGTTCCTGAAGGGCTGCACTCTGTGGAAAGGACCCATGCTGGAGCAGTTCCTGCAGAACTGTAGCCCGTGGGAAGGAGTCATGTTGGAGTAGTTCGTGGAGGACTGTCTCCCATGGGAGGGACCCCACGCTGGAGCAGGGGAAGAGTGTGAGGAGTCCTCCCCCTGAGTAGGAAGGAGCAGCAGAAACAATGTGTGATGAACTGACTGCAACCCCCATTCCCCATCCTCCTGCGCCGCTCGGGGGGACGATGTAAAGTTAAGCCCAGGAAAAAGGGAGCAGTGGGGGGAAGGTGTTTAAGATTTAGTTTTATTTCTCATTACCCTACTCTGATTTGATTGGTAATTAATTTCCCCAAGTCGAGTCTGTTTAGCCCGTGACAATAATTGGTGAGTGATCTCCCTGTCCTTAGCTCAACCCACGAGCCTTTCGTTATATTTTCTCTCCCCTGTCCAGCTGAGAAGGGGAGTGGTAGAGTGGCTTTGGTGGGCACCTGGTATCCAGCCAGGGTCACCCTACCACAGATCTCCACAGATGTTTTCCAACCCCAACTATTCTGTTTCTGTATCCTAATGGATCTCAAATGGAACTAGATGCCTGTGTATGGTCAGTTAAACCACTATTTTTATTCTGAGATTTTAATTTTTACTCCTGGCATTCATCCCAATTATTTTGACTTCAAAACTTCCCAAAAATTAATAAAAGTTTTTTAAAAAAACCCACCAAACAACTTGAAATACCACTAAGCTTTAGAAGAAAAAATTTGGATTGATATTGTATAACCACTTGCTGAAAGTAACCATGTGCTCAGGATATACAAGCCTGTAATGGTTTTACAAATGGTGAAGAAGAAAACTGAGTGAAGTAGTACAGAGCCTCCCTTCAGACTGGCAGAGACAGTTCTTTGCATGTGTCTTCTGGCAGAAAGGTTTATATTCCTATCTCAGAACCAAAATCATGTATTTCTTGGGCAGAGGATAAAAATGCTTTGGGATGTTTTGTGCAATGGAAACCAAAGCCTGGCTGTAAAGTTTTAAATTTCCCAGTCAAGGGAAATCTCCACGTACACAGTAATCAAGTGTGCTGTACATGACATTAAAGGAAAAGTAAATTCAATTTGAAAAGTTTTCTGAAGATGCTCATATGTATAGCATTGTCTCGCAATTTACCATTGCATTCATCACTTAGTTGGTGTTGTGTACCTATTATTCAGTTAATTTATTGCACATTCATCCAGGATTTGTATCGCTTCATAAGTGAAAAACTAAAACCAAGCCTGCCGATATTTATTATATATTTTAGAATGACTGTTGTTACAAGTAGCAAGAATATGATCTGCTTGATTATTGTGAAATGTGCTTTAATTATTAATTTCTACCATGTTGTTCCATTAATGCTTTTGAGCGTTGTAAAAGCCCTTGTACATTTCAGAAAAAAAATCCCATTCTGAGATGATGACACATTCTATGTTTTGAAATTATTTTATAAAGAGAGGAAATACTACTTGACAGATATGAATAATTGCAGAGTAGCCATCTAACATTAATTGTTTATCTCGTGTAAAGGAGCAAAGAGACCATAACTGTTTACCTTGTGTTTATAAAAATTAGGATTTTATTTGTGTTCCAGCCTTTGGGTAAGGAGACTTTTCATTAAAGTTTCTAGAGTCCAAAAATCAATTCTTTTATCACAGAATTTATTTTTTGAAAGCTATCTATTTCCACCTGTTTATGCAATTTGGTCACTAGAGCTACTGTTACATTTGGAGAATATCTTTCCTAATAATGTTATTTCATTTACGTCCAATGTTTTGTGCATCTGGAAACATGAACTTAGAAATTCAGATTTATATTAAACAGTATCTGATGCTGTTTTTCAATTTGTCCTGCAAGATAATTTTAATACACAGAATCTAGTAAATAAACAATTAAGTGAGAGGATGTCTTTGGAACATACTAGTTATAAAGACAAAATATCTTAATTGTGAAATGTAATTACCAGCAGAGAAATAAGAGTGTTCATTTTCAATTTATCCAGTGGTGCATTTCACCAATGATGAAAAGGCTAAAACAGAAGTGATACCAGCAACTAATGCAAGAAGTATTTTATCTTTGTTTCTTTATGGCCTAAACAGCAAAAAGAAATTATTGCTATTTAGTAAAAAGTTCAAAATTCTGTTACTTTTTTTCCTCCACCGACATACTATTTTCAGTGTCTGTTTGGCATATTGTGCTGAAGAGTAAATCAAAAAGGAAAGATTAACTTTCTGATGAAACTTGCAAAATATGGTTTTAGAAATCTCTTTAAAATAAACCTAAGGTTTCACAGTAGTATCAATTCTTCAATATCTTATTAGAAAGCTCCTGTTATTTCTAAAGCCACAGAATTAAGCTTATAGGAAACACATTACTCATAGTTCAGCAAAGTGTCTAAAGCTTTACATTTCAGTTCTCTGTACTGCTGCTCCTTTACTGTGGATACTTTGGGAAAGTGGTTTTTTAAGGGTCGGAGCAGAACAATAACAATGTTGATTTCTTTTTTTTTTTTTTTTTTCTTCCTCCTGATATCATAGTTTCATCATTATTGTATCTGAGAGATTTAATATAATTCCTGGGCAAAATCAGTATATGAAATGGATGGATAAAGGGAATACTCTGTAATTTTCAAGGGGAAAAGGCAGGACGCAAAGGCCTAATTAAATATAGTAAAATACATACAACTGGCAGAAATGTATTGTTTACTGCGTTTTAACTCACACAACATAATTTTATGTGAAGTAAGAAAATGAATTGAATAGAGCTAAACCCTGAAGTTTAGCTGTCATTCTGAGGGCTCTTCTGTCTGGTGCTGTAATAATGGAATGAAAAATTGTTTTGACTTTCATTCATTCTTTCAGAGTCTGGGAAACATGAATATCCTGAATGGTTTAGAAAATTGCATTTAGAAGAAGCAAACAGATAAACTGTAATGATCTGTATACATTTATAATTATTTTGTTCTAAATGTTGAAATATCGCAGATCTCTGTTGGATTCCTTTTAGTTGATGGAGGTAGAGAGAAAGATAGAGAGTTAGATGCCTATATTAGAGGAGTCCCTATTTCTGTTTTGCTCCTGACTACAGGAGTGTAATATGGTAAAAGAAGGAGGCTAAGAAAAATCTTGCAGCAGTTTTCTGAATGGATATCAGCAGGGCAAATGCTAGATTTTAAGTGTTCTATTGAAGTCTGTAGGTTTATTCACCCTTCTCAATGACATAGTTAGGAAGACATTAATCTCATGCCCTGGATGGGACCAAATGTTTGTGTTCTAATATGTTTACAGACTCATAGAATAGTTGAGGTTGGCAGGGACCTCTGGAAGTCATCTAGTCCAAGCCGCCTCGTCAAGCAGGGCCACCTAGAGCTGGTTGCCCAGGACCATGTCCAGATGGCTTTTGAGTACCTCCAAGGATGGAGGTTGACAGAGAATGATTTTGAGTACCTCCAAGGCAACCTGCTCCAGCACTGTCACCCTCACAGTAAAAAAATGTTTTCTGATGTTCAGAGAGAACCTCCTGTGTTTCAGTTTGTGCCTGTTGCCTCTAGTCCTGTCGCTGAGCACCACTGAGAGTAGCCTGTCTCTCTCTTCTTTGCACCCTCCCTTCAGGTATTTATAGAAATTTATAAGGTCACCCCAAGCCTTCTCTTCTCCGGGCTAAACAGCCCCAGCTCTATCAGCCTTTCCTCATAGGAGAGATGCTCCAGTCCCTTAATCATCTTCGTGGCCCTTTGTTGGACTCTCTCCAGTATGTCCATGTGCTGAGGAGCCCAGAACTGGACCCAGTACCCCAGGTGTGGCCTCACCAGTGCTGAGCAGAGGGGAAGGATCACCTCCCTCACCTCGCTGGCAACGGTTTGCCTAATGCAGCCCAGGATACCGTTAGCCTTCTTTGTGGCAAGGTCATGTTGCTGGCTTGTGTAGATTCTTGCAGTATCCCATGGTATGTCTTGCCTTTTGAATTGGAATATTCAGTTATTAAATCTTACTACCTTTTCCGTTGAAGAAAGGATAATGATTTTTTTTCTGCTTAATTGTTTGTTGCAGGTAGCTTAGGTGCTTCATAGGTAACATTGTTGAAATGTTTGGCCACTGTTCCAAAAGTATATTAAGTAACAGTGCTCCTTATGTAAGTAAACGTATTCTGTGTTCTCTTTAGTTGAAGTATTCACAAAGGAAATCACTAACTAAACTATTAATAGATCCTTTATAAAGAATGGTATGTGCTGGTTTTTTTAATAGAAAATGAAAGTAGGGTGATTCTTCTTGCCTGTTTGTGGAAAGATGCAACATAGGTTCTCGTAGAGATTTGTTGTTTTGTTTCAGCATTTAACTGAACCACCACAATTAGTTTCTTAACTGAGGAATCTCAAAATCATTTTAACTTTTTTCATGCAGTTATCCTTAGATTGGGTTAATTGGATTTGGAAGCATGGTGATAGTTGGGTGAGTTTGGATTTGTTCGTTGCTTATATTCAGTTAACTTCTATGCAATTAATAGAAAGTTTTCACTGAGAAGAGGGATAAGGAAAGTCAATTCTATTAGCTTTGTTATCTAGAATGAGAAGATTATAGGATTGAAAAGGACATTAGAAATTAGTTGTTAATGCCAGCAGCACTGAAAGAGAATAATGGACCTTTATAGCATTTGTATGTCTAATATTCTGTAAAGATTTTCACTGAAGGAAGTGTATATGATCTAGCAAGGAGTTATCCCTATTAATTATTTCTGAGGATTTTTCTCAATTCGATACCTAATCCTGTTGACACCTTTCTTCTTTACTGCATCAGTGGTAGAATGAATTTGTCTCTTTGTCATTGAAAACAGCCTCCTCTGTGTTTGCAAGCTGTTGTCACGTCCTCCTTCCACCTTCTTAATCCCAATCCTTTATTCTTTTTGTTGGTCATGTCTTCTAGAGCTCTTATTTTCCTGGTCTCAAATGGGATTCTTCATCAGCTTATTACATTTTGCAAGTTCATGTTAGTGACTGTTCATCTATAACAGTTCTATGGTGAATATTAAAATACTTCTCCAGAAAATAGGACCACATTTCATTGTTTGATCTTGGTTGTATGTAGTAGATATTATGTACATGTGTATATTGGGGGGTGCATATGTGTATTTATATGTGTGTGTGGAAGGGTGGGTAAGAGGATGGTGAGTTGTTTTTATAGCTCTGTTTTAAAAACCATGGCTAAAAATTATTCAGCATGGAAGAGGTTTTGGTTTTCTGTTTAAGAAAATCCTGCAAACTGGTTATTAACCCTCCACTGATCAGAATCTATAGTGGTCAGGTTTGTTTATTCAGTGTTGTGAATTCTAAGCTGCTTTTCTTTCCCCCCCCCCTTTTTTTTTTCTGTCTCTTTTCTCTGTAATTCACAGCTTTTGGAAATTAACTGGACTGGACTGACCAATCTTCTGGATGTTCCGGGACTGAAGTGAGTATATGTAAAGCGTGTTTGATATGCCTCCACCCCAATAAACCCCAGAAAATCTGAAGACCATCAGCTGGATAATTTTAGGTTAAATGACTCTGAGCCGTTTTCTCTTAATTAAGAATTATATGACATTGGTCAATATGCAGAAGGTAGTGATTTCACTACAAATGAAAGTACATCAAAAGTATATCTAGTAGGTCTTGTTAAAAACATTTTGAAAAGATAATTTGTGATCTGCTTTTTTTAGTGTTCTCAGCCTTTTCTGATTTCCAGAATCTTGAGAATTTCCTATCTGCCATCTCCTAGGACAGCAGAAAGAAAGCCTTATTTTTCACTCCAGTGGGTTCACAACATCTTGGCTTATGTTTTTGTATGCTGATACATCTCTAGTTGCTTGTGTAAAGGTAGCTAGAAATACCTTAAGACAGTAATCTAATTAAATAAACTTTCTCATCTCTTCAAGTACTTTTAAAGCTTTCAGTTTATTATGTGAAGATCAAATGGAGTAGCAAAAATATTGACCATATATAGCTAGAAAAAATGCTTGGCTTATTCAGAGCTTTTCAAAATAGTACATTATAAAACCCCAAAGAAAACAGCAGAAGCAGAGGTGAAAACCAAGCTGTTTTGAATCACTGCAATCCTGATAAGGTTAAATCCATGAATATATTCATAATTATCAAGTTGTAATAGCTGCCCAGCGGCTTTTTAATATTTAGACAATGGCTAAGGAGATAATGGTGGATCTGATACACACTTGGATTTTGTGACTAGTCCTTTTATTGGATCCCATACTCTCAAGAATTGGCTGACTCCAGAGTTATTTTTTATTGTTTAAAAGCAAGAGTTTGAATTTAGGTATTAAATTAATCCTTTAGTGCTCAGTTGCGTGACTGAAATGGTTTTTGCTTTACTTAGACATGTGAAGCCATTGCATGGAATCCCAGTTGAACAGTTTGAAATTAGAACTTGCATTAAGTAGGTTAATGGCTGCAAGAATTGCTTGTTTCAAGCCTGCTTAAGACTGCCTCAGAGGAAAGAGGTTTTCTTGACGAGTGAGAAAATGGCTCCAAAGTACAGCTCCTGAGTAATAATTTGCTATTTTGGTATAACACTAATAAATTTACGTTTAGTACTTAAGCTTACTAGGCTTCTGTGATTCATATCATGCTACATATTTGCCTGACTGCAAACACAAAACCTCAAATGTAAACAAAGTCTCGCTAAGTATCTCAAGTTTATGGTTTCCAGAGCAACCAAGCTTGGCAACATATGGATATAATGGTGCCATCTAGATGTGGTGTAGTTTCTATGGTAACTGTAACTGAGGTGACTCATGCTCTGCCTTGCCAAGAGATTTCTTCAGTGCTGTATTTGGTTTCCTTATCTGCAGAGATAGATTGTATATTTTGGTACGACAGCTTGACATGTTGTAGTTGTTATGAACAGCGATGAACAAGAGATTGCTGCTGCCACAGATACCTTTTTTGTCCTATGGCTGTTGGCTGCATGCTGAACTACTTATTTGTAGTGTGTTTGCAAATGCCTTCTGCTAAATGAATTTCTGCATTTGCTGCTGGAAGCTTTTCTGTCAGCTGTTAACAACTTCCATTGCTCTTCATATATGACTCCACAAGGAGAAGGACACAAAAGTAATTCATATTCCATCATTAGTATAGTTTACGGAGGAGTGGAATTAAAATCTCTATGTGAGGAGGAGCCAGGCTGTGAGAATACTCAAGTGCTGTCAGCAGGGGATGTGGATGTGGATGATGGGAAGATGAATTCTGTTATGGTTGCTTGAGACGTAGTAAAAATACTCTATGCAGTCAGAGATGTGCTGTCTCTGCAGTATGAATAAAGATGACGCAGGAAAAATATATAGCTGCTTATTCTGTCACTAAAAGTTAAGTAGAGCTAAATAGAGAGCAATACAACATAGTAGGTAACTGCCAGTTACTTTTCTGCAATGAAATTGAGCTTTTGAAGACATTTACTATAATAAACTACCTGAAGCATTTCACACTTCTCATTTTTGTGAACTGAAAAAATAGTTGTACTTAGAATCAATGACTTAGAGTTTTACTTAAGAAGCTGTTTATCGATGATGCATCAACATAAGGGTTTAAATTGATACATCTTTCTCTGTTGCTTGATCAGTGGTTTGTCTCTGTTTTCCATAGATCAGACCCTCTTAGTTTAAGTAATAAAATAATTTAAAAGATTGTCATTTTTGCCTTGTATTCGTGAAGAATACTTTCCATCTGGGAGCATCCCAATTGGCTAATATTTGGTTAGATAAGTTTTAAACAGCTTGAAAGTGCCACGTTGTTTTAGAATTCATTTAATTCATTAATTATTTACAATCTTCGGTATTCTTTTTCAGCTCCCTGTTTTTAAAGACTGAATATCTGCTACCTCCTCTGAGTCCAGTTTCTCTCTGTAAAATTTTGTGAAATGCCATTAATGCTGCTTCATTTTTCATATTCATTTCTCAGATGTTTTAGTGGAATTCAAGCATTTACCTTGGGCTAAAATTGTGAGACTGAGCTTTGGAATCACAGAGTTGGGGTTTGGTCCTAGCATAAAGGATTGCGAATCCTGCAAGTGACTGGGCTCTGTTGTGCTTCAGGCTGTTTCTTTCTTTTATTTAAGGAGATCTCCTGTAGCTCCGTTTGAACATTAATTGATCTGTGAACCTTTTGCTAGTCTAGGATAGGTTTATTTATGGCTATAGCTTATTGCATAATGTATGTGATCTTAACTCAATACTAGAGAAGAACATGATAATGTTTCTTTCAAGGTAGCTCTGGTATCATTGCCTCTCTTGCACTGCTAGTTTGCTTTCTCTAACCTTGGTCAGTTAGTTTTCTCCATTAATCATCTGTTCTTAAGGCATGCACTTTACTGAGCATAAAGGTAGAGCTTTCTCTTCTTGCCAGGTAGGGACACTAACAAAAGCATGAACAAAACAAACTTACCTGATGTCTCTACTGGAGATTTGTCATCAGACTTGTATTTCGGAAAGTGTGATTGTTGCTTGCGTAGTTACCATTACCTCAGCTTTTTTTTTTTTTTCCCTTTTAACTTTAAGACCGTTTGAGATGTTTATCTCTAAATTTTCAAGCCAACTCTAACAAAATAATGTGTTCTATTTTCTTGGCTCATTTTAGAGAAAGTTTAGCTATGTAAGTTGAAAACTTGGAACAAAGCAAAATGGAACTGAAAAAGTTTGAAAAGCAACATGTGTTACAATTATGACTAAAGGAAGTTACTTATTTTCAAATGACATAATTATCTTCTTGTAGCAGTTGTCTTAAGAATTACTGAAATTTGTAGGGTTAAGTGTTCATGTAGAATGAAAATCTTTGTAAATATGATTGGATAAGCTCTGCAAGAAAGGAAGGGGAATGAAGACTCCTCTTTAGGGCAGATGTGAACTCACCGAAGTTGAGAGGAAACTTTTCCTCTGAGCATTTCCTCTCGACATCGTCCACTGTTGCTTCTTTCAGAGAATCTGCACAGACCTGTCCATTGATCTTGATGCAGCCCTGAGTTTGTTCTGTTCATATTGTACTGGATCCCATTAAATTGTCAGCCATGTTCTATCATGTATCATAGTACATCTGGATTTACAGTGGAAGTGGGTAGCCAAGGGGATGCAGGCTATACGGGTTGCAAATCTCTGGCAAGAAAGATCAATGTGAACTTGAAATGGGCCAGATTGTATTTAATGGGTTAATTCTGTTACCCCTCTCTACCATAACATGTTGCTCGCCACAAAATTTTCTTCCCAAATGAAGATGTAATATATATTAAGTTTCACTGCAGCTTTTGTGTTTTTATAAATATGCTAGCTGCTGAGTCAGAGCTACTCCCAACTGCAGATTCAGTCTTAGAAAACCTTCACAAGGTGATTACACACAAGTGCTTCATCTGAAAAATGTTTTAAGTAATCAAACATTATCTGCATCTTAATTTCATAAAGACTGTAAAAGGAGAATCATAAAGTGTATTTAGGAAGAGAAATAGTTCATCCCTGAAGCAGCTCCACCAGCTTTAGTGAGAGTGCACCTGCCATTCAGAATATCTCAAGCATTTTTATAATTTTCTCTCTGAACCTTTGTACGTACCTCTAAAATCTTCCTGGATGATTGGCTTCCATGGTGAATTGTACCACTCCAGTTCTGCCTTTTTGCCAGTGTAGGCAATGTGTGTAACCAGTGGTGTTGGTCTGACAACGTACTGATTTGTGGTCAGTTCAGACCCAAACTGGGCAAACTTGTAGCTTAGGAAATCTTTCTCTGTTCTGTGTTTGTGGGGGGGTATGGGTTGGGTTTTTTAAATGATTCATTACCAATGTGATTGTACCGCCACTCCCTTTTTGCCAGGACAAAACCTGTTTTACTTCCCTAGGCTATATTTTACTTGGCCATGAGCACGTTTTCTTTGTGTTTCTGTTTTAAATGACAGTCCTCCCAGCTCAAGAGGACAACTTGTTTCATAACAATACAGGAATGGTTAGCCAAACTTTCAGGGACAATTAAATCATTGAAATACAAGAGTAGATTAACAGTTAACATCTGGTTGGTTATATGCAATGCGGGCAAGAAAACTTATGCAACAGCTTTTTACCCTGGGTGGCTTTAAAAGCGGAGTAGGGGTGAGGAGGGAACTTAGTGGTGGCAGGGAAAGGAGAACTTTATATTCCTCTCTGTGGTTTCTGCTATTCAGTGTCAGCTGCTTCCACCTGGTGGCCATTTTGGCAAGAATCCTTTATTTCAAAAAAAGTGTTTAAAAAACAGATGTCTTCTACACCCCCAAAAAGGCAAATGTTTTCTCCATTTAGGTTGTTAAGCAGCAGCAGGAGTATATTAGTGTGATATAACATGTGTTTAATTATCATGAAGTAACTGAGGATTATTTTCTCCAACAGTGGCTTATCAGATACAATAATACTGGATATAATATCCAACTACCTGGTCCTTCCAAATAGAATTACAGTCCCTCTTGTCAGTGAAGTGCAGATTGCTCAGCTGAGGTTTCCTATACCAAAGGTAAGCATGTTTCTGTTAATACTAATGATTTGGCATTTATTTTTTTCTGTAGTAGTAACTGTTAAAGGTACGCGCATCTGTGTGAATTTCTAAATATAGTTATTGCAGTAGTACAAGTTATTGTGAATCCAGTCACTTAAAATAATTGCTTTAATTTATAAATAATTTCTGTGGAGTTAGTGTTTCATAATAACACCAAGAATAATTTTTTTGTTTTGCTAGCATCTTAAACATATTACTTGTTAAAATATAGTTCAACTGTGTAGACTAAAAATTAAGTAGCACGTTTTATATTATCACTGCAAATTATTGTTAGTGCTCTTCACTTCGAAGTTGTTACTACTTATTGCTACTCACTTCCAGTAGCATGGCATTTCTTTATAACTGGCATGTTTCTGATTGTTGATGACGTTTTCTTTTCAGGAATCTCTTGAATGCTAGGTCTGCTCTGTATGTGGATCATCATTGATATCCCTCCATTTACAGGGTGTCCAAACTAAGTTTCATGTTAAGGAAATCATAATGAAAATTATAAAACATATATTGCATAAATTGTGATGACATGGAGGCTTTCAGATTACTACATAAACTCATCTTTTCCTTTTTCAGGGTGTTCTAAGGATACACTTTATTGAAGCTCAGGACCTGGAGGGGAAAGATACTTACCTAAAAGGGATTGTCAAAGGAAAGTCAGATCCTTATGGAATCATCCGTGTGGGCAACCAGATTTTCCAAAGCAAGGTCATCAAAGAAAATCTCAATCCAAAATGGAATGAAGTTTATGAGGTATAATCAATAAAAATACCTTCTTGTGCATTGTGTAAAGTTGTCTTCTAAAGTTTCTTTTGTTAAAGAAGATACTTTGGGGACTTCCTCGAGAGGCTTCTTGATGTCTCCCTCTAAAAGCCCAAAGTTCTGTAACAAAACAGAAATTCTCCAGTGATTTATATACTACTTTTGTCTAGACTAGGCATAGTAATTCTGAAAAGCAGCCTAGTCTCTTAAAGCCAACACTAGCAAATCACATCTGGAAAGCTCTTATACTTGCTCTACTCATTAAATTGCATCTTTTTTAAAGCATTTGCTTGTTGATATGTTTTAATACACAAAGGCACTGCAGTTCAATTTTTTACTGTTACTATGCCTTTTAACAAAGCTGGTTAGTTTTACCATTGACAGTGCCATCTTATACTTCCAGGCCTTAGTATATGAACATCCAGGACAGGAGCTAGAGATTGAGCTCTTTGATGAAGATCCAGATAAAGATGACTTCCTGGGAAGGTAAATGTTATAGAGAATATGCTTGTAGGTATTGAAAAGAGCTGAAATATTTCTATGTAATCTTGGGGTTTTGTTTGTTTTTTTCTTTTCTTTTTGTGTTTTATTGCAGTTGTAATTCTGCTATATTACTATATTTATAAATTCATTAAGTTTTCAAAATGGTGGTAGTATTTCCCTAATTACTTCATATATGTAAATATATGTATATAAAAATGCTTGTGTGTGTATATACACATCTATATGTTTATATTTTTTTTTTAAAAAAATAAGGTAAGTATTGTGGTACCCAAAAAAAAAAAAAAGCTTGGTTGGTTTTGTTTTTTTTTTTTTTTTAAGGAATTGTACCCTACCTGCTTTAATGTTTGTAAGCTAGCACTAAGTCTTAATTATTTCTTCAGGCAAAGTTAATATAGCTTTATAACTGTGTATCTTCTTCATCTTCATAGTTTTTAAATGGCTAGCTCACAGTTTATTTTTCTCTAAGAGCTGATCTTAACTATTTGGTTAAAGAAAAAATTTTGCTGTAATGCTTTCGCAAACATTACTCACTCTTAGATTCCATAGGCCTACCTTTAGTGTTTACCCATAAACATTTCAGGGTTTCAGTCAGCTTCTTTCTCCAGTAATTTGTCACCTTTATTTCTTGCAGAGTTTTGGAGCTTCCCATTGTTGCTTTCCATACAGAGTAGAACTCCCTTATCTTTCCAGCTCCTTCTCTCTTAACAGGAGCAACAGTACCTACTTCTCTTCTCATTAAAATAAAGAAGTAGGTAGTACAAAGGCTTCTTTTCTTTGCACTTCCCTAATCTTACACTGAAGTGGTGGGGGGGGGAAGTGGCATAATGTGTACATCAGTACTAATAAAATATAAAGCCACGACAAATGTTCATGCACTGGCATGCAGTTGTCTGCCCTGTTTAATTTTTAGCAGATTCCCTGGTACATTTTTAGCTTGTGTGAACTAGCACTCTCCCAGACAATGCCAAAGCATGAATTCAGTCATAGCATATGTCCAGGGGCTATTTCCAGTGGGTAGTTTGGATGTGGTCACTGTTCTGAGAGTTTGGTCATACGTATGTGAGCCATATTGTGCCAGTTGCCCTCATTGCTACAAAATGGGCTCTAGTATAGGCATATTTTCTGTTATCCTGCATTCATCTTCGTTCAGCCATTTCATTCCCTACTTCTTCCTCTCTCAGGGGCTAAAAGAATAGTATTCTGCTCTTTTGATCTCAGTGGAAGCCTGGATACTCAGCAAGCACAGGGTGGGGTTTGAGTTCTGTATTAGATTTTTTGCTTCTTGGCTAAAATACTAATTTTGTTTGTTTGTTTTCTTTTCTTTTTTCTAGTTTGATGATAGATTTAATTGAAGTTGAAAAAGAGCGTCTTCTAGATGAGGTAAGTGTCTAGTAAGTTTTGGTTTAAAAAACCCCATCTGTTGTATATGTAGTTGTTCTTGTATTACTATTTTTTTCTTGGGGATAGTTCCTGTATATGCAAGAATAACCTTAATGCTATAGAAATAGGTTCCATTATGATCAGTACAGTGGTTTAAGGGATATCTGAATTGGTGAAATCCAAATGATAATGCCATTCTTCTTCTGTCTTTGGGTTTTACGATTACTAGTATGTAAATGCAAAACCCAGTAACTTACATATTTGGTGAGAGCTTTTTCTTGCAGGAGAATAGTTAATTGCCTATTATTAGACTTAGCAGACTAATTTTTGTCCTACGTGCAAGAGAGATTTTATAGTAATGTTATGCAGGGTTTTTATTTCCAGAACATCTTTACAGAATTTAAAGAATTCTCTTGATATTTTAAAAATGCTTTTACTATATAACATAGAGGTTTGCGTGGCTGTTTTTGTTATTGTGTGTTGTAATATTTAGTGTGAAATAGGACATTTTAAACAATGAATCGGATCTTTTCAGGTTATGCAGACTTCAGCTCTACAAGATTTCTAGTAGAGTTTAGCATTTCCTAAATGTCCTGAACAGCCAATTGCAATCATGTATTTGTTTTGTGTCAGATAATTTCACATTACTTTGCTTAACTTTTAGTGGTTTACTTTGGATGAAGTGTCCAAAGGAAAATTGCATTTAAAACTGGAATGGCTCACATTGATGCCAACTGCTGAAAATCTAGACAAGGTATTAAAGGAACATACTATTTTTATCCTAATCTTAAATGTTGTGGGGTGTGTTTTGTTGTGGGGTTTTGGTTTTGTTTTTTTTGTTGTTGTTATTCTTGTTTGTTTGTTTGTTTTTTGTTAAGTATGTGAGTAATTTAATTCTCTAGCTGTTGGAATAAAGTTACAGGTTTATCCAAATTCACAAGCTGTTTGTCTTTAGAAATCTCAAACCAGTCATAACTGTCAATGTACTCTGGTGGCATGGGATTTTAAAATGCTTTTGTCACTGTCTTCTTTTCTCTTAGTATTATGGTTTGAGAATATCAGCTAACATTTCATTAGCCTGGGAGATAAAGCTGGATATGATGATATAATCTGTCCAGTCTAAAAAAATAATTAGGAAATGGGGTGGAAATTTCCATAAAGATGGGTTTGAAATATCTGTATGAGTCTTGAAAACTTACTTCTTATGTAGTGCATGTAGTGTGCATTTGTGAATGTTTGCCTTTTCGGAGATGTTTTTAAAATATTTTGCAGGAATGGGACAGAAATAATAATAATATTTGATTTTCACAAAGGCTTACAGTATGGTTTTGGTTTAGGTGCTAACAAGCATTAGAGCTGATAAAGACCAAGCCAATGACGGGCTTTCTTCTGCATTGCTTATTCTCTATTTGGACTCAGCAAGAAACCTGCCCGTAAGTTATATTCTGATGGATACCCTTTTGTCATGGGTATCTCTTGCGTGCTTCCAGCATGTCTTGCTTGGTAGTATGGCACACTGCTTTACTAACACACATTATGCCATGTTTTCTATACTTTCTCTCGTTTCAAAACGTGTAATGTAAGGTCCACATTTCTAGTAGTATAGTATTATAGATATATATTTAATAAAACATTACTCTTTAATCGGTGTGATTTTTCTTTGAAGAATGCTCCTTTCCTGGACTTGAAAGGCTGCATGTTTTTATTACACAGTGTTTTCCATAAATAGTATGGGATTAGCATGAGGAATTTTAAGGAACTAACTGAGAAGAGGCCCACTTCCTTGACTTCAGGTACACTTGCTTGCTTTGGTTTAGGGTATCTATGGTAGATTTGAAGGTACTGAAGTCCTCATCATGAAATTAATACTGTGCGGTTGATGTTACAGTGGCAGAATACTTGTATGAGATTTCTGTCAGGTTGTCATTTGGAGTATTGTTTATTTGCTTATGCAAAACATAAAACCAAAAAAATTAATGGTTCTGTCATTATATGGATTATACTATGGGACTGTGAAGGAGCTTGTTTATGACAAGCACAGACTGTTTTGGAGTTTATTTCAGGTTAGTAAAGTACTGTTCCTGGTTGTAAATGATAGCAGTAATAAAGTAAACTTGACCATAAATAGATATGTGAAGCATAACACTGAGTTTTGCTGTTTTTCAGCATTGCTATTAGATGAGAAATTCTGGAAGTGATGACTACAATACTAATCAGAGAATAAAGTTTTCAAGCCTCAGATTTTTTTGCATGCATTTTGCAAATTTGTCCACTCCAATTTAAGTTAAAATGCTGCATCAAACAGAGTGGTAACAAATGAAAGCTTAGTAGCCTAAACAATTTACATGACTGGCTAGTGATTTCATGTCTGTTCCAGGGTGCATAGAGCAGTGTTTGGAAGTAGTATTTACAGGTTATTTTAAAAGCTAAAAAGATGTAGCTCATTTGAAATAGAGCTCTGCATTATCTTTGTAACCTCACTGTATTGAATTCAGGGGAACTCTGTAACTTAGCAGAAAAAGAGTAGAATTACTCTACTACAGAGGAAGCAGAAATAGAATAGAATTATGATGTGCTTAACATCAGTTTCAGAATACTGCAACACACAGAAAAAGTCCGTCTGCTATCTGTTTTGTGCACTAGATTAAATTGAACCCATTTCTGTATTTTCTTGTTCGACTACTGGGTTTTATTCAAACTGTTACAAGTTTAATATATTTGTTAAAATACACTAAAGCCTCTTACTTAAAATGAATAGTTTAAAGTTCTCTCATCCACAGTGTCCAATTTTCTTCCATACAACTCTGCTTCTCTATATTAGATTAGCTTCTCCAGCAAATACTCAGAGGCTTTGTCATAAGTTTAGTTTTTTCCCTTCCTGTTTTGAACAAGAATTCTGTAACAATGTCTCCCTCCTTCAGAAAGATTAGGCTGCAAGTCTTAGGTTCTACCTAATTTGGGGACAGTATTTTAATTTCAATGTCTTAATCAGTACTTCTAATCAGTAGATCTCTAAACTGTAGGGTACAGAAAGGGGAAGTTCCTTGCACAAAGCTGACCAGTTAGGAAATCTGGGAACAGGATCCCAGATTTCTTATTGCTGTGTCTGATGTTCTGTCTACAGTACAAGATTTGCCTGGGTGGGTTGAGAATAAGAATGGTCGTAGTGTGGGACATGTTTAACCCTCTTTTTTTTTTTTTTTTTTTCCCTTGCTCTACCAGCCCAGAAAAGCAGTTGCTACAAATGACTCAGTATTTCACTTCAAGTAATTTTCTTTCCAGAAATGTGTTATAAAGAATATGATAGAAAGTAACATTGAACACTTGAAAATTCCATTTACAAGTTTACAACAATAAAATAATACAATACTCTGTTAAATTCAAGTTGTCCAAAACCAGCTACAAAAAGGCTTCACAGTTAAGTAGGGGGAAAAATATCATGGGAAGACTTCTTCATGTGGGAGAACTGAAAAGATTCCTATAGATTCTATAAAGACAGTGCGTAGATAATGTTATGGAGCTGCTAGACAAACTGCAGTGAATTATAGTGAATACAGCTTTTTTATGTGCATTTGATTCTAATATGGAACAACATTTACAAGACTAAACATGAAAGTCTGGCTTCTCATGTTGTGTTCATATTCACTGATGGGGTCATGTAGTGTAATAGCAAAATTAATTGCTCTTTTGGATTGCTTGTATTTATGGGGAACAAAAAGTTCAAAGAGAATGAAGTGTTAAAATTACACTGACCCTTATTAATAGTTTTGAAGACTTTTGTCCATAACTTTAATGTTACAGCTGAAATATTTTCTAGATGAACAAGTACTTTTTATTACCTTCAAAATGGATTTCGTAAGTTAATGCTTATCACTGGTACATTTTAGATCTTGTCATCAGCCTTGTTTTGTTTGAGTTATAGTGGATAATTCCCAGCACAGGCATTTCTTTTGCACAGATGCATCATAGTTGTGGGTTTCTGAGACACCAGGATGATTTATCTGAAATATGTTTCAAGTTAAATAGAAACGGTGTAGAAAGCTGGTCTCTAAATTTACTTAGTTGGATCTGCCACATATATCTGAACTACCAAGAGTAAACTTGGAAAATGGATTAATATATTTGAATAATTACTAAAAATTAAAAACAAAAAAACTTTTCACCTTGTTGCGCTACAGAAAGTAATTTAACAGATGAAACTATTTGTAATGACAAATATTTACTTACTTTTTGTTATCTGCTGTTTTCTCTGGAATCCTTTGACTGTTTTCCTTAACTTTTTTGTGTAGTAAAGCTGCTTATGCATTCATTCTGCCACAATCCCATCACTCTGCTTTCTCCTTCCATTTCCATCTTCCTAAGAGTATCTACGAGGGAAACTTTGGGTGTGGATACTTAAAAGAGAGGAGAGCATCGGGACTAGTCTTTTGTGAAAACACTACCTCACTCTATAGAGCACTATTTGTGAGTTCTCTGGTATTATTTATATTGTACCTTTTATCTGCCAGAGTGTGGATTAGTGCTACTAAAGCCACTCACTCTAGTGGAATGAGAGCATGCAATTTGTTTTGCTGCATGGTTTCAACAAGTGTGCATTGTTTTTGTGCTATTTTTATTGCATTTTAAAGGCTACTTAAATTTCATTGATCAGCCTATCATTGGGTAAGTAATTAACTTTTTATGATAAAAACCCAAGATAAGTTTGTTGTAAAAGCTCTTACATTTAACTTAAATTGCTGATTCATTGAGAAATAAAATGCATACTATACTAGCACACTGTGTGCTGGTGAATTGTTGGCTTTTAATGCAAAGAAATTAAACTAATAATTATTACAACCTACATCCCTGTAGTTTCTTTAAAAGGTGATGCACTCAATGTTTGTAAGAACTTACAACCTCTCCACGCTGGTTCTCAAGTATTCCTTTAAAAATGGGTGTGGTTCTTTGTGCTCCCCAAACTATAAATTCCCTTGTAAATTCTATTTCACTCCATGATGTTCCTTGTTTTGCAAATTCCCAAGCTCCTTTTCTTTTTTTCAAATTAGTCTGTAGTCAGGAAAATCCAGGCTAGGGAGAACCACCAATTAATCTTTTTTCCTGTAATTTAATGTTACAAGGTTATTACAAACTAATGAGCCTCTGAATATCTTACACTTAAATCTGTAAACACAACCTCGGTATCTTCAGAAAGAATGAGAATCTGTTCAGAATAAGAACTCTTTTGCAGAGAGAGGTGGGTATGCCATTGTAGATTGTGCAGATAAATTTGTTGCTGGCTGGCTACTTTTGGCTCATATCATAAACCTTGATTTAAAAACACCTTCCCCCTGCCCCCCCCCTCCCAGTTCCGACAAAATGCTTTTCTGTGGTTCTTTCACTTAGTTTCTGTGTAGAAGTTCATTTTAAATTATCAAAAAAGTTACATCCATTACCAAATCTTGTTAAAATTTAATGAATAAGAAATGCAGTTCATAAGCTATGGTTCAGTTATCTTAGTGTTAAAACTGATAAGTAGTTGCTGTTTCTTTTAGTTACAAAAATACTAGATACATCCTAAAAATAATAATAATTTAAAAAAAGAAAATCAAAATGCTTGATAAAGACTGTAGTCCTGATGTTTTTGTTGATCTTAGGGTCTTTTCATTAGGACATGTCGTCTACATATAACACCATCTATTTAGACATTGGACAAAACTTTCAAAATCCCCGAAGCAATTTGTGAGTCAGAGTGAAACAGCAACCATTTTAAGATAGCCAGGTCTGGATTTCCTTCAACAGCAGTGTTAACTGCCTTGTTCTGCAGTTGCATGGGTGCTAGTCTTGCAGCAAGCAAGAGGACGAGATTTATAGCTGGAGGCCAGGAGAGAGGAGAGGACTGTAGTAGCCCAGAGATAGTAACAGCTTCAGCAGTCATAAAATCGTATCTTGTTTTCAGGGCATCTTTAAACATGAGGTATTATGCAAACATTCACACCTGCAAGTTCAGATATCTAATTGACATGCAACATCAGTTATTTGGTGGGGGGGAGTGTTAAAAAGGGGACTCACTTTATATAGGGAGAGGAAAATCCAATGCCCTGAGTCCTCTCTGTTCCTCTCTATAGACAGTTTTATTGACTGCTGGGAAACCTAGATTCATGACACCTAAATCAGACATTTACCCATCTAAATCTGATTTATCTGAAGTTAAGGAGTATGAATAGTGTTCTTAGTACAATTTCCGAAAGTAACACTAGTTTTATGATACGTTATCATTAGTTCATAACAATTTTTCTTCTAATTTGGTGTCTGTATAACATATAAATTATCCATATTTTAAATCAGCTCTTACAGATCAGTGACTGTCTTCTGGTTATCAACTGAGGATGCACTCACAGATTTAGACACTTCTAAAGCCCTGTTTTAACCGCAGCAAGACTTACTGAGTCAGCAGAAGTAATGAGTCGTACTCAAAAGCATATTGAATTAGGATCTGGCTTAATAACAAAACAGCTTGTTAGTTGCAGTGTAATTTATGGGTTTGTTATTAGGATTTACTGCAAATATCACTGGCTGTTACAGAATGCTAGCCTGAAATCTGATTTATTCCACTGTGTCAGTTATCAGTATAGTTCTTGGATACCTGTCCCCTTTTCCTATAACTGCAGAGACACTCAGAACCATAGCAAGACAATTTTGTCACCCAAGGCAAGATGTTTTCTTGGCTTTTTATATTGAATACTCCCTTTTCTTCTCCTAGTCTCCTCCCGCCCAGCCTTTCAGCCACCATTCTCATGGACGTGCAGCTCCTTCCCTTGAAACCTGAAGTCTGGCTTAAACATATTTGCCCCAGCTGATGTCCCTCTTGGCCTATCCTTGCTATGATTCCAGAGGAATTGAGACATGTTCAATATCCAGGAATCATTGGTTGCCTGCCTTTATTATTGATCACATAGGTTTGTTTTTGACTTTTAAAATTCTTTGAAATAATAGTATAGGGGGAAAAAGATGTGTACTGAATATGCAGGTGCAAATGTGAAGGAAAGATGGCCAGTAAGTTGAGGGGCAGTTTAGGATTCAAAATTATCTTGATGAATTGCAGATATGATCTGGAAAAATAAGGTACTTTTCCATAGAGGACGGTCATTGCACCATATAAATATGGGATGGAAATAGCTGTCTGATGGATAGCTCTATGGAAACAGATCTGTAGTTGTGCTGTGTCATGCTGTTAGGAAAGACAAACACCATACTGTATACAGAAGGAGGATTGTAGCTTGTAAGATGTATGGACTTATCCTTCTGTTCTGCTTCACCATTACTAAGGCCCTGATTTTGGCCGCAGCAATTTAAGATCTGGAGGACAGCAGTGATGATAATGAGAAAGTCGGTAAACATGAGTAGCAGAGTAAGAGTAACTAGGATGAGTTTAGCCTTAGGAAGTAAAGATGGGGATGGAAATGATACAAGGCTGCTGCAAACAAAGTGACTTTTTCATATTTGTCAGAAAACAAGAAACAGTGCTTAAAACTCCAGCAAGGAACATACCTGTTGAGCATTAAAAAGTTTTCTAATGAAAAGGATAGTTAAACATTAGGATTGATATGTCTAGGGATATTGTGCAGTCTCCATATTTGAAGGTCTTTTAAGTACAATAGTAAGTCCCTAACGTATCAGATAAATAGCTGTGGAAGATTCCTTAATTTTATTTTAAGAAAAATAATGATTAAAAAAAATCCCACAAAACCAGCCAAACCTTATTTCTGGTTTTCTCCAGTTTCATCATATTGTATATTCATACTGAAATAGAAATTTTAAAGCTGAATGCCAGGAATCTCGTCATATATATTGGCCAACTTCAGGATATGACATTCCAAAAGAAAATGTAAAAAAGTATTTCTGCACAAAGCTTAAATCTCTCTTCAAATTTTAGTCACTTTTGGATTTGAATTTCAGCAAGGCATGTCTTTTGGCAGAGCATTAATAGCATCGGTTCCTGTTCATAAACCAGCATGTTTAAAAAGGCCATTATGCAATTTTTTTGTTGCCACACACTACAGCTTTTAAAGCAGACTTCTCCCTTGAAACAAAAATTTGTGCTTAAAGAAAAAGCCAGCCATAAGTATACTAACTTGAAGACTGTTTTATTTCAAAATCATATTTCCTGAAATTTTTTCTTATGAGTTGAATGCAAATTTTCTGTAACATTTTTGGACTTTGCATGTGTCACTTCAAGAACAATATATTATTCTTAAAATAAAATTTTAAAATTTGATTAATTAATGGAAAGTAGTCAGAGGTTTTGTCCTGCTAAATCGGTTCAAATTCCTATTTTTAGTGTATTTGCATGTCTTCATTCAACTGATTAAAGCAGTAGACCTTCATTCTAGTTAGCATGCAGTGTTTGTATCATTTATCTGCTGAAGAGGCTCAAATGATTTACATTTTAATAATGATCTAAGTCCTATCAATACTTTTAGTATAGTAATTTCTCCCATAAGAGGACTCCTTCACGTAATTACTTGACTTATCAGCAGAGAAGCTTCTATGTTGTGAAAATGTACTTAACCAAATTTAAAAAAGGTTCATTCAGAAGGCAGTCCATAGGACATCAGGCATTCAATAAAACCTGTTTTGTGAAGTTTGTTTATTATGGTAAAAAAAAAACTGGTAAGGGAAATATAAGTGGACTGACAGTGAGTATATTAGTTTTAAAGCAGAATACAAACATTCAGAGAGGACAAGAGGGAAAAAAAAAGTTTTGTCAGACTTCGTTGTTGTGGTTCCTTCGTTGTTTTGTTTGAAAGATTTTTTTTGGGTTTTTTTAGGTTGATTTTTTTTCCCACTTTGTCCTATGTTGTCATGTCATAATAATTAACCTAGTGAAATTGCTTCATTGCATGACTTATTAACCCTTCCTATGTTCATTCTCTCCTGACTTAAAAGCATAATCCATTAGAATTTAACCCTGATGGCTTGAAGAAGGCTGCTGTTCAGAAAGCCCTAAAGGTAAAACTAATATAGTTGTCCATTTAAGGTCACAAAAGTAATTGGAAATGCACAAATGCCTGCAACACTACTCTTCCAACAGTGGATGGAATTTCTGTTACCAGATATATATTTAGTGCAATTCCATTTTACTTTAATTTGGTTTCAAGAAGCATTCAAGACACTGGTAAAATACTTTGGTCTGTGGTAATTTGAATTTTAGATCAGTTGAGTGGAGTATAGACTGCTTTAGAAGACTGGGGAAAAAAATAGTCCTGAGAACTAATTTGAATTAGTAACTAAAGAACAAAGCTGACATGAAAGCTAAAACATCTTTTACATACTGAGTGATACTTTATTGATCAAATCTCAGTGACTAACCAATAAAATCAATCTCTGACATGTTTTGAAATAATCTTGTTTCTGCTGGATGTTTTTAGAAGGCTTTACGTCTTTTATATAAATGCTAAATAAGTTTAGCCCAGCTTTTTGATATGGAAGACTTAGAGTTGAGAGACAAACTTGGAAAGCATAAGCCAAGTTCTCAGCTGGAGTAACTTGGACAAGAGGCAATCTCTAATAGACTGTCAACAACAAATCTGCAGTGGCAGGTGTCAGAGGTGCGTTATGTGTGTGTGTACATATTGCTGCCTATTTAGCATGAATTAGAATTATTTATATTTACATATCAGCATAAGCACCAAGATCTTTTTGTTGACTTCAGTAGTTTCATCATTTTATGAAGAAAAGGGAGTTTCAGGCACCTATTTACGGACAAAGAAAAAATGAAACAAATTTCACCTACCATTTTTAAACACCATCAGTTGGAGTGTAATCTGACTTTCTTTCTGTTCCTTAAACCTTTGTATTCTGTTGTCTTTGATGAGAACTAAATATTTTCAATTAGAAATCATGAAAAAAAGAAATGCGGCATTCATCCAAGAAAGGAGTGCTTTCTTAACAGCTTTTTTTCTAAAGGAAAGTATGGTTATAAGTAGTGTGTCACATTAAAGTCAAGTAATATTAGTGGAAGTATGGTGTCTAAAATGTAAGTTCAGATCCAAAAATACCTAAAATATGCACATTCTTAATTTAAAAATATAAAATATTTTAATCACTTGGTTGTAATCGTGACCTTACATGCATTAAGTAGATTTTAACTAACTTTCTGTTTACATACCTGATCTGTACAATTTCCTACATGGTAGAATTCAAAGTATATTATTAACCATGTATACTATATTTTTAGGCCTTTTAAACTGCATTAACACCTGCTTGAGATGATTAACTTTCATGTCTAACTTTTCTTTCTGCTTAGATTTTTGTTAGGTTAATCTAAAATTTGTGAAAGAAACATGTAGTTGGAAATGTTCCTGTGTGTATATAATTTGTTTCTAAACTGATGTTTATTTTCACAGTTTGATGTAATGCTATACACCTGGTGAGCAAGGCTCAGATATGGCAGATGGTTGATTCTCTAATAAAGAGTATTTGGTAAACTGTAGAAATATACATCAGGTACATTATAGTGCATCTTCTTTCTCCCCAAACTGAAAAGGGGGGAATATCAGTGTTCTGATATTACATCCAATTTAATAATACTACTGCAATGTAAATAAAGTAAGCTTCCTGAGTTTGTGCTTTCGCCATATCTCCCATCTGCATGTAATATTCATTTTGCAGTTTTAACTACGCTTCATTAGCTTTGGGGGTTGTAATGCTCATTAAAGGATAAAAATTTGCACCTCACCAATTTCATACAAAGAAAATGGAAAGGAGTCTAAAACTCCTGCTTATTTGTAGCGTTTCGCTTCAGCATATTTAGGGTAGTTGGATGCCTTCATGTTAATGTGTTCACAAGTTACTAGCCAGTCTGCCATTCAAGTCTGTTGAATAAAATACTGAGAATAATAGATAGGCATATAGTAGAATGCATATGATTTGTATTTTTAAGATGCAAACATTTAAGTTTCAGAGGAGAGAGGTTTTCCTGTTTTCTGAACGCGAAGTTTTTGCTTTTTCTTTACCAGTCAGGAAAGAAAATAAACAGCAATCCCAACCCACTTGTTTTGCTGTCAGTTGGACACAAGGCACAGGAAAGTAAGGTAAGTTCCTACCCTTTATACTTGGTTCCGTCTACAAACATTCAGTGGCTCTGTGTTCTTGGCATTGGCTAAAGCCATTGAGCATATCCACTGCACTAAAAGTTACCACCAGAACTGAAATTGCCAACAAGAAGCCAAGGACTGAATGGGTGCTTACTCAATTTAAACTGTCTGTGAGTAGAGACCAGATTTTTAACAATTTGTAGATATCCTTCCGCAGTAGGTTCTGATCTGCAACTGGGATTCCTACAGTAGTGATTATATAACTAACAGCATGGGCAAACAGCAGGCTTCAAAATACTGATCAAGATTTGAAAATCACAGAGTTATAGAAATGCCCAGGTCGAAAGGGACCACTGAAGATCATCTGCTTGAACCTTCTGTTTAAAGTAGGGTCTTAGATTAGCCAAAATGCTGTGTAGCCCTCAGGAGCTTGTAGTTTAGCCAGGCTACTTTGTTGTTATGTCTGCTGCTTTTTCTGCTTTGATGTATGGACTACTCCTGTGCTTTGAGAAGGCTGTCTTCTAGCACTCCTGAGCTCCTTTGCCTTCCAAGGTAGACACTCATGGAATCCCTTCTAACAGTTCCTAGAGCAAGTTGAAATCTGCTTTTCTGAAGTCCAAGGCTTTTATTCTGCTACTTGTTTTCCTCACGCCCCTTAGCTCTGTGATCTTACAGTCACTGTAGCCAAGGCTGCTGTTGATAGTCACATCTGCAATCCAATATTCCTCATTTATAAGTAGTAGATTCAGAAGAACACCACTCCTAGTCAACGCATCCAATGATTGAGAACAACTGTAACACAACAGTGTGTATTTTCCTAGCGCAAACTCTTAAATTGCTTGTGCACCTCTGTGCTGCTTTCCTAGAAAACTTTATAGAGTAGTTGAAGCTCTCGGTGAGAACCTGAAGACACCTTTGAGTCATCTGAAGAAGGCGTCATCCATCTCTTTTTCCTAATTGGGTGGTCTGTAACAGATGCTTGTCATGAGGTGGATCTTGATGGTGATCCCTCTGATTTCGACCCAAGGCATTCAACATATGTGTCGTCTTGTCCATAACTAACCTGTGTGCATTCAAACAGCTCTTTAAAACAAAATACCAACAGTGAAGTGATACCTAGATAGGTAGATATATGCAATGTGGGTTTGTTTTGTGTTTTGGTGGTTTGTTTTTTCTAAAGTAAAAGTGTCAGTGAGACAAAAGGAGAGGACATCTAATTTGGCTTCTTCATATCCTGTCAAAAATTGTTACAAAGCCTAAACTGGATCTTGTATACAGTCTTAATTTTGATACTTACTGGAGAATGGAAATAGAAATTTAGGTCCTTTGTTCCTGGAGATAGCTTTTTTTTTTTTAATGAATGCTTTTTTCTCTCTTCGCTGCCCCCCCCCCCCCCCCCCCCCCCATTAATGAGTTGCTGAAAGTAGTGAGGTTTGGCAGTGAAATATTCCACATGGCTACTTGGAGATTAGAAGGGAAAATACTAGTTTCTAGGAGTTTCATTGAGTTAGTTCAGCCCTGTCATGGTTTAACCCCAGCTGGCAACTAAGCCCCACACAGCCACTTGCTCACTTCCCCCGGGTGGGATGGGGGAGAGAACCAGAAGAGTAAGAGTGAGAAAACTCGTGGGTTAAGATAAAGACAGTTTAATAAATAAAGCAAAAGCTGCACACGCAAGCAGAGCAAAGCAAGGAATTTATTCGCTACTTCCCATGGGCAGGCAGGTGTTCAGCCATCTCCAGGAAAGTAGGGCTTCATCGTGTGTAGTGGTTACTTGGGAAGACAAACGCCATCACTCTGAACGTCCCCGCCGCGTCCTTCTTCCCCAGCTTTATATACTGAGCATGACGTCATATGGTATGGAATAGCCCTTTGGTCAGTTGGGGTCAGCTGTCCCAGCTGTGCCCCCTCCCAGCTTCTTCTGTACCTGGTAGAGCATGGAAAGCTGAAAAGTCCTTGATTTAGTATGAGCACTACTTAACACACTGATGTTTTAGTTGTTGCTATCAACATTATTCTCATACTAAATCCAAAACACAGCACTATACCAGCTACTGTGAAGAAAATTAACTCTATCCCAGCTGAAACCAGGACGAGCCCTTATAAGGAAGTATGAGAAGAGAGAGAATGTGCCAGTCTGAAGATCTTGCATTTGTTCATAGACAGGTGTGAAGTAAAGGTTCTTTAGCAGGAGTTTTACTTTACATACAGCAACTTTAATGCAAAACATATTCTATTACATGTCCTGTGTATAATTTTATATGTGATATTATATATGCCTTGGGTAGATCCCACTTGGCCTTTGTTTAAATATGTCAGGTTTCAGACGTTAATTTTGCAAAGCCAAAATGAAAAATGTACTCAACTCTTGACACTCGCTTTATTAGACAAAAATGTTTTATAATTTGTATGCTTCCTGTTCTTTAACTTTAGATTCGATACAAGACCAATGAACCAGTATGGGAGGAAAACTTTACTTTCTTTGTACACAATCCCAAAAGACAAGATCTTGAAGTTGAGGTATGTTGTCTCACTCTCTTTAGAGACCTTTCTTTTCTAAGACATTTCAGTAGTAACATTCAGACGTTACAGGCTGTTATGAAATGAGACTGAATATATTGTGAACACCATTAAAATTATACTTAAAGTGGTTTTTAAGACCAGGCTATGAAATGTGTATCTGCATTTACTACTAAAAGGAAGAAAGACTATAACCAGTCTCTCACCAGAACAACATAGTTGATGGTGTCTTACTTAAAAAAAAAAAAAAAAAAAAAAAAAAAAGGAAAAAAGGTCAATTTTGATACCTGTTTCGAACCTTAAGTCTTAACTGCTAGCAGAAATTGCTGTTATGTATGGCTGATTTGTTTCTTCTCTCATCCCAAGGAAGTCTTTGCTTTATCCAAATACTGTATCCCTTTACACTGCTGACATGTCATTTACATGGTTCAAAGAGACTGAAGTGTAAATGTGTACTGTCCTAGTTACTATTCCTCTAACAGTTGTGGGAATTCATTTTCACACAGACCATTTGGAAACCATGTAGTTATTTGATCAAGGGTCAGGTAGATGTAGATGTGACGGTTAGTTTCCAGTCTTGCTTTTGCTGTAGAAGATAGGGATGAAGAAACTAGGCATTGAGTATATTTGCTATTTCCTTCTTCAGTGTAAAGTAATCTTATGATCAGGGAAATTTTGTTTAAGAACAAACTACACTTGATATTGTTTGGATTTTTTGTTTTTAAATAAAACTGTAACTTCCTTTTCTTTTCTGAATTCTTACAAAGCAGATCATACAAAATGACTTAGCTTCTGTGTTCCTTCAGGTGAGGGACGAACAGCACCAGTGTTCTTTGGGGAACTTCAAACTGCCTCTAAGCCAGTTGCTGGAGAGTGAAGATTTAACTATGCATCAGCGGTTCCACCTGAACAACTCTGGTCCAAACAGCACTATAAACATGAAGATTGCACTCAGGGTACTCTAAAACTTTTCCCATTGTAAATACTGAAAGCATATTTAAGACTATTGTGACTTCTGGTCTTCTAGCTTTATGAAGAAGATAGTACATTTCCTTGGGTGTCATAATGCCAGGTGTCCTTAGCTGTGGCAGTGCTATCAAGAACGTAAAAGATAACCTCTAATTTAAATACATTCTATTTCAAAAACAGAAAATTCTCCCAACAAAACAGTAATCAGCTGCATTAATTAAGACTGAGGTTCCCCGTGGTTTTAGGTTTGGTAATCATGTTTGGAATATGAATTCCTTCAAGTCTCTTACGACTCAGTAAGCTACAGATCAGTGAAATCACCTTTATCTTATAGAAATGGAACTGAGGTCATGATGGTTTAAAAAGAATAAAGTTTATAGGGAAAGGAAGTACCTTCATAGTACTAGAAAAATTCAGACCAACTTTCAAGCACATTGGAGTTTTAAAGATAAAATTTGCATACCTGAAAGTTGGTTTGTCTTCTTCCCCAGCTAAATTATTTGGTTTAATAAGGTAGTGTATCTCTTTGCAAACATTGTCAAACTTCTGTTAACTTCTGTTATTTGTTCTTTTCTAAAGCACTTTCTTGCTCACTTTTCATTAATAAACGAAAATAACCTATAAAAGAGAAAGTAAGGACAATGAGTGAGAAGAACTTGTGATGTAGCATTAAATTTCAAAAGATTAGAAGAAAAAAAATTACAGAATAGCTTTCCAGGTGGCTAAAGCTGCAGAGTAAATAGCACTTGCACCAGAAGCGTGTAAAGTATGGGAAGGGAATAATGAGGAGAATAATTCTAAATGAATGGAGAATTTCATGTTGTTTTATAGTTACTGCACTTGCCACAAAGATGGAGCTGTGCTTTGCTGTGCAAAAGGTTTCCTATTGTAGAGTGAATGAGTATAAGTGCTAGTATTTTGGGTCCTGCATTACTGTCTGAATTTAACAACTTGTCACAAACCAGTACTCTTGTAGAAACAAATTTGTTCCTGTTTTTTATACTGGAAAATAGTAATAGTATATGTATTTTTACTGTATCTAGGTCCTTTCTCTTGAAAAGCAAGCAAGATCTCCAGATCATCAACACTCAGCCCAAGTAAAAAGGCCATCTCTTTCCAAAGATGCAAGAAAATCATCTTTTAAGCCTCATGTTCCTGTCTCACCACCACCTGATTCAAACAAACCTGTTCCAGCTTCCCCAGTGACTGACAGTGATAAAAAGACTGATACAGCTGAAAAAAGTCAGCCTCCCAATGCCAGCCCTCAGTGGCCAAGAGATCTCAGCCGAAGTTCCTCCAGTCTTCATGCCTCTAACTTCTCTTATTCTCCCAGCCACCTCTCAGTCAAAGAACCCACTCCTAGCATAGCGTCAGACATATCTCTGCCTATTGCCACGCAGGAGCTACGGCAAAGACTACGACAGCTTGAAAAGTACAGTGTTAATTACTTGTTTTTGCAATACATCTAAGTTGATTTATAAAAAATGTTGTCAGTGCAGCCAAAGAAAGAGCACTTAGTTTGCATTTCAGTAATATTTTTTTCTGTTGCAGTTTGAGCCTGGCATTTGAAAATCAGTCATTGTGATTTTCTGCTTCCTCCCGGTACCTCAGTTAGACAGATTCTGCAATTAGAAGTTACCTTAACATTGCAATGATCTGCAAGATAAAGTCCACCTTGTTCTCATAGCTACACTGTGTAGTGCTAAAAAGAGTGGGATGGCAAGAGGGAAGGATCTTTTTCGATACATTTATTACTTTCATGGCAATAGTTGCCTGTTTCACCACTGAATCCTATTAGCATTAATATAAAGCCAATTAAGCTGAATATAGCTGGCCTTTTTAAATCGCTCAGAGGGATAGTTGACTATAAAGAATGTTAAATGAATAGTCAGTTACTATTCAATTAATGAGGATTGCTGCAGCCATGCTTTCTTAAATTCTCTAATTCTTTTTTTACTTGCCTCAACAGGCAGCTATACTTACCAGTAAAGATAGCTGAGCAGCCATTCTGCTCTGAATAGGAGAATGGAAACCATTAATTCCCTATTCATGTAGCTCCTCTGTGAAGCTAAGTAGAAAGATTTTAATTTTTTACTTGTAAAGGATTGAACCGATTCATCTTTTTCTCTATCAGAGTTCATAGAATCAATAGAGTAATATAGGTTGGAAGGAATCTCTGGAGGTCAGTCAGCCCTCTGCTCAAAGCAAATCCCACTTCAAAGTTAGATCAGGTTTCTTGGGCCTTGTCCAAACAAGTTTTTAATACCTCCAAGGATGGAGCTTCTATAAACTTTCTCAGCAATTCTGGTGTTTAACCACTCTGCTGTGAAAATGTTTTTTCCTTATTTCCAGTTAGAATTTATGTTGCTGCAACTTGACTGGGGCTTCTTGTTCTTTTACTGTGCACAGCCACGAGGAGTCTGACTCAGTCTTCCCTATAATGTCTGTTTTAAGTAGTGACAGACTGCAATTGAATCTGCTGTTGGGCTTCTCTTCAATTTGTACAAACCCATTTCCTTCACCATCTGCTTATGTGCTCCAGTCCTCCATTTATCTTTTATGGTCTTCCACTGTCTTGTCTTCAGTTTGTCAGTCTCTTTTTCGGGCCCAAAACTGGGTTAGACTTTGTTAATTATGATAAATGTTGAAATACTACTCCTTACCTAATACACAAATTTCATACTTTCTCATTTGATAAGAGTGGTAAAGCTACGACTAAGGAGGTCCTTTATTGCAGGCCCCATGTTTTTAGGTGCTCTGATTTTTACAGGGTTTTTAAAATTTATTTTAACTAAGAAAACACTGAACTGAAATGCTTCATTCTAGTTTTTAAAGTGAATGACTTGGGAATTTTAATGGAGCAATCACTTTGTAGTAGCTATTCACAAAAGAGGCATGCCTCTTCCCTGAAGTTAAGATATCCTTCAGGTGGTTGAGAAATGCCAAGTGTGCTATATACTGTCCTGTGTGAAACAGAAAATACTCATAGTCAGTTTACACAAACTAAAATAAGCATTTCATAGAGATGAGGAAACTCTGCAAATATGGGCCATTCTTTAAAACATAAATTCTTAAACATGGTGCTTGCTTTTTATTTAAGCATGACCTGTATTTGTAAGTGTAAATTGATTCTAATCTTATTTTCAATGTGGCATGAGCTACAGAAAAGTAAAATGGCTGTGTTTATACCATGATTTGAGCTTGTAAGACAATAAGTGGGTTTAAGTATCACTATTTTAATCCCAAGAATATCTATATTTCTACATTAGAGAATTTAGAAAAGAATGAGCTAGTCTTCTAATTGGTTCCTGGCCGTAGGTAAGAGTGGCCCATCACTGAGGTTTTCATTGTAGTTTGCACCATTATTATTTCCAATTTCCTAGATAACTGCTTTAATGTTTATTTTGGGGAAAGCAAGTTATTTACTGATAATGGTTTTCAAAGTACTGAAGAGCAGCAGACCTCTAAACTGAGAAGAATACCTAGCTTATTTTGGAGAGTAGAGCTGTTGGACAAGGAACTGAAGTACAAGAAACTGATGAAGATATGCTCACGTGCTAACTTGTGTGTGCTCCCTTCTTTCACATTGGTCTAGTGAAAAGTTAAATGGCTAATACATGATTTCTGGGAAAATTGCTCAGCATGTATTTCAGTTAGGTCTTACTTTAAATATGCATTTTAAAAATGAAGTGTAATGTTCTACTTTTTCCTGCAGCGGAACAACTCTGGGTCAGTCTCCATTAGGACAGATTCAGCTAACAATTCGTCATAGTTCACAAAGAAACAAACTGATTGTGGTAGTGCATTCCTGCAGGTGAGCATAAAATACCAAATTTCATTTCTGTGCATATTTCTTTGTAAACCTTGTCATATCATGACTTATGCTCTTAAATTGGTTGTCTGGATGATCTTTGTTATTTTTAAAATAACATACTGATTGTAATTACGTGTAAATACAAAAACATACAGAGCTATACTCAGAATCAGTAAAAACTTTGTTGACGATTTTGCTGTGATTTTGTATTTGTCTATTATGCCTCTGTCAGATTTTAAATGAAAATGGCATGTAGATTTTTATCAGCAGTGTCTGAAAGCTATCTCTAACAGACTGACTTTTTCATGGAATGACAAAACGGCATGATTTTTGGAAAGCCATATCTAAACTTTGAATTGGAATTTAAGAAACATTGTATTCCCACCTTTGCTGTCAAACATTCATCTGATCTTGTACAAGTCACTGCTTGGCATTTTTTTTTTGGTTTTTCTTTTCCACTGCTGTTATCTATGTGCTGTATCCCGCACATCATACTTTGTGCAGGATATCCCACAACTGATTAATGTACTATATTAAGTGATAGTAGTGTGGACACTTATATTCAGCAATGTCTCATTTATTTTCTAAGTGTTTTTCCTTGTTTTTCACTGGTCACAGAAATCTAATAGCATTTTCAGAAGAAGGATCCGATCCATACGTGCGAATGTACTTATTGCCTGATAAGAGACGATCAGGAAGAAGAAAAACACATGTATCAAAGAAGACATTAAATCCAGTGTTTGATCAAATGTATGTTCTAAACTATGTGTAGTAGTTTGATATCATGTAATTACAAAGCTGTCAAATCAAAGTTTCTCAGCTTACCTGAATGGATGAGCTGTCGAAACTCCTAGTTGTCACCACCAGACTTGATCATACCTTTCTCTGCTGCTGTAATAGCTCTTCCCATCCTTATATTCCCTGTTATCACTATAGCCTTTCTTACTCTGTTACCAGCCACTTCTCTCTTATTTTCTGCCTTACCCTATGTCAGTTACATGCCCTTTATGCTGGTAGCTAAGAAGCAGTGTGCACTCTTCCGGCAGGTGGTCAGAGCATGAGTGCCTTTTAGCTGGGCAATGCCGTTGGTATCCCTTCCTGCTAGGAAGCATGTCAATTCTGACTGGCCGGTTGCCTGGCTGATAGATGCTGCCTCCTCAGTAGAACTGGCCAGCCAGTGTCTATGCGTGACCAAATTGCTCAGTCGTTCTACTTGGTGGCACTTCTCAGCATCCAGGGAGTCAGGAAATTTCCTTGTAAGTTATATCCTGGCCCATAGGTTGGAAGTTGTGCAAGCTTGTGCAACATTACATTGCATAAAAATCCTTGTCTTTGCACTCAGCTTTTTGATGGTAGTTTCCCTCACACGTGTACCCCTTCCTCCCCCACCCATCACTTATCAATAAAGATGACCTTTCTCTATAGACGGAAACTTAATTTGGGGAAAACAACACTTCAGCCCATTCTGTCCAAGGGAAATCTGTAAATCATTAGTTAGAGGCTCTGGTAGGTTTTCCTGGTACTGCAGCTCTCTCCTGTTTATTCCAGGTAATAGACTTGTTTTACTGTGCCTTTCCAAGTAAAATGCAAAGCAATAAAGCTGTTTAAGAACCGTAGTGACAAATAGATGTAGACTGTGGTATAATCTTGCCCTCACTTTCTGTAAGTTTCAGATCTAGCAAACAAAATGCGTTCTTCCTTAAAAGTTGATAGGTGTCCTTGGGGTGCCAGGAAAGAAAAGGAGCTCTGGTTTTAGAGGACTGAGGATCAGTAAGACTGACCGGTCTTTCCCTTTTGGAGAATAGTGATACTGAGCTGTCAAGATAGTAGGATTCCTCATTCTCCTCTCTGTACAGTCAGAAGTTGACCTTTTCCTTGTTTTGTTTTGTTTGGTGTGTGTTTGTTTTTTTGTTTTGTTTTACCAGTGTCTTCTAGAGACCAAAAGTAACAGAAGTCTCAAACATTTGATGTTGATATTTATCATAGTATTGAAGAAAAATTTTAGGCAAAACTTTGGGATTTTTTTTCTTCATTTATCTCAGACCTCATTTTTTGTTTGGGGAGGGGGATGGTTTGGTTATGATTTGAATTGTTGTTTAGCTGTAGGAATTGAACTTGCAATTCAGGTACAAAAGTCTCTCTAATGCATCACTTTGCCTGTCAGATTTGATTTCAGTGTTTCCCTGCCTGAAGTACAGAGAAGAACACTAGATGTAGCAGTGAAGAACAGTGGTGGTTTCTTGTCCAAAGATAAAGGCCTGCTTGGCAAAGTAAGTTGACAACAAGCAAATTCTGTTAATACAGCATGTTATTATATAAGACTAAAATCCTCTTGTGATATGAGCTTGTTAGTGTTGACTGAAGCACCTGATTCAGGTACAAAGCTTTTAAAAAATATAGATGGCTTAGATGTCAAGCTTCAGTAAGGAAAGGAACAAACTGCAGAGACAGACATCAAAAGATGAGGCAGTAATCTCTTCTCTAGAATGGTAAGTTCCGAGGCTCTCAGTAACAAAAGAAACCTGTATGTCAGACTTATTAATCATACCGTCAGAGAAAGAAAATAAGCAGTAGAAAACAGGTGATAGCGCAGAAAATGTTCAGACAAAACTGGAAAGACAAGCAAGAGTACTTAGAGAAGCACGCAGAACAAATGTGTGTTTAGTAATTAAAATTCCAGACTGTAAAATCCCTAAGAACTGCTACTGGAGACGTTCCCAATGCCAAAACCAGCTATGGTGTTTACAACTTCACTGTTCTATAGGCACGCATTAAATCACTCTATTTTCTACATATGTGAGTTGGAGCATGCAAAAAGGAGCATGTAAATTCGTACACCCTTGCAAATTGCCGTGTTCGAGCTCTGTAAATAGGATGAGAGATATCAGAATCATGGTCAGTTCATGGTGAACAGTGTTCTTAATTTTCCTGTTTACCAGGAAGGTTGTTAGCATAAACACATCAGCTGATTGCCATTGCCAAGACATGCCACGTTCAGAATTTAAGCCTGTGAGGTGCTCTGGGACTGTATCACTAAAGGGTATAGATTTTTAGGTCAAAACCCACAACTTGAAACCTTACTACAAGTCGGGCAGATAGCAGATACCTATGATGACAAGGATATAAAATACATTGTTTATTAATGGCATTACTTATACTGTAGTTTACAGGATTGTCAGATTTGATCTTTAAAAGACACAGAATGAAAGGTACACATAATGCACTGATTACTAACTTAACTTTCCACAGTTATTAATACCTCTGGCATCTGAAGAACTTGCTAAAGGCTGGACCCAGTGGTAAGTATAATATTTCCTTTATTAATAATATTACTACATACTAATAACTGGTGTGTTAATAATAGTTTTAACAATACATGCTAAATGTAAAAAAAATTTCCTTTGTTTTTTTATTCGTTTTCAGGTATGATTTAACAGAAGATGGTACAAGGCCACATGGTGCAAGTTAGGCCCATGGATACTGGGAATTCCCCATGCATACTTTTGCCAACCTTTATATATTTTTAAAGCGTTGTTCTCACAGATGTACCAATATTATTTTTATAGCTTTACTGATTTAGTTCTTAGAGACATCCCCAATAATTTTATAACACTTTGTCATTTTGTGTAGACATAGCCTTTCTCATTGTTAAAGTTTGTATTTTTAATTTGCTAAACAATTTTATGTGTCACTGTAATGTGCAATAGTACAGTAAAGTAACCTTTTGTGTTTAAATTGATCTTAATGATGGCTGTACTTATTAGAAAGTGAAAAGATTATGTTCTGCTGTTTTCCTGCCTTGTTTTATATCTCACCAAGGTATACCGTACCATGTAAATATATACTATTTTTTTATAATTCTTTCATGCTGGTTTGAATTCAGAAGAAAATTAGATAAAGGATATAGATATTTTCTTCTAAATGCATGTTAATTTCTTCAGATGAATCTCTTTTTTTGTCTTTGCAGCACAATGGTCTTAATCATTTTGTGATATTCTTCAAAAACAAACTGCAGAAAAACATTTTTACTTTATTGTGTTTCTGGCCCAGTGTGGCTAGTTTAAAATGTACAAAACATTAACATTTTAATATTTATATATAAATGTATTATTGGAAAATCATGCTATAGAATATTATAAACAAAAGTGAAAATTCTATAAATATTGTATAAATAGAGGATGAGGTCCATGAATCACAGTTTCTAAATCTAAGTTTTCATTTAATGGAGTAAAGATGACAAACAGTACAGTTTTATTATACAGGTTCACTTGGATTTTGTTATTTATTCCTGTACTCTGTATTACTAGACATGTGACCTTTTGAAGGTATGAGGACATGGGTATTTCTGTATTATAAACAAAAAATCTCTAACCACTTAGAACTGTTCTTACTGCCTTGTTTCACTGATTTAAAAGGTATACAAATCAGCTTGCAATGTCAGTTCATATAGTAGGCATATGTACAAGACGTTATTTTTATTACACAATACTGTGCTAAATAGTATATTATGCTCTATCTTCTGTAATACTAAAATGGAAAACCAATAAGTAAGAAAGTGTGAAACTGAGTTGAAACTGACTGTCTTTACAGTTCCTTCATTGCTACTTAGTGTGTTTGGTGCATGCAAATGCACTTCAGTGGTCCACACAGGTTTCTTGAGAAATAATGGCATTCTACGGAGGCGTTGCCATAGTCTGCTGCATTGTATCTGCAGCAGTGATACAATTAGCACAAACTGATAAAAGTAGACAGTTGGGAGTTGAAGGGAGAGTATCAGCCTAAACAGCTGAGCTCATAACTCTAATTTTATGAATTATGGGGAATTTTTTTTTTGTATTCAGAACTGATTTTTCTTTTTCTGGTAAGTTTTCTTAGACTGTTACAAAAATGTGCATTAAGAATCCAAGAGAACAGTTCAGCTCTTTTCAGAGTCAACACCCTCATTCTTGGATAAGTATGCAATTAGACAGACAAAGTGTATTATTTAGCTAGGATTCTAGAATGATCTCTCAGCCAAGAAAGAATGTTAAAGAATATTTAAAAAATAATAAACTCCTGAAATTAGCTTTATTGTAAGATTACTGACAGAACCTTAATTCTAGATGTAGAATATGCCTACATTACTAGATGTACCAAAGTGCCTACCATAGATGTAGCTTTTGTCTTTTTCAAGTTTAAGAATGGACTCATTTCAGTTTGTCTAAATTCAGTTTAACATGAACATTTGTCACGGATGCCTGTGACACGCACACATACACCTCTATACAGTGATGGCCTTCTTATTGCCACATTTTATACAAGACAATTTTAGCAAACAAACTTACATGGTAAATTTTGCTGCTGTTACTTTCTGATGGACTGGGCAATAGAGAGAGGTTCTTTGTAAGAAAACATTTCCATTTGAAGGCTTCACTCTATATTGGAATGTATGAGTATCTATCTATATATATACACTCATCTGTTCATATAAAATGTAATATATTATAAAATACATATTTTCTTTGCTAGTTCTTCATTAAAATGTTAAGAATGGAAAGAGAGAATTATTGTTAATGCAATGAAAATGCAGAAAGCAAAGCTGATCTACATAAAGGAGGTCTAAGTGCAGCAGTTCAGCATAATTGTCTGTTGCCTTAGTTCAGCCTGAGGTAGAAGGATTTTTGCTGTACCTCTTGGCCGGTGACTCCCCATAGTTTGATTCATAGCCAACAAATGGGCTGTTAGACCGATTCGGTGTTTCAAGTGAAGTCTGGGGACAGATGTTAGCAGACTGCACTTAAAAAAATTGCACATTTTGTCTTCTAAAGTCTCAAGGTGGAAAAAAATGCCATGTTTGGGTAAATGTGAGATGATAGCACAAAGTGAGTAACTAAATAAAGTATATGGGACAGGTTTCCAAAATAGCTCACAACCTAAAATTAGGGATAGGTTCTTAAGAGAGCCCAGTTCCCATTTAAGAATCTAAAATTAAGAGATTGAATTGTCAGTGTAGTTCAGTAACAGTAATTCCCACTGACTGTAATCAGTCCTGGATGCCAGACTCTTTAGAAATGTTCTCCTGAGTGAATTTGGATCAGAATATGACTGCCTAGATGAGACTGATTCTTTTGATAGTGGAAACAAACCTCTGTATCATAGTTACCAAATTCTGATTGTGCCATTTATATGGAAGCAGGAATGACGAACATCATTTTTCCTCTGAGCAAAACCTGCACCTCATTATCAAGTCAATGTATTCAATATCAACTGATAGCTTTTCATGTAGTTCTTGTTTATCCTGTGCCTTAAAATATGAACATGAAGATGTTTAAGAAATGGCTAAAAATAAGCTTTGTTACCTGTATGTACCAACACGTTCTCTACTATTGAAACTGTTTTTAGAATTACTCTGCTTCACTGACAAGAAAACCAGCTTTCTGAGTTACAGCAGTTGTATAATCCGAACTCAAATCAGCATGCATATCACTTGGATTTGGATTAAAAGAATTTTCATTTTCTGTCTTGAATCCTTTATCAGAGCTGCAGCAAATGGTGAGAGTTGAAATGAGAACAAAGGGTAATCGATTTTGTACAGATTGCCTTTTTTGCTCATGTAATTCTACATTATGATGCATGTATTTATTCAATAAATAGTTAATATGGAAGTCAGTGTGTTGCTTCCCTCTACACACACACTCCCTTTTCCCCTCTTTTGCATATCCCTGTCCTTATCAGTAATATGATGAGGTGAATTTTTAAAATAGTCATGTATGCTGACTACTCTAACCTATGTAGCCTCGCAGATGTGTGCAGGTGTGTAGGCAGATTTTTGGGTTTTACATGAGAGAAAGCGGAGTGAGAAGTGCAGGATACTTCACTGGGGAATTTCTTGCTTGTTGGGCTGGAACAGATTGACACATAAGAATTAGTAGGTCCTTTGTTCAACTTAAGTGTCTACAATTTTTTCTCTTAAAATGATCAGTTGAACAACTTGTCACAATTCTAGCACTTACACATCAATTGTCCTGAATTATGTTTTCAAAAGGACCTAGAACTGCATGTAATTGCCTTAGATTTAGAGCCAGCAGATTTGTACATGTGGCAATCTTTCCTGTCCTTCCACCTGCTTGTTAAGGCAGATACTGATACAAAATACAATCACGTACTGCATAAATAAGAAAAGGGGTATTGGATCCTCTATCTACCACAGAAAAACAACCACAGAAATTATGCTGTTTGCATTAAATATTATTTTTTAATTAATACTATAATTAATTACAATACCTCTTCCCTTAAACAGCTACAACTTGTATGTATTCCTAATCGTCAGTCAGTTTTCATCAGCCATAGATAAAAGCTGCAGAAGTTCATCACCCAGTCACTATCACATTTAGAAGGGACCCACTGGATAATCTTTATTGATACTAACTACAAAATTTTGTTCAGGGTTTTCTTCTAGGGGAGATACCTTCCTTTTTTAGCAGAATAAAGGGCTTCTGCTAATCAATGGGAAGGCAGCTAAAGCCAAGTAAAAGCATGCCCATCTTCTTAACTCCCTCGTGGCAAGGTGTTTCTGGATGGCATGCTTCCTGGCAGTGCCAGGACTGATCAGGTGTCTGCATTTTCCAGAACTGGATCATAATCGAACCTTCTATTCAGTCCCACGAGACAGGTGGTAACTGGATCAGTACCTCTGAAAGAATGCTGCCTAGGTATTCACAAGATCTTGTTAGAGAGCAGAAGTAATTGTGCAAGACACTCCTCCAGATGGATTTGGTATTAATTTGATGGGCTCAGCCAAGCCTAGACTTTTTCTTAATATTTGCTGTACTGTTTAAACTCTTGGGCCATCATTTAGTTCATCAGTCTCTATCTAAGAGCAGTATTTGCCAATACAGTTACCAATGTGGTTATTGTAGGTATTTTCTCAGCTAAGAGCTGAATATAAAATTGGTTTCCTATGAGGTTTCTGGTTTAATCAGTTTAATTATTTATATTCTCCCCCCAAAAAACTCTGAATGTTGGATGGTACCTTTTATATTTGGTAGAAAGAACCAAAACTTCAGATGGTCCCAGACCTATTTGTGGCTGTAGCTGGTTGCTGAAGGAGTCAGGCAATTTATCACAAATGGTGTTTTTATACATCTTAACCAAGTATCTAACTTTATTGTTGTATGCTCTCCTACTGATTTCTAAGGCTAACTGTCAGGCTCTTAACAATATGCTCAGCCACCTTCTGAAATACATTATTTGAAAAATGAAAAGCCGTTAAAGTAAAAAATCCACTTGTATTTCTTTCAGTGTTATGCAGTGAATTTAGCTGCCAGATGAGATGGCAGCTCTGGGAGGAAAGTTCTCTAATCTGTATTCATGTGACAGAGGTGATGCTCTCTGTTCTCACTGTCTGCGGGGAATATTGCTTGCCAGTCACCTACAGTGGAATCCAATTTGAGCAGACTACAGCATATCTATTTCCTCAGATGCTACCAAAGTGAAGCCAACCTGTTTGAGTCCTCAGTAGCTGTAAACTTTATTGCAAAGGAATTAAGGGCTAATAGTAATCATTCTTCCCTTTAAGATTCATACAGAAACAGGTTCAAGGACAGACAAAGCTAGGCGAGATTCCAGACTTTCACACCCAAGCTGTGGTAGGGGTGGTTCTTGGCTTGGAGATAGTGGGGTCCATTCCTGCCAGGACTTGATAATCCAACTGCCCTCAGAGCTGGGTGTGTAGCACCTCAGCCTCAGTGCAAGAAATGACATACAGAAGACAGTTGTGACGTCCCAGCACCCCAGCTGTCCTGTGACTTCATTCATCAGGTGCGTGGTAAGAATCTGTTGTGTAACTGATGATCAATTTTATTTAACTATTATCTAAGCAAAGTAGTTCCTTTCAGTAGGAGGTTGAACTAATGACCTGCCGAGGTCCCTTCCTACCTGAATTATTCTATGTCTCTCAGGTATATTCTTTTAAATGTTAAAGATCAGTAAATGTTCTGCAGCTCTTGTGCACTCTTGGGCCTGTGCAGTAGGTCTTTCTGGGCATTTTGCTGCCTGACCCCAAGCTCTCAGAGATGGGCATATAGCAACTCTGGCTGGGCAAAAAAAGGAGGCATGTAGCAGGAAGTTGCAAGCTTTGTTAAGTCAGGATGCAAAAATTGCATAGTAATTAAAAATACATTAATCTATGCATAGAACATTGCAACGTAGATAATGCTAGCAAAGTGATAACTGTCTGTAGGCACTGAATGAAGGTCATTAATGTCACTGGATAAATGGGATGAGATCCCTAAAAAAAAAAACGGTACACGCATTTAATGGTGAAATTCCAGCATGGAATTTCAAATAAGGTTTTTTATTCTTCAGTTGGATTTGCAAGCTAATGTGTTATTCTGCAAACTCTCAGAGACTGACAACTGGAGCTTACCAAGCATTTCACAAAGATTAATAATTTAATGAAGAATATTCTGCAAGACAGTTCCATGCAGACTTCAACATGGGAGAAATACTTCAAATGATAGGCTGAAATCCCTGATGTATTTTGCCTAGTTTTTCATTCCTATCTGGAAGTTTAGTTGAAGTTACCATGTTGCAATGTTTTCAACCTAGAATTGATAAGACCCTTTACCTATTTTTGCATGAATCATGAAACGTTCTCTGAGCGAATGTAAATATGATAACCACTGAATGGGTGCTCTGTTGTAACTTTCAGCTCAGAGCCCAGCTGGATAAATTTGACGCACTGTGACAACATCCAAACGAAGAACCTGGATTCTCTCTAGACCTGTCATTTATACAGGTGATGAAAATGAAATGAAAGGTAATGAAAGTGAGTTAATGGAAATGGCTGTTTGCGACTCATAGAATGGTGTTTGTGGCAATGCCGGTTATTTGTGTTTTATTCAGTAAATCATTAATTAATTTGCATGTAAAATAAGTTGGAATTGAAGGTTTAAAATACTAAGATGAGCTTTCTGAAAAGAGGTGTAAATCTTAGAGTTTTAGGCAACTTTGTTCTAGGTCTTTTTAATTTAATATGCTTTTTCAAGTTCAGATTATTGGAAATGTAAAAAATGTTTCATTTAAAAAAAAATTATAAAGCATTTTAGTTTTGCTTATCTTGTCTTTCACAACGACACTTTAAAGTTTTTGGATTTATACTCATTACTGCACAATTTTTGTTTTCTGAAGACACCATTACATTCCACTAGATGGTAGTGTAGTCCCTAGTCTGAAAAGCCTTTCTTGCTGCCTGTGCACTTCGTTTCTTGTACAGTACTGAAGTGGTCTGGATTCTAGGCATCTTTGGGAGTGGAGCCTGAAGTCATCCTAGCTTAAAAGCAGTGAAAAACAGGCATGGTCCCCACTGCGCTCTGCTCTCCCCCTTTGCTCTGAGGCACAGGTGATACTGAAAGAATTGAGTTTCATAATGCGGGTTAATAATATCTGGATTCAATTTGCCAAAATGTTTTTGTAAAACCATTTAGTTGTGAGGCACTGGGAAATAAAACAACTGGTCCATGATTTGAGGAAACACGAAACTTCTGGAAGATTAAGGTTCTGAGTTCACCATAAATTTAGCATGCCTCTGTCAGCAATTCGCCATAGGTGTTTCGTGCCTTAGATACCTGGCCTAGACAATTAGATTTGCTTATAGAACTCCCTCGAGTTGCTGACACAACGTTAATAAGATTAAGTGCAAAAAATTGAAATTAATCAGAGGCAGGCAGAAGTGAAATTACAGTTTAAGACACAGAAAGGGGCCTTGACCAGCACATTTGAAACATCATGCTTTAAGTATTTATTTGTACTGTTGGTTCAAGCATGAGGCTAGAAACTCGGGATATCTAACAAAAATGAAATCCATCATGGAGCAGTACAATAAACACAGGGGGGAAAAGGGGGCAAAGACCAAATTCTACTAGAAGAAATATTACAAAATAATACAAAACAATTTTCCTTCATTTAACGATATGATCAGAAAATATTTGCCAAATCACATTGTCACAAGGTCTTGTGATGCTGAAACTGTTTGATGCACAGAACAGGGATAATTGACAGGTATGTCTGAACTAGTGAAGCTGTGAGCATTTTCAGGTGCCTGACTCCAATCATATCCCCCAGTCTGATACTGCACTGAGCAAGTACTACACTCACTCAGTTCCCTATTTGTTAGTTTTGCAGGAAGGAAGTTGGACATGCAGCCTGTAAGAAGAGCACAATGGGCTTTGGTTAGGTTTCTGGTCTGGATCAGGAACACGGGGAACACCCATGTCTCAGCCTTGACAAAGCCAACACTGATGTGAGAGACAAGTAAATGCTGGTATATTCTCCAAGCAACGTAAAGTAGTTTATTGTGTGTTTGTGTATGCATGTACATACACATATATATACATATATATATATATATAAATGCTAATATGGATGAGCAAATTGTGTCCATTCTGATATTTATACAGTATTTTCATGTTTCATACTAGACAGATGGAACAGAGGTGGTGTCATTTATCAGTGATGCATGTCTATCACAATGAATCAGTCATAGAATTGTTTAGGTTGGAAAAGACCTTTAAGATTATCAGTCCAACCATTAACCTAGCACTGCCAAGTCCACCAATAAACCATGTCCCTAAGTGCCACATCTACACGTCTTTTAAATACCTCCAGGGATGGTGACTCAACCAATGCCCTGGGCAGCCTGTTCCAAGGCTTGAGCAGCCTTTCGGTGAAGAAATTTTTCCTAATATCCAATCTAAACCTCCCCAGTACAACTTGAGGCCATTTCCTCTTGTCCTATGGCTTGTAACTTGGGAGAAGAGACTGACACCAACCTCACTACAACCTCCTTTCAGGTAGTTGTGGAGAGCGATAAGGTCTCCCTTCAGCCTCCTTTTCTCCAGGCTAAACAACCCGTTCCCTCAGCTGCTCCTCATAGGTCTTGTGCTCCAGACCCTTCACCAGCTTTGTTGCCCTTCTCTGGACACGCTCCAGCACCTCAATGTCCCTCTTGTAGTGAGGGGCCCAAAACTGAACACAGTATTCAAGGTGTGGCCTCACCAATGCTGAGTACAGGGGGGCGATCACTTCTCTAGTCCTGCTGACCACGCTATTTCTGATACAAGCCAGGATGCCATTGGCCTTCTTGGCCACCTGGGCACACTGCTGGCTCATATTCAGCTGGCTGTCAACCAACACCCCCAGGTCCTTTTCTGCCAGGCAGCTTTCCAGCCACTCTTCCCCAAGCCTGTAGCGTTGCATGGGGTTGTTGTGACCCAAGGGCAGGACCTTGCACTTGGCCTTGTTAAACCTCATACAATTGGCCCCAGACCATCGACCCAGCCTGTCCAGGTCCCTCTGTAGAGCCTTCCTACCCTCCAGCAGATCAACACTCCCGCACAACTTGGTGTTGTCTGCAAACTTACTGAGAGTACACTCGATCCCTTCGTCCAGATCATTGATAAAGATGTTAAACAGAACTGACCCCAACACGGAGCCCAGGGGAACACCACTTGTGACCGGCCGCCAACCAGAGTAAACTCCATTCGCTACCACTCTTTGGGCCCGGCCATCCAGCCACCTTTTTACCCGCAAAGTGTATGCTGTCCAAGCCATGAGCAGCCATTTTATCCAGGAAAGTGCTGTGGGAAATGGTGTCAAAGGCTTTACTGAAGTCTACATAGACAACATTCACAGCCTTCCCCTCATCCACTAAGCGGGTCACCTTGTTACAGAAGGAGATCAGGTTAGTCAAGCCGGACCTGCCTTTCATAAAGCCATGCTGACTGGGCCTGATCACCTGTTTGTCCTGTACGTGCTGCATGATGGCACTCAAGGTACTGTAGTTCCCCGGATCCTCCTTCTGGCCCTTCTTGTAGATGGGTGTCACATTTGCTAACCTCCAGTCAACTGGGACCTCCCCGGTTAGCCAGGACTGCTGATAAAGGATTGAAAGTGGCTTGGTGAGCACTTCTACCAGCTCCCTCCGTACCCTTGAGTGGATCCCATCCAGCCCCATAGACTTGTGTATGTCTAAGTGGTGTAGCAGGTTGCTAACCCTTTCCCCTTGGATTACGGGGGCTTCATTCTGCTCCCTGTCCCTCTTTTCCAGCTCAGGGGGCTGGGTACCCAGAGAACAACTGGTCCTACTATTAAAGACTGAGGCAAAGAAAGCATTAAGTACCTCGGCCTTTTCCTCATCCTTTGTCACTATGTTTCCCCCTGCATCTAATAAAGGATGGAGATTCTCCTTAGCCCTCCTTTTGTTGCTAATGTATCTATAGAAACATTTTTAATGGTCTTTTAGAGCAGTAGCCAGATTAAGTTCTAGCTGGGCTTTGGTCCTTCTAATTTTCTCCCTGCACAACCTCGCTACATGTTGGTAGTGCTCCTGAATTGCCTGCCCCTTCTTCTAAAAGTCATAAACTCTCCTTTTTCCTGAGTTCCAGCCAAAGCTCTCTGTTCAGGCAGGTCGGTCTTCTTCCCCGCTGGCTCGTCTTTCAGCACGTGGTGATGGCCTGCTCTTGTGCCTTTAAGATTTCCTTCTTGAAGAATGTCCAGCCTTCCTATCAACCAGTCCAACCCTGAAGAATGTCCAACCCTGTCAACCAGTCTCCTGAACAAGGCAAAGTCTGCCTTCTGGAAGGCCAAGGCAGCAGTTCTGCTGACCCCCCTCCTTACTTCTCCAAGAATTGAAAACTCTATCATTTCATGATCACTCTGCCCAAGACAGCCTCCAACCATCACATCACCCACAAGTCCTTCCCTGTTCACAAACAACAGGTCCAGCGGGGCACCTTCCCTAGTTGGCTCACTCACCAGCTGTGTCAGGAAGTTATCTGCCACACACTCCAGGAACCTCCTAGACTGTTTCCTCTCTGCTGTATTGTATTTCCAGCAGATATCTGGTAAGTTGAAGTCCCCCATGAGAACAAGGGCTAGCAATTGAGAGACTTCTCCCAGCTGCTTACAGAATACTTCACCTGCCTCTTCATCCTGGTTGGGTGCTCTGTAACAGGCTCCCACCATGATATCTGACTTGTTGGCCTTCCCCCTGATTCGTACCCATAAACACTCAACCCTGTCATCACTGTCATTAAGTTCTAGACAATCAAAACAGTCCCTAACTTACAGGGCTACCCCACCGCCTCTCCTTCCTAGCCCATCCCTTCTGAAGAGTTTATAGCCATCCATTGCAGCACTCCAGTTGTGCGAGTCATCCCACCATGTTTCTGTGATGGCAACTATATCATAGTTTTCCTGCTGCACAATGGCTTCCAGCTCCTCCTGTTTGTTGCCCATGCTACATGTGTTGGCGTAGATGCAATTCAGTTGGGCTATTGATCCCGTCACCTTTTTGGGGGAAGAAGCCCTAATTCCTACGTGACCATTCTCAAGTGCCTCCGTGGTTTCTAACACATCCATAACCCTTTCATCTTTGCTGCTGCATGGATCTCCAGCCCCTACCTCCACTGAGATGGCAGACCAAAGGACCTCGTTAGCACACCATCCTTCAAACATTGGCGTGCCACCCTCAGGCTTATCTCTAGTGGGCCTGTTTTATCCCTTTCCCCCTTCAAATCTAGTTTAAAGCTCTTTCAATGAGCCCTGCTGTGTAATCCTGTGTAAAGATCCTTTTCCCTCTTTGAGAAAGGTGTACCCCGTCTGTTGCCAGCAGGCCTGGTGTCATGTAGACTGACTCATGATCAAAAACCCCAAAATTCTGCTGGTGACACCAGGCTCGGAGCCAGGTATTGATCTGCTGGCTCTTCCTGTTTCTTCCCTCATCATTCCCTGCAACTGGAAGGATAGAGGAGAGCACTACTTGTGCTCCTGATCCCTTAACCAGTCGTCCCAAGGCCTCTCTTGATTGCCCTCGACTTCTAGTTGCAGCTTCGCTGCTGCCTACCTGAAAAATCAGTAATGGATAGTAATCTGAGGGCCGTACCAGGGTAGGAAGCTTTCTCTTCACATCTTTAACCAGGGCTCCAGGGAGGCAGCAGACTGCCCGAAGAAGTGGGTCCGCTCTGCATATTGGGCCTTCTGTTCCCTTCAGAAGGGAGTCCCCTATAACAATGACCTGTCTTTTTTTCTTTATGAAAGCAGTTTTGACGCAGGGCGTAGGCCAACTTAACCTCGGGGACACCTCCAAGCTAAATGAACCATTGTCCTCATCATTGTTTGCTTCCCCTTGCAGAGCCTCACACCTATTTTGCAAGGGCACCTGGGAAGGTGGGGTAGTCACGGAGGAGATGCGCCTGCTCTAAGAGCAGAAACCTCTAAGAGCACTTGTAAAATTAATAGTAACAGTATTTTTGTATTTTAGAAACAATTCTTCTCTTTATCCATAAAGACTAAAATAAAATGAGAGCTGAAAGGAGACAGAAACTTACAAGAGCTGTAAATCTCTAATAATTCAGAATGTTAAATTTAATAGGGTTCAAGTAATCTAGACATGGCAGATGTAACTGGAGTGTTTTACATCTGAAACAAATTAACTGACAAACTAGTATTATAAATTTACTCATTGATACATAATATTCTGAAAGATGTTAATGACTTTATACTAGAAAATGTTTGCTGTGGTTATCACAAAAAGTGATACTCCATATATTTACAGTGGGATGGGTTTAGCTATGCAAATACTGTTATTGTAATTCCTTTTTGTGAGCATTTTATAGCATTTCAGAAATCTTTCAATTTCCATGGTACTAATAGCAGAGTAAAATTACTGTGATTTATAACACTGCCTATAAGGAAAGAGGGGTAACAGTAAGAGCATAATAATAAAGCAAATAATAATAAATAACTATTTTATAACAAAGCATAATAATAAGGCAAAATAAATGAAGTTGCGCTGTTTTCACGCCTTAAATTCATCTTGGTGTGAAGAACCTGCAGGACACCCAGCAGTACCGGCCAACTCCCACGGGGCGGCAGTTCAGTACTTCAAGGGCCTCTGCAGCCGCTCAAGGGAGTGGCTCTTCAGAAAAGCTTTTTATTTTCCTTATTTTTGTTCCAGTTAACAAGGATCATTTTTTTTTCTTCTGTAGTGAATGGGGGCTTTTTCTACTTAATCTCTTAAACTCTAAAACTGTTTCGTGTTAATATTAATAATTTAAGGGAAATAAGCAGTTTCACGGTCTAATCACAGCACCATTGAAAACTGACAGTTGCCCCTGAATAAAGGATGGCATGGTTGGCAGTATTACCTTCAGGCAAGGGGAGATCTGGAGAAGTGGAATGGTGTGAAACTTCATCTCTCTCCCGTGCTGTTCGGATTATTTATCAAAGTATGTGAAGATCAAAAAAAAAAAAAAAAATCAAGGGAAATGAATGCGTGTAAATTATTAACAGCCTGCCTCAGAGGATGAGCAGATTTCGTGGATGCTGCATTAACTATATCAAATTTTGTTATATATTCAAATGAAAAGAAATAGGAGTAACAATTCTAACATGTTAGGAGATAATATGTACAATAATCTCATCAGAAACTATTATCTAGAAAATAACATTGTAAATATGAAAAGAACTATAAATGTCAGGAAAGCGTCTGACATTCAGGGAATTACTTGTTTATTTTTTACAAGTATGTATCATGTTGAATCATATAGGTTAAAATAGAATACTTGCTATAGTCCAAACTACGATATTCTTGTGAGAGACATTTGTAATTGAGATCTCTCATACAGGCCACCAACAAGAATAAAGACTAGTTTATGAAGCGGTAGCACAAAAGCAAATCTTTATTTGCTGTTGCTCAGCAACCATGTGTGGAAGGCCCATTTTTCATTTTTGCCTTAACTTGACTTGACAGGAAAATGATAATAAATATGAGATTATTATCACAGGGTATAGATTATTTTGAACAGATGAACAGATATGTCAAAAAGAGGCATGTAATTTGGTACTCTTGAAAGAGAGAACATTACAGAACTGAAAATAGAGTTGTAGCTACATTATTAGCTTGCGGTTCATGCACAATTCTTGGAAAAATGTACAAAACGCTATTCTGCCTCTCTGGTTTCTCTGTGTCGTCCTTTAAAATGAATCCTGTGGTGTTACTCAGTCTGTTGTTATCTGTGTCAACTTTTAGTTTCAATACTATGAAAAAATCATTCTGTGGTTGCTATGCAACACAAATTATAAGCTTAAATATGTTTTAGTTCATTTGCTAAATGGTATGTGCCCGGCTAAATAAACAGTAGCCAGGTGACTAATGTAGCACCCAGTTAAAAGACTAATCAAGGTATTAATGAAATATTCAGTCCACACGAGACACGATAAATAAATCCATCAGTTTGAATCTAAAATGGCAAAGATTTTTCATATATGCAGAAAGGGTAGACATTAGTACAATGTATAAATGTCAGGTTTCATACTTTTTAATTTGCTTTTACTATTCTACAAGTATGATGATTGCTCATACAACTTATTTCAAGAAAACTGTTTCACAGCCTTGTTGCACTTAGCTGAATACCTAACTTAAGAAATAAAGTCAAGTCCATAGGATCTGAAACAACCCTAATTCTTGATCCTTCTTTCCTGCAGAGCAGCAAAATGCTCCCTCCTTTTGGTAGTCCGCTTCTGGAAGTCCATGCCTGCTGGCTGTCACAGCTTGGGCATTAGCACTGGAGGACAGATGCTATTTCAAGTCACTGTCCAGGGATCCGTCTCTCCTGGGACTTCCTCTGTGGCTGCCGGGAGGTGGGTGTTGGTAATTTGCTGGATTGCCCTTTCCACACTTCAAAGGAGACAGGCCTTTGTCTAGATGGACATATGATGTGGGGAGGTACGTGTGTGTTTGGCTTCAGGCGGAGACAAGGAGCGGCACTGACCTGCCGCTGCGCAGTTATGATGCTCAAGACAATGAGTTTTTGGCTGCTAACTCCTTCTGCCATATTGTCCCTGCCTTGGGTGCACGACCACCTCAACTACAACTTGCAAGTCACATAACCCATTCTCCTACACTGCCTACAGTCTACGGTACTTTCTGTCCGGCCCAAATTTGTTTTGAAGTCCAATTATTTCAGAAGTTTCACATGCACTCAATTGATGATTCAGGAATTGAAACAGTTTTTATCTTTTTTTTCAGTGACATTAGTCATCTGTTACGTACATTTTTTAAGCAATACAGAATAGCATTATTTATATGGGATAAGCATATAATAAACTATTTTTCATCCTATAGTCTTCAAACTGTATAAAAACTAGGTAAATAGTTTACTCAAAAACTTTAAAAAATAAACCAGGAAAAGTCTGTAAGTCAACTATATATGGCAGAAAATATGACAAGTCTTAATTTTGAATATAAACTGATACTGGGAGGGGTAGGATTTTAATAATCCTATGATTCTATGTTAAAAATTAAAATATTAGCAGAAGTCATAAATACTACTTTAAAAAGTAGTGAATTTTTACATATAATATTTCATAAAATCTGAATTAATCATGTTTTTAAAAATTACAATCCAGAAAAGTCCAATCAGATGTGAGAACTTCTATGGAAATTATTGTTGGTTTTCTGTTTGTCTGCATAGTAAAGCAGCATATGCTGTACTGCTATCACAGGCTGAAAGTAAACAATTTCAGTCGAGCACCTACCTCTTCAGAACAGCTAACAACACTGAGAAATATTGAGAAATATTATGCTACAGCAAATGCAAAATTGAAAGATATAAATTAAGCCCTTAACAAGACATATTGACTGGTTTTGGTTTGCAGAAGAGCTCAAACAAATGGAATGGGGACTATTACAGAATTTGAAAGCTGATTATGCTTAATTCAAGGAACTGAGTCCAACTATTTCTGAACACTGCAAAATAAGTTTGAGAAGAAACAGAAAGCAGCTATTTCCTGATATATTAAAAAAATCCTTCGTTATCAAAGTGTAAATATCATCTGGCCTACATAGTCTCTTATAAATTCTGGCGAGTAGCCTGTTTAGCTCTTCATCGCTTTGGATGAAGAGTGTGTAATGCATGTACTGTTCATGACTAAGATTAAATGTGTAGCTGTCAACACTAGCAACAAAAACATTCTTGGAGAAAGAAGTCAGTCTGATCAAATGGATAATGCAGGCTTTGCGAGCTAGCAGAAATGTTTTTGTAAGAATAGTAGGTCCACGTTACCCAAGACCCATGGAAGAAGGCATACAGTTTCTTAAGCCTATTCGTGGATTTAACTAAACATCTTATCCCTGCTTCAAGGCATGGAGACTTAAGAGCTAGCTCCAGGAAGGTAACAGTAAGCTGGTACGTAGATTGACTTCCCGTCAGCCACCTCTGGGTAATTGATTGGACGCTCCTCCAGGGACAGATGTGGAAGCAAGCCAGTCTTTATTATAAAGTGAAGGCAGTAGAGAAGCATTTCAGTGTAGCCAAATTTTAAACCGAGCAGCATAGCCTGCACTGAACTCCTTACTACTCCCTGGGCTGCAGCTGTCCAGACGTGCCCGTTAGAGGCCTGTCCTCTCCAGGGAGATTTGCTACCCAGCGCCTCTCCTCCACCCCAACTCCATCCCGCCGGCCGCGTTCTTCAGCCCCCTCCTCTATTAAAGGTGGCCTGGGGGATGGGGACAGTGGTGGCCTCGGCTGGAGGCAGCAGCGAGGAACCGAAAGTCACCCAGGCGTACAGGCGGCACCTGACTGAAAACAACTCTCCCCTTCGCACAAACACGAACGCCCCACCCAGGCAAGCGCAAAAAGGCGAAAAACGTGGATTTTGAACGCAGTCCCGTGCAGGGGTGGAGTACTAAGGCCCGGGTTCCCGCCTCGTCCGAGCCAGCGCCCGGAGCTCCCAGGCCCCGCCGCGTAACGGCTACCGCCACGCGCGGAAGGGCGGGGCGCTGGCGCGAGCCGCAGGGCTGGGCCCCGCCCCCGGTGGTGCTGCGCGGCGGGAGGGGGCAAGCGCCGAGCTCTCGCGAGACCGCAGCTCCGCCGCGCCCGCGCGCGCGCGCCCGCCCGCGCTCAACAGCCGCCGCGGGAGAATTCGAAAACGCCGGCAGCGCGCGTGGCGGCAGGGCCGGGCCTCGGCCTCGCCTCAGCGCTGTGTGAGTGCGGGCGGCGGGGGGAGCGCCGGCAGCGGGGCTGAGGGGGGTGCTGTCCCGGCTCCGAGCGGCACCCGGGCTCCGTGCCTCCTCCGGCGGTAGGGCGGCGGAGCGTTCGTATGAACGGGTTTTTCCGTAGGCACTGCTACCGAGACGCGCAGGCTTGTAGTCCGGGCGGTCGCCGTTTTTGTTTCCCGCCTGTGCATGCAGCTCCGCGTTATTGGAAACGCAACCCGTAGATCTACGAGGATTTCTTTCTGTGGAGCGCTCGGTAAGCGGCTCGTTTATCTTCTATGGGGGGCGTACGGCGGCCTGTGAGGCCGCGCCGTGGACGTGGCGGTAGCCCGGCGGGCGGCCAGCCCCGGCCTGATCCGGGCCAGCGCCCTGCATCGGCACCCGCCCCGTTCTGTGATATGGCTTCGCACACGCTAAAGGCTATGTAAGCAGTCTCCCAGCTGGTAGGGGTGGGAAAAGCACGTCAGGAATCACCTAGGATGGAGGGAATGCTGAGGTGCGTAAATTAAGCTCTTGGTGTCAAAAAGTGGCCTTGCCCGTTTCCCATAGTCTTCACTTGACGAGAGAAAAGCAGAGTATCTTGCTGCCCATTATACAAGTAAATGCTGTCGTCGGGAGTGATGGCTGGCTAAGTAGGGGGTATGTGCTGGATACACTGTTCTTTTTAAAAAGGAAAGTGTCCATTAAAAAGCTCTTCTGTTTTGAGACTTGTTTAGTAAAAAAAAGGACTAAAAAGAATGCATGCAAATACTGCAGCCTAGTGCTGTTATGAATCTAAATGCTGATCCAGATAACTGTAAAGTAATTTGGAGGGGGAAACATCTTTTATTTATAGCTATAGGTGAAGAAATGTGAGTTCATACATTCTTCACTGAGACCAAAAATGATCTTATTTTGCAATACAGTACTTTCTCTAACATTTTTTCTGTTTTGTTTATAAGGCAAGGAAAAACAAGACCACAATGAAACGCGAAGCGTTTTTACAAGTTGTGTCTAAAGAGTCAATTGAAGACTTCTTGCGTTATACTCAGAATCCCGTAAGTAAGCCATGATACGTGTGCATTACTACTAAAACCTTGTCTGTTATTTGTGCAGAAATTTTGTGACATAGGGACAGAAATGATTTGTCTGGTATCTGCAGATATGCTACAGTAATTGCTGTAGAAAATAAGTTCAAATGGCACTTAATGGAACATACCTGAAAAAGCTGTAGAACCTGAAATTTTGCTATTTATAAACTAACTGATTTTTTAACATTTGGTTGTTGTACCATACAGGTTACATTTTTATTTAAAAAAAATGATTAGTACTGTGGTAATACTAAAAAAGGTACTCCTTTGATGTTGATGAAGTATTGGTTTTTTGAATTTCAACCTATGAAAGGTTATTGCTGTGTAATGAATATGAGCTAATATACAAACACAGCAGAGGCATGTTTCAGTAGTATTTGTTCATTCGTTTGATAGTTTAGGCTGTCCACTTATTTTTTAGTCCGTGTGTAATTGTACTTCATAGCTCTCTTTATCACTGAATGTTTTAGAGATGTGATAGATTGCTGTCTCTAAATGCCGTGCCTAGAGAAGTGGAAGGAACAACAAAACAAATCCACTGAAATCTACTAATTAAAAGTTCATTCTAATATGTATATGATATTGCATAGTAATCAGAAATAATAATTTGCATTACGGTGTTTTGCACTAAGCTTCAATCTGTCTGGTATTAAGATATACACAATTTCTCTAAAACATCTTTTGCTAGCCTTAATAAACGGTATTGTCAGGTTAGTTTCTTAAGCTTTCTAATCAGTATTTTCCTGATATTACCTGTATCAGGTTAAAGTAAGTGGGTCAGTTGACCTCTATGTCCACAGAGACACAAACTAATTTACTAATGTAGCAGATTTATTAAACCTATGATTTCTATGATAGGGATCATGTTCTATGTAATAAGCTTAGGAATGTTTGTCTCCCAAACGTCATTGAATCTCTCTTTCCAAGAAATTTGCTAGTTTTTTCATTTGCACTCCTGTATGTAATTATAGGTGACAACTTTATTAACAGATTGCCTTTGCTTTAAGTCTCCTTCCCATTTTTCCCCAAATCTAACCACTTTACGAAACTATTCTGTTTAGGATAACGTATGGTACTTGCAGTGTTTCCTTTTCAATTAATTTGATTGTGTTGTTTCTGCCATCTTCATCCAGTAATCTGTCTTAACATATCTTGGTCTGTTTGGATTAAAAATTGTTTTTTCATCCTTTTATTTTTCATCAGCAATTCACAAGAGTTGTCTTGCAACAGTTTTCAGGTGTTGCCAATATCTCTGGACACTGTATCACCAGCTATAATGAGTATATTGATTAAAACTGTCTTCATGCCTTCATAGGATAAGGGAACATGAATATTCAGATTACTTTTTGCTTGTCTAAGAAACCTGAGTTATTTTATGAATTTCCTTTTGAAACCTTCAGTGATGAAGGGTGTTTGACCATATCTTATCTTAGGATGATGATTCTCATTTTAGGATCTCCCTTGAATAATTCTTGACTGTTTTTCTGGAGGAGGCTGTGGTAATGTATTCTGTCCTTTAGAAGTGGATGTATAAATGTAGAAAGAAGAGGAAAGCATGGTTAGAGCCTTGCTGCTTTCCTTAGTTTTCATATTATATTTATGCCCTGCTTTTTCTACCTATTTTGTGCTCTAGCCTCAGAATTTGCCTTTTTAACTTTTTTAAAAATTCTGTTCTTAGCATCACTACTTCTTTCACTGTCTCTCATTTCTATACCCCCCTGCTCCCTTTTCATTTTCATTTTCCCTCCTCTCAATGTTTTGTTTCATTCACATCTTCCAAAATTCCAGGGGTTTGCTAATTTTCCTTCAAGGTTTGCCTTGGGCTTTTCACTTTTCCTTCTTTGTAATCTTTTTTTAAAATATTACTGTATTGTGGTGCTGTTCATTGAAGTCTTTATCAGGTGCTGTTAAGTTTTTCCACTAAATCCTGTTCCATTTCAAGAAAACATACTGTTTCTTAGACAGGAAAATAGGAATCAAGGATATGACTATCATTCAATGACATCCTTTTTCCCTCATAGGTTGTGGAATAATTCTATCTCATCTCATCCCAAAGAAAGATCAGAAAGCTCTGGTCTTATTATGAATTCATTCTTTTTGTTCAAAACAGTACGATCTAATATCCTGTCTTTTGGGTTTGTTTGAAGTAGAGGGCTGCAGAACTCCCTATGTGGCCTTTGGTTTATTGTATTTGTTTCCAGCTGTAGAATAGGGTAGAAATTCTGCTATAAATATGTAACAGGATCTTTCTTCTCATACCCTTCTGGGAACCTTCTAATACTTACTGCTGCTGCTTTCATTATTTTCTGTTTTTCTTTTTCCCTTCAACTTTTGTTTTCTTTTTGATTCCTGTTTTTTAGTGTATCTGCAAACTAAAAATATTTTTATTTCAAGATCATGGACATTCTCCCTCTTTCCTCTGAAGTGTTTTTAATCCAGTAGACCTTCACTTCAGTATTGCAAATTACATCTCAAAAATTATCTGTACTTCCTCTTGGCTGTGTCTGATTTTGCTTGTCATCTTTTCTCTGCATATTGCCTTTCCTAGCAGGTTGCCTACCCTTCTTTGATGCTAAGAGGCTCTTTGCATCTCTGAGGTAAATTCTTTTAGCAAGGTTCTTCTGAGGAAATAGTTCAGATCAGTCTCTTAGTGAAACCTTTTATAGAGACTAATAGTGGCTTCCCATTCAGCAGAGCTTAAGAGGGAAGTGTAGGGTTAATGTTTGATGGGGGGACTTTAAAATAGTGCAGTATACTGAGCACTGTTCTATGCAGATTGTACTCCAAAACCTGTGGTGCTTTCCCTACAGCTGTACTGACTGTTACATTTCTAGTCCTTGTGTAAGGATTTTTTTTCAACAGCCATCATCAATCTATATTTAAGATAGCAAATATAAGGTCAGGGACTTTAATTCTGTGCAGTTGTGAGCTTCTTGACTAAGGGTATGGAATTGTCCCCTTTGAGAACGAAGTATTTGGAACATGTGAGAGAGAGAAGTTGATGTTATGGGGACATCATCTATGTTCAGTACTGTTGCTATCAAGGGCTAAAGACTTTAGTCTTAAAAGAAGCACTCTTGTTTCACAATAAATAGTTAAGCAACAGGAATTTCTTGTGCTATTTTTTTAAGAAATACAACTTCTAGAAGGTTCTATAACTGTGGAGGAATGGAAATTAATCCTTAATGTAAAAAAAGCATTACTTTTGGGAAATATGATGATGAAATATAAACCACTGATGTGGAATGGTGTGATATCTTCTGACTATTCACAGAAAAATACATTTGATCCTTTCGACTTGAATGAACTACTTCAAGAATTGCCAAGAAAGCAAAAAGAAGTACTATGGGAGAGACTGACACAGCTATTGACAGAGACTTTGATGGAGAACCCTGTGGAAACATGGCAGGGGATTGAAGATGATGAAAGTAATGATGGCATGGAAGTTGAGAGAGTTCCAGAAATGGTAAAAACCTTGTAAAATAAAAATATGTTTATTTCATATTTTCTGAGAAATAAAATGAAATATTTTCATAGCATCTGAAAACATGCAAGGGTTATCAAACAAGGTCAGTTCCAAACATCATCTCCCGGCCCCATTCTTAACTGACTTCTTAACTATCGTGCTTGGGTTAAGCTGAACTTATGATTGGTCTACACTATAAAAGATTAGACCTGCTGATAATTTTAATTATCAAAGATGGGACTTAGTTTTTGCACTAGAGTGGGCTTTTTGTATGTCTTATTTCAGTAAACAAATGTTGATCTCTCAGATTTTCCTTAAGTATCTGGCATATACTACAAGAAATTCACTGCCTGTTTTATTATGTCATTTTATTGAATGAAGATCATGAAATCTAGATTTGAACACCCCTCCCACAAATTTAGCTTATACAGAATTTCTCTGACTCAAGCCCTCATATACTGCCTTCTGCACTGTAGTCCACATAGTCTTGAGAATATCGGGTTATTTAATTTTGGAAGCAAAAAAGAAGTGCAGTGGGGAAATCATCCTAGACCTAGAGGCTTGTAGAAAATCTATCATACGTACCGAGGTCTATAGAATCATGTACTTGGATCCAAAGTCACCAGATCTACGCATTTTTGAGTTGCACAAGACCCTGCTAGTTAGGGTCTCTTTATTTCTGAAACGGATGTGTGTTTGAGTGGTTTTGTTGCAGATCCATTTTTTTAATGGCAGAATGGATACATGTGTACAGTTGCCAAATTACCTACTAGCTGGAGCTGAAAGGCATTTTCGAACTTTTTCAAATGGATATACTTTAAAATCTATGCTTTTGCCTCTTCTTATTTGATAGGTTTTGGGTGCCAGTATACTCTTTGAACAAAGTGGAAGCTAAATAACAATTCAGCTTTGCTCTCTGTTGCTAAGGTTTATTTCTTGTCATAATTATCTTCTGAGTATAATATAAACTGCAGAATTGTTTTCTCGACATTGCTTTCTTTCAGAAACAGACTGTAGCTGTGATCCAAGGAGTGACAGCTGTAGTTATTGCTTCCATACCTGCGGTGGATGAAACTGTAAACTACAAAGCTCTTCTAGAATGTGTTTTTATATTAAATGGTACGTACTTATCTCTTATAGAATACAGCATTATATGGGTTTTTTAGCAGATGAGTTCACTAGGCTTTTTGTTTGACCTGACTGGCTTATGGAACAGAATTTACGGGAGAAAAGTTGGTACTGACCTGAGTTCTTATTTATGAGACAAAATTAAGGGAGCATGTACTTAAAAATCAGTTACACAGTCTAAAAGTTGGAACCAAAATAGTTTTCTTTCTCCCAACTGTTCACCCAATGATAGATAACTTTCCTTATTCTGTGGCTTATAGTATTTTCAAGGCAAAACTTAAGATCATTGTTAACTTTGGATCATTGTTACTGATCCAAAAACTTGGCCGAAACCTTAGAATTAACAAAGCTGCCTAAATACCCACAGTGAGAATAAGCCATTAAGATGTGTAAATGTGGCAAAAGCCGGTTGACATTGTAAGGTATAGTTAGTGTACTAACAGACTAATGTTTTGCAGGAATAACTTGGTTCATTGCAGTAAATAATTACTTCATTACTGTTGTAGGTATTCTTCCTGCATTACCTGAATCTGAAAAAATCCTACAGGGTGCTATCCAACGTGTATGTGAGATGTGGTGGGAGAAAGGACTGGAAGGCAAGGAGCAGCTAGGGAAGACTCTGTTTATCATTCTGCTAAGAAAAAGCCTGAATAAAGCTGCTACGGTATGCTGAAGCTATATTGACTTTTAGATTACTACTGAATATTCCAAGAAAGATTATCCCTCCAAAATACCTTTTATTGCAAGTTAACTTGTTTTCTATGTCCTAGTGCTCAATTAATGAACCGCAGGACATGTGTTGGTTACAAAGTGTCTTTTTAGTGTTGCTTGTTATAAGCAACATATTAAAATCTTGCTTTCTCTAGGACAAACTGTAAAGATTTTTGCCATCAATTTAACAAGTGAACTTTTTTTACTTTTTCATTTTTTTTTCCTTTCTCTCTCTTTCATGTTCTCCCCCACCCCGTGTTTGCGCTCTCTCCTTCTCGTTTGTGCCTCTCTCTCCCCCTGTTTTGTGCCCCCCCCCCTTCTCTCTCTCCACTCATTTGTGAAGTCCAATTACTAAGTTTTAAATAGCAATTAACTCTTTTAGTTAATTCAGGTTTTAAGTACTATGTTCAGCTACTTATAGCGACTTCTTACGTGGGAAGCTTTTTTTTCTGTTACTCTGTATGTCTCTACAAATCTTTTTTTTAATGTGTGAGTTACTTAGAGTACTGTGGCATACATCTTTTGCACTAACCCAATGAATATCTTCTTTACTACTTTCTTTTATTTTTCCCTGTTAACTGCTTTCATTTTGTAAGGTTTCAAAAGTGGAATAATACAGTTTTCATGTATTTTGCATGAAATACCAGCTTTCTTGCTGTACTGAGTATGTCTTCAGTTGTTAGAAGTCAGTATTTCTGCAGTTACACAAATTTTTGTAATTTTTCCCAATCATGTGGTGAAAGTCAGTTAATGTTCGTAATTTTACAATCTGAAAATCTTCTACCTGTACCAACCATTTCAAATTCATTATTTAAAATCCTTTACATGCTTCTTCACATTAAAGCTATACCTACTTCACTATAATGTGGGCTTTTTTTTCCTGTCAGGGTGCAGATGTAGTTCGTCTATGGAATCTACATCAGACATTACTTTGTTTTGATTATGATTCAGAGGAGAGTAATGAAGTCAAGGACTTGTTGCTTCAGTGTTTTATGAGTGTAAAACACATTAAAAAAGAAGAGGTAAGCAAACTTTAATATTACTGTGATTTTATGTGAGTGGGCTTTGGTTACTTTTAATGGTTTTGTATTAAGCCTTTTTTTACAGTACAGTAGGTAGCAATACAAGACAAATCAGCTCTGACTCCAAGCTATAAATGGCTGATATTTCTGTTTCATTTGGAAAACCCTTTATTCCTATTTCTGACTTGAATATAAAAGTATATGTCTAAGTCATCACTCAAGCTCTTGTATCCTGAGGTAATAAGAACCAAGTGCTTTGCTTCCAGTGCATGTCCCTCAATACTTGAAACCGTTCCCTGGTATAATTCTCTTCTTTTATAGCAGTTATTCTTTTATTGAAGACAGATAACTGTAGCAAAATAATTTCCCTTCTAAATGATTCCATTTAGAAGATTGTATTGCTATAGTCTGTTTTAAAAGTAGCATAAGAAGAACCCAACTTTACAGCAAAATGAGAATTATTTTATTTGACTACCTATATTTCTCTCAGTGAAGAATTGCTGTATTATAGTTTTTAGTGTGCACCAAGATAGTAGTATCCAAGCTTTTTTTTCTGGTTAGGTGACAAGACAGCCTCACATTGTCTCCGAAGTTCTAACTCCTCCTTGCCTGTTTAAAACACATATATTCCCTTTCACAGAATATGTGAACTTCTGTCATAAAATGAGCTCTGAAGTTGCTGCATGATGGTGGCACTATGAGCATATACAGTTTTAAAGATGGTGGTAGGGAGTGAATTGGGTGAAATGTTTGATAGACCAGGTTTTGGACACCTGACACTAAGATTTTTTTTTTTATTTTGTTACTTACACATTGTATTTTAAGATGTTTTAGTTTTGACTAAAATTGGGATGTACTAAGGCAATATAAGAGGTGGGAAAGGAAGGAGAGAAAACATGGGTGGAAAGAGGGAAGACAGGTAAGACTTTATTGACTTATTTTGTATTTGGTTTTATGTCCTTGGTATACTTCATTCAGGTCATTTTTTTGTCCTCTTGAAAAAGTGTGTATCTGTATGCGTTCTTTGTCACAGTACTTAAAATGCCTTAGCTATATTTGATTGTGTTAATCGTTTTCTTCTGTTTTATTTGAATCCACTGCATCACTTCAATATTTCATATTCATATAGACACAGTAAATAATTGGGAATTATATATGTAAAACGAAACTGCTATCTAGGCACAGAAGCAACTTCTTGTTAGTTTTTTTTCTTCCACATCTTGTGAGCTTTTCAATATAACACATTTTAATTACTACACATAAGTTTTTCTAAAGAAAGTTTGTACCTTGAGTCTTTGGGTGAAACACAGCCTTCAGTATGAAACTTTTTTTTTTAATTTTTGGGGGAAAAAAGCGGAAATGATCAGACTTAGTAGTGGATCTTTCTCCTGGCATATCAAAACACATCCCCTTTGCTCCACAAGAATGTGCAAGTTTGGTCACACTTTGCACATTTACTGTTCTGCCTAAGCTTTTGCTCTTCTCTCCTCCTCATGATTTCTGGTCTCTTGACATTTTGTCACGTTTTCTTTTTCATATGCCTGTCTCTTTCTAGGTAGATATAGAGAGCGCCTTACTGCACTCTTTGCTCTGGCATATGCTCATTAGTGGTTTAAATCCTTAATCCTGAATCCTTAGCTTTATGGCTAGAAGGACTGACTGAAAGTAGCAGCTCCCAGCTGGGAGTTTGATTTGCACACTGTTAGTCCATCCATTCCTTTCTGATAAAGGTGGAAGATCTAAACCACTGTTCACAAATACAGACTCTTACTGATTATGTCCAATCTTCTCATCAGTTCTTTCCATTGAATTACTAGTATTGCCTGCCAGGCATCAGTTCGGAGTGCTGAAAACTTTGAGTGGGCTTGGGGAGCTTTCTTAATTTCAGAGAACACCTTTTTAATATTATTGAGGTCTGTTTATTAGCCTAAACCTCTTTACAAAAAGCTACAAATGCTGTCAGTACAGCTGACAGGTCCATAGTCACTGTTGCCAGATTAAGTTCTGGACCTGACCTGCTTATTAGATTATGATAGTAGGCAGAACTTGATAGGATACTTCCCTTTTCAGGGCTTTCAGGACCTGAAAGAGCTTTAGGCTCTTCATCTTCAAGCTTGATAAGCTCTCCCATGTAATCAAGGATGCTTTGGCCATTCTCAGACTTTTTGTTAATTTTAATCTGTACCTATTTAGGAATCCTCTGGGTTTGGTTTTGGCTTTTGTTTTTTTTCCCCAAAAAAGTTTAACATGGGAGGGAGAGGAAAGAATAGTTGCTCCTCCTAATTCTTCTTCTGATTATTGCTAAGTAAGTAATGTTACTGAGCATTAATGTTAAAATTACAGAGTTTGAGGTTGGAAGGGACCTCTGGAGATCATCCAGTCCAACACCCTTGCACAAAGCAAAGTCAGCTAGAGCAGGTTGCTCAGGGCTATGTCCAGATGGATTTTGAATATATCCAAGGATGGAGACTCCACAACCTCTCTGGGCAACCTGCTCCAGTGTTCAATCACCCTTACAGTGAAAATAAAAAAATAAAATAAAATTTAAAAAATATTCCTTATATTTAAGAGGCATTTATTGTATTTCAATTGGTGTCCATTGCCTTTTGTTCTATTGCTGGAAACCACTGAGAGGAGTCTGTCTCCATGGTCTTTACTTCCCCCATCAGGTACTTATATATGTTAAGATCCCCCTGTGCTTTCTCTTCTCCAGGCTAAACAAGCCCAGCTCTTGCAGCTTCTCCTCATATGACAGGTGCTCCAGTCCCTTAATCATCTTTGTGGTCCTTTGTTGGACTCGCTCCAGCATGTCCATATCTCTGTTGTACTGGGGAGTCCAGCACTGGACCCGGCACTCCAGATGTGCCTCATCAGTGCTGTGCAGAGGGGAAGGATCACCTCCCTCGACCTGCTGACAATGCTTTTCCTAGTGCAACCCAGGATGCAGTTGGCTTTCTTTGCTGTAAGGGCACATTGCTGATTTCTGTTCAACTTGTCAACCCCAGGACCTTTCCTACAAAGCTGCTCTCCAGCTGATCAGTCCCTAGCCTGTCCTAAAGCATAGGGTTATTTTTTTCCAGGTGCAGGACTTTGCATTTCCCTTTGAACTTCATGAGATTCCTTTTGGCACGTTTCTGCAGCTTGCCAAGGTGCCTCTCAACAGCAGCACACGCAATCAGGTGTATCAACAACTCCTGATGTGGCTGCAAAATTGCATGTACTCTTGACTCATCATCTAGGTCATTAATGAAGATGTTAAACAGTGTTGGCTCCAGTATTTACCTCTGGGATACACCACTACTGACTTGTTGCCAGTTGGGCTTCATGCTCTGACCTAATGCTCAAATATTTGCAGAAGAATGCATGTGTGAACTTCTGAAAATGCTACTGCATTGTCATTCCAATTTTCAAGAAGGGTAAGAAGGAAGACCCTGGTACTTACAGGCCTGTCAGTCTCACTCAGTGCCTGGTAAAATTATGGAGGTTATCCTGGGAGTTACTGAAAAACACTTGAGAGACAATGTAGTCATTGGTCATAGTCAGCCCAGGTTCACAAGGGTGTTGCGTTACAAATAGGAGTCTGAGGCGTGGCTGGGGGGGGGGGGGGAGGGGGGACCCTCCCGTTGAGTCACGAGGTTCAGAAACAACTTTACTGAAGCAACATCGGGCTGTGAGACCTTCGCTTCACCCCAGACGTCACTCGGTGAATTAGCTCAGTTGATTTAACACTCAGAGTGTTAGACTGTAAATCGTCATGCAAGATAAGTGTGTTGCTATCCGGTGCTTATCGGTGCAAGATGAGCATGCTGCTCAAGGCTAGCCCCGCTACTCCCCACTCATTCACAGTGACCTCTGTGTTTGGCACCAACAAGTACGGAGAAGTCCAGTATCCCACATTAGAGGGGAAAGTCCTGCTTACCTAACTTAATTTCCTTTTATGACAAGGTCACCCATCTAGTTAACCAAGGAAAGCCAGTACATATGGGGTTTTTTTTGTTTTTTGCTGTTGTTGTTTTAGCAAAGCTTTTGATACTATCTCTCACAATGCCCTTCTGGACAAAATGTCCAGCACACAGCTAGACAAGTCCATAATCGTTGGGTGAGCAATTGGCTGATGGGTCGGGCTCAAAGGGTTATAGTAAATGGGGTTATATCAGGCTGGCAGCCAGTCACCAGGGGGTTCACCAGGGCTCAATTTTAGGGCCAGTGCTCTTTAATGTTTTTATAAATGACCTGGATGCAGGAATCAAATGTACATTAAGTAAGTTTGCTGATGATACTAAACCAGGAGGAGCTGTGGACTCCCTTGAGGGTAGAGAGACCTTACAGAGAGATTTGGATGGACTAGAAAGCTGGGCAATCGCCAACCATGTGAAATTTAACAAGAGCAAGTGCTGGATTCTGCACCTGGGACGGGGCAATCCTGCTTATACATACAAACTGGGGGACGAGAGGCTGGAGAGCAGCCCTGCAGAAAGAGATCTGGGGGTTTGGGTTGATGGCAAGTTGAATATGAGTCAATAGTGTGCCCTGGCAGCCAAAAGGGCCAACCATGTCCTGGGGTGCATCAAGCACACCATAGCTAGCTAGTCAAGGGAGATGATTATCCTACTCTACGCTGCACTGGTATGGCCCCAGCTTGAGTACTGTGTGCAGTTTTGGGCACCTCAATATAAGAAGGACATCAAACTATAAGTGTATCCAGAGGAGGGTGACCAAGATGGTAAAAGACTTATGAGGAGTGGCTGAGGTCACTTGGTTTGTTCAACTTGGAGAAGAGAAGCGTGAGGAGTGACCTTATTGCAGTCTACAACTTCCTCAAGGCAGGTAGCAGAGGTGGAGGTGCTGATGATCCTTATGGGTCCCTTCCAACTTGAGTGTTCTGTTATTCTAAGTCATAGGGTTTTTTCTGTCCTTCCATTTGGAAAATGTCTTGCTAACCTTAGTGCTATATTAGTGTATTGCTACAGTTAGGGAAGCTTTTTGTGTCATCCAACAAGGCTTTTTCAGTCAGTGCAGTATTCAGCTATCACTTAGTTCACCCTTTCAATTTCTTCAGTGATTTGTCTAATGGGAATCTATTTTGGTAGGAAGTGAACTCTGTTATGCCTCTGTTTACCTGGCAAGTTGTTGTGGGTTCACCTTGGCTAGCCACCAGGTGCCCACCAAGCTGTTCTATCACTCCCCCTCCTCAACTGGACAGGAGAGAGAATATGGGTTGAGATAAGGATAGGGACATAATAAAATATCTTGCGTTGGAAGGGACCCATAGGGATCATCAAGTCCAACTCCAGCAGGACTACCTAGAACTAAACCATATGACTAAGAGCATCATCTGGATGCTCCTTGAACTCTGACAGGGTTAGGGCCATGACCTCTTCCCTGGGGAGCCTGTTCCAGTGACCAACCACCCTCTCAGTGAAGAACCTTTTCCTAATGTCCAATTATTCCATTTCCTCATGTTCTATTGGTGGTCACCAGAGTGAGGAGATCAGCACCTCCCCCTCTGCTGCCTCCCCTTGAGGAAGTTGTAGACTGTGCGAGGTCACCCCTCAGCCTTCTCTTCTCTAAGCTGTACAAACCAAGATCACTCAGCGATTACTGTCACGGGCAAAACAGACTCAGCTTGGGGAAATTAGTTTAGTTTATTGCCAATTAACAATGGAGTACAATAATGAGAAATAAGAACAATCTTAAAGCATGTTCCCTCCACCCCTCCCTTCAGCCCGGGCTCAACTTCACTCTGGACTTCTTTACCTCCTCCCCCAACGTGGCCCAGGAGGATGGGGAATGGGAGTTGTGGTCAGTTCATTACACGTTGTCTCTGCCGCTCCTTCTTCCTCATGCTCTTCCCCTGCTTCAATGTGGGATCCCACCCATGGGAGACAGTCCTTCACGAACTTCTCCAGCATGGGTCTTTCCCACAGGCTGCAGTTCTTCATGAACTGCTCCAGCATGGATCCTTTCCATGGGGTGCAGTCCTTCAGGAACAGACTGCTCCAGCATGGATCCCCTGTGCAGCCACACGTCCTGCCAGAAGACCTGCTCTAGCGTGGGCTCTCCAGGGGGTCACAGCTTCCTTTGGGGCACATCCACCTCTTATGGTGGATGATCTGCCTCATCATGGTCTTCACCACAGGCTGCAGTGGAATCTCTGCTCTGGCGCCTGGAGCACCGCCTCCCCCTCCTTCTTCGCTGACCTGGATGGCTGCAGAGTTGTTTCTCTCACATATTCTCACTCCTCTCTCTGGCTGCAATTGCCCAGTTCCACCCCCCCTCCCCCCTTCTTAAATATGTTATCCTAGAGGTGCTACTGCTGTCGCTGATGGGCTCGCCCTTGGCCACGGTGGGTCCATCTTGGAGCCGGCTGGCACTGGCTCTGTCGGACATAGGGGAAGTTTCTAGCACCTTCTCACAGAAGCCACCCCTGTAGCCCCCTCTGCTACCAAAACCTTGCCATGTAAACCCAATGCATAAGTCACTTTACATCCTTGAGGAAACTAATTCAAAATAAGAGGGGAACCACAACCCATTCTGGAAAGACCCCAAGATAGTGTTCAGTTAAATTAGGTGTCTGAAACCACTTTAGACATCTACACAGGAGCCTAATATGTACAGGTCCTGGGAAGCATTTAATTGCTTAAGTATAAGTGAATGACCCCTGCTACGTTAAATGGCCGACGTTGCTTCAGACATCTACATGGGGCTGGCACCTAAAACACAGGATCTGTCATAGATCTCTGACTTCTGGAAAACCATCTGAGTGTTTAAAATTGCTCTATGCTTGGGTAGTGGCATACTGCCCCTAGTGAAAGGAGTCAACAGAACAATTCAGCTTCATAAAGCAGTTACTAAACAGCTGATCACCTGAATCACTCTCCAGGCAATTAACATTCTAGGGACTTAAACATCCAAATTAAGATGTCTCAATTTGTGAGCTGAAACACAACTTCAGTATGTGAACTTCCAGTACAGATGCAGAATAACTGTCTGGGATTTTTCTAGCTCTTCAGGCAGGAGATTAAGTGTCTTGAAATTCACAGTATTGAAACCACTTTCCTGTTGCTGTAAAACTGTTGTGCTTCTGTTGCAAGTCCTTCTGTTTTTGGGATTTTGCATCCTGACAGAGTTTAGTTTTAGTAACAACCCACCCCATGTGTGTTCTCTAGTTTCCCTGCCTGGCTCATTTTGCTAATGGTAGGTTTCCTGTAGCAACATATCCAACAAGCCCCCACTATCTCTGCTGGACCTTCTTCTTACATTCTGTGTCTAAAATGCTGATAGTCATACCAAATATCAACATGATGTATGAATTGCCTTGAGACGAAACTGAACTATATATCAGGGCTAATATTCCCTTTATTGCCTGCAGGCTTGTTCTACAGTTCCTAAGAAAAGTATACCTGATACTTTTTAGAGTACGTCCCGGAGTGTAGCTCCATAGCCGCTTAAGCTGATGTAACTCCAGGTTACAATGATCCTGTGTTGCCATGGGCTAGCATTCCTATTTTCCTCTTTGGAGTATGAATGCTCAAGCAGCTATGTCATGGGTTGATTCAAGGAGGTAGCAGATCAGTTTTTTTCCTAGTAAGATTATTTTTCAGCCAGATTAACTGCCTGGATTGATCATATGCAAGGATGAAGTGTAGGGGAGGGTCAGGAATGTGGTGTCCTGGTTCTAGATCAAACTGATATGGAATTGCACATATATGCCTCCCTGCAAGATCAGTGCGTTCAGGTTTTCTGCTGTCCCAGACTGTACTATTCAACACAGAGTAATATTTCTCAGAAGTTTATTTTCAGGCTGCATTAGTGGAATGATCCTCTGAATTTATATCTCCCTGCGATTTATGAAAAAATTCTTGTTCAGGTGGGGTTTCCAATCAAACAGCTGGAGAGCCCTGCAGAACATATATTATTGTGTTTTATAGGTAGACCTGTTCTACTCTCTCCTTCCCTGCTAACCTTCTGTGTGTGTATACAACTGACAAAGTCACATGTACTATGTCCACAAGCACAGCAGTACAAGATGCTCAACATTCTGTTAATGCGTTAACCCCGAAGATGATGAGTTTGCAATCTTATTCACCTATTACCAGTTTACTTCTCACGATACTGAGAATGTTGATAACAGTAATCATTTCAGATCCATCGATCACAAGCAGCAGATTAAATTAGAGGCACTTACTATCATTTTCAGGATCAGGGTCAATCTGTTGAAATGTAAGGCAAAAAAGAATTGATTGAACTGCTGAAAGCTACTCTGTGACTGTTCTTCATCTGTCTCACTGCCGGGATTGTAGAAGATGAGATGAGATGAGTTTGAGTTTGGCCTCATCTTTGCCTTGTTGAGGCAGAAGCTGTAGGTCAAGACTCCCTTGACCTTTTGGTTTGTCAGGGATGTTGATGGAAGAGTGCACCACTGGGACTCCAATATATGTATTATACCACCAAAGTTGGAGATAAGTGACCTTTTTTTAATTCAATTGTTTTCTTTCTCGGTAGAAGCAGCTCTCTATGACAACAGGAAGGATTCCATCAGACCTGTAGACAAGGATCTTGACATTGTGTTTAGCCTTTAGGTCTTGATTTTTATGATTTACTTCTGAATTACTTCTTGACCTGAAGGCATTTAAGCTATCAGTTCCACTAAAGGGCAGTTTCTGCCTATATGTTTCCTTCTCTCTACCCCTACTCTGATATTCCAGCTCAAAGCGTGTCTGGCATTATTTTCTCTATTTTGTCATAGGTCTGAACATAACTGTTGGTCCAGTGCTCGATGGAAGTGCCTGTGAACCTCTGCTAATTGTTCAGTGCACCTTTTGAACTTCTGCCAATGTACTCTTTATTATTGCACTTCCTTATTAATTTTCCTGATTTATTTTTGGCTAGAAAGCTGACACATACAAAGGACCCTTACAACTGGCTGACTCACCCTTATGTATGATCAAACTTTTCAAAGTCTCAGAAGCTGAATGCTTTCACTTCATCTGTAAGATGAGCCAGAGTGAGGCTGTCTGTACAGATACTGTGTAAGGCTCTAATTCCACAGGCAGATCTTGCTGATTCTGGAAGAGCAAGGGCTTATTTCCTCCATCCACAGCCTTCCACTGCTTTTTCTTGCACAATTTCTGTGGCTCATCAGATTTCTCATCACCATTTCTTACTTGCTAACACGGAAGAAAATAATTCAGGAAAAAAACTGAATAGGTTTTTTTCTGGTTTTGTGAATTAAAGTAGTTCCAGGAGGTTTGCAATATTACCTTTCATGAGGTAATAGAAAAGGAATTGTCCTTGCTAATCAGAACATTTATTTTGCTCCGTGGCCCAGCTGTTCTCTGTGTCTTTGTTCAAAAATGTTTCCATATCCAATGCTGACAGAGTTGTCATGCTATTTTATTTGTACCTTCACCGTCATTAGAGTGTCATCCTGGAATGACATTGCACTTGACAGAGCTCTGAGGATGTGGCCTTGATGAGGGTCCTGATTTGCACAGTCCCTTATCATTTTGGAACAGTACTTGAAGGCACACCAAACAGAATGGACATTGAAAAAAATGCCGGCAGATACGTAATCCACATGTTCATTTGTTTTGCGTTTTCTCTTCAGTATAAATAACAGTAATGCTTGAATTCTGTTTAAAAATGAAGAATCTTACTTTTTTTTTTCCTGAAACAATCTCATCTATGCTTTTTAAAATTAAAGGTGTCATTTCTTTTGATATTTAAGCTCTGTATTTACTAATTTTTGAGGTGGCTCTTAAATTGGGTATTCCTCTGGGGTTTGACTTCCCTTTTTTTTTCCTCTTTTCCTCTCCCAATAGGGAAGAAGATTCTTGAGCTTTTTGTTCAGCTGGAATGTAAACTTCATTAAAATGATACATGGAACTGTTAAAAACCAATTACAATTTTTTCCAAGGTATGCATCACAGTTAGAGTTCTTAATGATCATTAAGAGCTTGGCTAAAATCTTGTTTGTCTCACACTCTAAAATACCTAGTATATTGAGAAAATATATCAGAATTCAGACACCTTCAAATCTGCTGAATATAACTACCATATTGTTTCAGCAACTTCATTTAATAGTGGCTCTGCACGTGCTTATGTATACAATTATAGGTGTAGTAAAATGCTTATTTAGCATTAGCTAAAGCAAATGACTTTCATATAAAGGCAGGTGATTCGAGACAGCCAGCATAGCTTCACCAAGGGCAAGTCCTGCCTGACCAACCTAGTGGCTTCTATGAGGGAGTTACCACATCAGTGGACAATGGAAAAGCAATGGATGTCATCTATCTGGACTTCTGTAAAGCCTTTGACACGGTCCCCCACAACATCCTTCTCTCTAAATTGGAGATATACGGATTTGATGGGTGGACTGTTCAGTGGATAAGGAATTGGTTGGATGGTCGCATCCAGAGGGTAGCGGTCAACAGCTCAATGTCCAGATGGAGATCGGTGACGAGTGGTGTCCCTGAGGGGTCCGTACTGGGACCAGTGCTGTTCAATATTTTCATCAATGACATTGACAGTGAGATCGAGTGCACCCTCAGCAAGTTTGCAGACAACACCAAGCTGAGTGGTGAAGTTGACGCGCCAGAAGGACAGGATGTCATCCAGAGGGACCTGGACAAGCTGGAGAAGTGAGCCTGTGTGAACCTCATGAGGTTCAACAAGGCCAAGTGCAGGGTCCTACACCTGGGTCTGGGCAGTCCTCGGTTTCAATACAGGCTGGGGGATGATGTGATCTAGAACAGCCCTGCGGAAAAGGGGGGTACTGATGGACAAAAAGCTGGACGTGAGCCGACAATGTACGCTTGCAGCCCAGAAGGCCAACCATATCCTGGGCTGCATCAAAAGAAGCATGGCCAGCAGGTCGAGGGAGGTTATTCTGCCCCTCTACTCTGCTCTGGTGACACCTCACATGGAGTACTGCATCCAGCTCTGGAGCCCTCAGCACATGTCCTTGTGGACATGGAGCTGTTGGAGCGGGTCCAGAAGAGAGCCACGAAAATGATCCGAGGGCTGGAGCACCTCTCCTACGAGGACAGGCTAAGAGAGTTGGGGTTGTTCAGCCTGGGGAAGAGAAGGCTGGGGGGAGACCTTATAGCAGCCTTCCAGTACTTAAAGGGGGCCTATAGGAAAGATGGGGACAGACTTTTTAGCAAGGCCTGTTGTGACAGGATAAGGAGCAATGGTTTTAAACTAAGGGAGGGCAGATTTAGACTGGGTTTAAGAAAGAAATTTTTTACAATGAGGGTGAGGCACTGGCACAGGTTGCCCAGGGAGGTAGTGGAGGCCCCATCCCTGGAAACATTCAAGGTCAGGTGGGATGGGGCTCTGAGCAACCTGGTCTAGTTGAAGATGTCCCTGCTCTTGCAGGGGGGGTTGGACTAGATGACCTGTAAAGGTCCCTTCCAATCCAAAGCATTCTATGATTCTATGATAAACTGTGCTGCATTACTTGCAGCGTTTATGTGAGAATTGCAGGTCCATTTCTGCTTCTCTAAGGTGTTTTTATTTTTTTTCTATGAGCAACCTCTAATTTAATTTGGTAAGATTCTATATAGAGGTATCCTAATAAGAAGTGACTTGCAGGATCATAGCCTGAGAACTTGACTGATGGATGAAAAGCATGGATTTTTTTTTCCTTTGATTATTTAGTGAAATATTACAGAAGTAATTCTTCATATTAAAATCAGAGGCTTTCTAACGCTTTCAATTAGAATAACGGATACCTGTACGTCTTTATAAAAAATTTAAGGCATTAGTTGTGAGACAAATGATAAAATATCTGTGCTAATGTTTGGACTTTCCCACCATAAGAGATATTTCCTGTGTTTTTTAATAGTGCTTGGGTTCATTAATTAACAATTAACTTTGGTTTTCTGTAATTATCGGTGCAGACTTTCAAGATATTTGCTTCTTCTAAAAATAATGTTGATGAACAGAATTAGGAATAATATTGGTACTTATCAAAAACTTCATGTTGTTACCTTTATGAATTGTACATAGATATGGTTAGGATGCTTGCTTGAAAGTGTTTCCCATATGTTAATACAGATCCTTGATGGAATACATTTCAGAAGTTTACTTCAGGGCCTGGAAGAAGGTGTCAGGAGAATTCTTAGAGGTAATACTATGCTTGAAATTTCATTTGGATAGTTTTGAATTTCAAGATGGAGAAGATATATGACTTTTCAACTTCAGAAAGGTTCCTAAGCAAGCCTTAAGGAATTATTTCCCTAAGGAAAGGGCCTCTTCAGCATTGTCAAGGAATAAGAGCATGTCATGCTTTGAATGTTTGCCCGTTGTGATCAGCTTGGTTGCATTTAAACACCTTTAATTCTGCTGCTGAAATATTGCTTCACACACCTATGCATATACACAATATTTTTTGTAAATACACTAGTTATCTGAGTTATTGAAGCTTTTATGCAGTATGTGCAAGTCTATATATTTGATAGTTTAAATATTTATCTAGTTTTTAGTTTTTGTGGATTTCCATGGAGATGATCAAAAGCATAATTACAGCAACACAACAGTGCTACAGCCAAATTTCACATACCAAATAGTTCTTATTTACCATGTGGAGGTGCTTTTGAATTTCAAACTTGGTTCTGTGAATCGGATTAATTGTATATTCTGAAATTTTGAAAATCAGTTTAAGCAGACAGAGGCCCCTAGCATGGAAAAATTTGGGCCTAGCAGAAGCCAAGTAAGAAATAATATCAAAGACTATTTTCAGTTGTTTGTTTTAGAGAAAAGTATAAGTTCTTGCACAGTACTTATTATTGTTTTATTGTGTGTTAACAGTAGCATGTATGTGTTTTTACTGTAGATACTTGAACATAACTGCATTCAGGATTTCATGCATCATGGAATTCATCTTCCCAAAAGTTCTTCTGTTCATTCTAAAGTTAGAGAGGTAAGTTCCTGTAAAGCATGACATGAACAGTAGCATCAAAATCAGAGCAGTTACTATAAAGTGGAAAATTTCCATTTCATACTAAAATACTATACTAGGTCTGGCTGGAATGGAATTACTTTTCTTCATAGCAGCCCATATGGTGCCGTGTTTTGGATTTGTTGACTAAAACAGTGTTGATAACACACCAATGTTTTGGCTGTTGCTGAGGAGTACTTGCATGGTATCAAGGCTTTCTCTTCCCCACTCTTTTTCCCTCATGAGTAGGCTGGGGATAGCAAGAAATCGGGAGGGGGTACAGCCGAGACAGCTGACCCAAACTGACCAAAGGGATGTTATGTGCTGTATAACATCATGCTCAGCAATAAAAACTGAGGGAAAGTGGATTTTGGGGAGATAGACATTGCTTGGAGACTGGCTGGGCATTGGTCTGCTTGTGGGAGGTGGTGAGTGATAGCATTTGCATCACTGTTTTGGGGTTTTTTGTCCTCTTTCCTTCACTTATTACACTATCTTTATCTCGACCCATGAGTTTTCTTGCTTTTCTCTTCCAATTCTCTCCCCTGCCCCACTGGCAGGGAAGTGAGTGAGTGGCTGTGTGGTGCTTAGCTCGTGACTGGGGCCAAGCCACCACAAATACTTACTTAAAAAATAGCATATTCTGAGAATATTAGAACAAATTTTAGGAGGAACCTGCTTATAGTTTTGCACCAGATTTGTCTTTGGTGCTCAAAAGTAGAAATACAAGGGGATTTTCCAGAGTCCCAGAAATAGTTTTTGCTGTCTGTTGTTTTAAGTTTTTCTTTGCCTAGAGAATTGACCTTTCCATAGCTGATCACAGGGATGAAAAGTCATAAGCTCCTTGAGGCAAATTTAGTAGATGGGTCTGGAACCAAACTTGTTTTTTCTTTTTGTTATACATGGGGGTTTTGTATATGTGTTTATAGGGACAAGCCTTGATTCAGTTACAGATTCTAGTTGTCTATCTGTGGCTTTTATTCATGAGCAAAACATTTGAAGCAGAATGAGAATTGCATGAAGCTTTTTAAGACAAGGCATTTGTATTTGATCTATGCCCCTTCACCTCCCATGCTTTCCCCCAAATATATAGATGCTGGAGTGTATCGTATGTACAATATATAGCTTGATTATACCAGTATACAATCCTATATTTGGGGTTTTGTTTGTTTTGGGTTGGGTTTTTGGGTTTTGTTTTGTTTTTAATCAAATGTAAATAGATTCTCATATCTATAGTGGATTCTCTTGTCCTCTGATTCCTGACTGATGGAGTAGGCTTTTGACAGGGCATTTCATGTTTTTCAGACTCAGAAGCTTATGATCTCGAAAGAGGACAGTGATGTAAATAAATCTGTCTTTGAGTTGCGAGGGGAGTGGGTCTCAGAATAAATTTGAGTGATGCGTTCTTTTTCAGTATGCAAGAATTTGATTTAAAATGGTCCTTTAGAATCCAGAAGTTCCTGTAGCAATTAGGAGAGTAACCAACCACAGTCATTCACTTGAGCGAAGTCTGGGCTATTTTATTTAAAGAGTTGGGGGGAGGGGAAAGCAACACGTACAACTCTCCCTTCTGAATTCAAAGTTCTGATTATAAAACCTATGTCCATTTTGCAAATATCTGATACTCACTGTTCTAATGAAATCTATTACAAAACAGTACTGATTTGCCATTAATCCTGGGTTAGATCCATCGTTCTCATGTAGAATTAAGAGCTACGTAGTCTCTTATAAATTATATCATGTCTTTACTTTGGTATTTTTCAAAACCAGAGAAAGGGATACTTCCACTGTAGCATTGTTTCTGTAGATGCTATTCACAGGCTTCCCTGTCTAGCTGTGGCTGTGAATACCTGAAGTATTCAAAGTTGCCACTAGAGGGTCAACTTCTTTTCAAACTGTCCAGTGTTTTGGGTGGAGGAATGACTTCCTATTGAGTTACATGATGTCCTTTCTCGTATCTGCTCTGGTCTTCTACTTTCCTGTTTTGTCTGCGTAATTCAGATAAAAAAATAAAAGGGGCTTTAGCTAACAAAGCACAGTTCTGAGTCAAAAGGAGTGCTGATACTTGCTTTTCATCAATGCATACAAAATGTATTACGTTTGTAGATTTGTATTTGGATAACTCCAGTTATCGAATAATGTTCCTTTGTTCTTAACAGAGAAATGGGTTATTTATCTGTAGTTGATAATTACATGGTTTCAAAGTATTTCTTCTAGTTACTTTAAAAATCGAGTTTTTTACTCTAACAAAAAGTGGTTGCTGTGAAACTGACTCTCTAACCATGATTTTATTTCTCAGTTGTAGATCTTTATATAGACTTATTGAATCTATACAGTTATAAAACATGATATTTATTAGATCTATTTCTTTTTTTTATGGTTTTTGAGAATTTTTAATAAAATATAGGGTCAATTAATATGTCTAGTTTTATAATTTTCCATAGTATGGAAAACTCTTTGGTCTTATATAAATGATGAAATGAGACAACTCCTGCACACTTCTTGAATGTAGAAAGTACTGTTAAAAATGGTTTTGGGGGTTGGTTTGTTTGTTTTTCTCAGATGCTGAGTTATCTTCATAAACAAAGTAAAGTTCGTCAAGGAATTGAAGAAATGCTTTATAGATTGTATCAACCTATCCTTTGGAGAGCACTGAAGGTAATTATCCTTTTCAGAATATAGGACTATCTTTCTCCAACTACTAAATTTTGGATCCCTCCCACATATTCTGATTTTAATATTTGCTTTTGAAATAAAATGGCCATAGAAAAAAAATCAGTGTGTTTAGCATATCAGCTGTAGCAGAGTAACTTTGTAACTTGTAATTAGGCATAGTTTACACAACAGTATTCTAATTTGTTAATAAAATTTACTTCTATAATTCAGTTTTGTTTACAGGTACACAGAGTGCTTTCCAGGATTGCAGTAGACAGTGGGACTAACGCTAACTTTGGTCTTCTCATCTTCTTCTCAATTTGGGAATTTTGTGTAATCTTGTATTCTGTTTTCCAAGTTCTTTATGGAATGATCAGTGCTTTATTGATCAAAGCCAGAAACGTTCAGAGGATGATTTAGTCTCACCTTCTGATTAATTACCAGCCTTAGAATACAGCTCAATTAATTTGAGTATTATTTTAGAAAACCTTTTATTCTGGTTTGATTGTATGTACAGACATTGGTGATATGGATATGCTTTTAATCAAGCATTCAGAATGAAATTTCTGACTTCTAGTACTTTTAAGGTAAGTGTGTGTCTTCCTGTGGATTGCATGCACAAACTAAAGGGTACCTACTGCAGTTTACCTACTCAGTTATACTCTACGATTAAGATGAGCGAAGCTTCCTTCTTTGTGAACAGCTTTTATTTTGTCTGAGGTTATGAAATTCCTTCAGTGAGAGCATACACATACCATTCGTTACAGACAAATTAAGTGCTGTTTAACATTTAAGGAAGTCTCATTTACTGATTGGTCATAGAGCATCTTCTCTAGCCATGAGAGAAGTATTTACAAACTCTTGAAGTTGAAAGTATTTAAAAACAACTTTAAAAGTTGTTGTTTAAGTTGTTTTAAGCTTAGGGTACTTCAGAAGAACATTCTGTCAAACCTTATTAAATCTGCATAGATTTGTTTGGAGAAATGTAACAGAAAGGTTTGGCTTGAGGAAAAAAGGTTAATTATTGATTTGCAGCAAGACAGTGGGAGAAATTCCTGATTCCAGAAGTGGTTCAAATTTTTAACAGCTGCTATTCATAATTTTCACATCACTAATGGTTCCAATGCTAGAACAAATCTGAATTTCAGGAAGTTTTTTGGGGTGGTTTGTTGGTTGGTTGATTGGGGGTTTTTTGTTGGTTTTGGCGGGTTTTTTGTTTCGTTTTTATCTCAACAGCTTCTACATATGTAGTTAAGCACTTTAAGCTTAGGTGATAACAGCCATATCAAATAGGTCATGGAGAATTTGTTTTAATACAGCAAAAGAGTCCAGCTGTTGTGAACGTAGATTTTAGAATGGTAAAGGGAGGATTGTAAAAAAATTGAATGGAGCAATTATATGAAACACATAATGATTCAGTGCAAGGAAAGATTCTGAATTCCAAATAATTTAGTACCCTATTTGTGATTGGTGAAAGGAAACGTGACTGAATGTAAAAATTTGGCAATTTATTTGTGGATAGGCCACTGTCTTGCTGTGTGACTAGTTAAAGCTTTTGTCTAGTTAATTTTTCTTTTTCATATAGTATGCTGAAGTATTTGGCATTTTTAAGATAACTGTTGCTGTGACTCAGAATCACCAATAGTTTAAGATACAGAGCTAAGAAGGGAAGCTTATAATTGTCCTTACTGGTACGGATTCTGCTCCAAAGCTTGAAATGTCAGTTTAATTTCAGATAACCAGTTTGATGCTCCTATTTTAGCCAGTGTACAAATCCCTAAGAACAAATCTTGTTCTAGAACACTGGTTACAAAGCAGAAAGGGAACTCATAGAAGGACCTCTTTACCCCTCCTTCTTGCAGAAAGGAAAAATACTTCAGTTGTAAGAATACAAAGGATTCCATAACTGTTCGTGTTGAAACCACTTGATTTCATCTCTGAAATCTTTAAACTGAGAATGCATATTTGTAATGCATAGTTCTCTGTTTCTTCTTAAATTGCTTGTTTTGCAAATAATTAGGTTGCACAAGCTTCCTTTGTGGCTTTTACCTACACATATTTTATAAGCCTTTATGCAACTTTAAGTTTTTATAATATACACCCTCATGTAACTTCTTCCTCTTTTTTCATGTCTTTATTATGAAAAGTAAGTCTCAGGCAAACATAGCAGAGACAGTTGTGCAGTGATTGGTTATTAGTATAAGAAGCTATATAAATATAAAAATATGGATATTTACTGTGAGATCAGTAGTTATTAAGCTATTTCTTATCAAGCTCAAAAAGTCAAGAACCACTGCCCCAGGAATTCAAGCTGTTGAAGGAAGTGATTCCTTTAAGTAGTGTGTTTGGTTGTTGTTTTTGTTTGTTTTTTTTTTATCATGCCACACTTTTAAACTAACTTACTGGGGAAAAACAGTTTTTTAAATAATTGGAAGTGAATTTCAGGACCTGCAAGACCAGATGAAACTTAAAAGAAAGCTCTGAAAATTAAATGAACAAAAAAATTAAGATATTGTTTAAAAAGCTTCTGAAATTTCCTCAGAATAGTACAAGCATAAAGGTAAAGAAACATTAGTCATTTAAATAACTGCAGGCTCCTCTTGCATGGAAAAGCCAGTGTGGAATAAAATAGGATATGAATTTAAAGTCCTAGCTTCTACCTCTGTGAAGACATTTATTCTATTACGAGCTTGAATATGCAAATACATTTGGGATAAATTCCAATTAATTAAAGGCAGGAATTTAAATTGTGGGTACTCAGTTCAGAATTAAAGTGAGCTTAATGGAATTCAGTGTAATGCACTTAGAAAGTTTATGAAAATTAACTTTCTGGAATGGCCATGGTAGACAAGGTCTAGGTTATTGCACAAAAACATGCTTGAATTAATTTTCACATGCAATATTAGTGCAGAAGAGCTATTTCACCCTGAATTCACATATTAGCTTGTTATGCATTAATTCTTCAATACAGACAAGCTCAAAGTTAAAGGATTTTCTACAGCTTTATAGGATTGAATTAAGAATTATAAACTTTTCACTTTTAGACTGTTTGTCTTATCCATGACAAATAAAGTAAAACACAAGTCTCTAACTAAAGAATGTATATATGGGCTTCATTTGACTTCATAGTATTAAATTTAGAATTGCTATTAATTTTATTGGCTCGAAGAATTTGGACTTTTTTGGTTCTACCTAGAGATGTGCCCCACCATATGAGGATTGGTCCAGAAGGGAAATACAAAATAAATTGTAAATGAAGTAATTGTTGCTAATTTCTTTTGTGTTTCTTCTGTTTTTATTTGCCATTAGTTTATCTAGTTCTAAATATTACATGGTTATCCTCGTTTCTCTTTTTCCTGCCTTTGATCTGAATGTCTCTTATGACAAGGGAAGAAGAAAATATGATGATTAGAAGAGTCAGGAGGTTCCCTGAACTGTCTCTTATCTTGCTGTTAAAATTAAGCCTACTTTTCTTGTTTTATTAGACTGTATATATAGTCACATATATATCACACACATTTGTTTGTTTATCCTGGACCCAAAATCTGAACAAAATTCTTGCTTCCTTCTTCCTTGCAAGAGAAGTGAGCACAGGCTCTTACCATTGTACTGCTGTCTTTGATAAGTAAAATGCAGTCTGATGGTTAGATTTCAGGTTTCTCCCTGAGATACCTTGAATTTCATATTTTCTTCATTTCATTGCCTGCTCTTTTTTTCTATCCTTTAAGAGTCCACAGGGACAATTATTTTTCACTGACTGAGTGTCTAAATATACACTTTTTTCATTTTTCTTTACATTTGGGGTTCTGCAACCAGCAAAATGTATAGTGTAACACACTGAAAACTATTTCAAATGGTAAAGAGTCTGAAGGTTATGAGGGTTGCCTTAGATTTTTGATGAGCTGCCTGGAGCTCAGGACATGGTCCTATTACTTATGTGCATAGATGCAGAACTGAATATGTTTATGTTGGATGCGTTACTCCTCAGGCTTGCTGGCACTTAGTTTCTAAATACTGTTTTCTTGAAGAAATAGGCTTGAGCTTTTCAATTAAATCTGCTTGAATTCAAGATTCTTGTATTCTGAAGAGGAGCTTTAAGGTGACCAAGAGAAATCCCAACTGCTTTTAATTTATTCAGCATTACAGAGAGCACAAGGGCTCTGACTGTGTCTCTTCAGGGTCATTGAACCTGATATGCCTTGAAAGCTGACTGTACTAATAACTGAGGTTTTACTGAATGGGCAGAAATGTAAGGTAAAAAAAAAAAAATCATGTTACTATAATTTCTTCCATACATTTAAAAATTCATCTCTTCCATCTACTTAATTAAAAATACGAACTTGCTAGAAGTGTTTGGAGAGCAGTATTTGACAGGATATGTCTTTTGATATTAAAAGTCTGTACTTACTGAAAAAATACTTTTTTCCTTCATTGTAACAGGCCAGAAACTCAGAAGTTCGATCAAATGCAGCATTTTTGTTTGTTGATGCTTTTCCTCTTCGTGATCCCAGTTTTAACACTGAAGAGATGGACAATGAAATTCAGAAACAGTTTGAAGAACTTTTTGTAAGTTTTAATGAAACTAAAATGTTTAAAATGAAACTTTCATCAAAACTAACTCAAAAATAAGCTGTTGATGCCATTAAAATTTATGAAATTTCAGGATAGTATCCATAGGGAAATAGAGGCCTGTGATGCAGAAAATACAACAATAAACCAATATTTTAAATTTCTGTAGTATGTTGACAGCAGGTGACACGCAGCATTTTCAACTCCAAAAAGGAAATTTTTGGCATTGTTTTTCATTAATCTGTGAATAAAAGATGCTTTTGAAAGACTGGATGCATAAGCAATGATCCTTACTTAACCTAGTATTGGTGAAGAGAGCTTTACATTTAATATGTAAGCATTCAATGGAAATTTAGTACTGTATTACTAAATAATTCTGAAATGAAGTATAATGAAGACAAGAACATAAAAAACTCTTCACCAGTCTAGATGGGTAGGAATGGGCATAGTGTTTTCATTAAGAAAATGTTTGGGAAATCCTGAGTATGGTTTTTAAAAATGTAATCGTCAGATAGTTGAATGAATTTCAAAGTTTTTATATTGTTGCCTAGGAACAGTGGCCAGTGTAAACTCATATGTAAATAGAAGTCCAAATATTCTTAATTAAGTCACAGATGCAAGACTTAATGTGAGCTATTTTTTAAAAAACTATTTCAAAAGTCCAATTAAAAAAAATTGGCCAATATTTGTCTTAATTTTGCTTCTGATTTAAATTCCCTAGTTTGCTTCATAATAAAATGCCTTGAGGGAATATTAATATTACATTTCTTTCATAGTATGACAATTTGCATAATGATTAAAATGTAATGGAATGCTAGTTGTTTATGATAGGTTAATGTCAAACAGCAGTAGAGTCACAATAATGCATATACTCACATTATTATTCTTCTGTTTTAGAATCTCTTAGAAGATCCTCATCCAGTTGTCCGCTCTACAGGGATACTCGGAGTTACTCAGATAACATCCAAATACTGGGAGATGATTCCTCCAATAATTCTTGCTGATCTTTTAAAAAAAATAACTGGAGAGCTGGCATGTGATATAACATCTGCTGATGTTCGATGCTCTGTTTTTAAAGTAAATCTTTTTTTCTAAATTTAAAATCATGATTGTCATTTTTATATTTTATTTGATGCACAGGTTTGTAGTATAGGCCACTTTAAGTCAAGAAAATTACTTATTCTGCAAAATGATTTATACAATAAAGTTCCTAATACATGCAGGTTTTGCACACGTTTTATAAAAGCCACATATTTGGAATGAACAAATGCCTTTTAAAACAGTGACTGTTTGGCTTTGTGACTCTCAACCACTTTGCATTTCTAGTCTTATATACATTGTTTGGACCTGATAATTTAGTTATTTTAGCTATTAGAAGTTATGCTTAGACTTGAAAATGTATGCAGGCAGATTCCAGTATGTTTCTATATCACTGGTTTTAACCCATCCTTAGACATGCATAATTATGTTATGATTTTGTACCCCACTTTGTGTTTCTGAGGTTTGGATAAATATAATTACATACTGTTTCTCTGGGAATGCCAGCCTCCCATGCATGGTTCAGTTTGTTAGGATTAGTTCAGCTACATCTTTCTGGCATCTGGTAAATAATTAATAGCTTGGACAGAAAAATGAACTCCCTAAGCAGTATTTGCACTTAAAAATTTTGTGTTAGATAGCCTTACTTTGGAGCTATCTTCATGTTAATCCTCACTTGCTCCACTACAGCTGCATGGAGGTCTATACTGGATAAGCAGAAAGTGCTGATTTAAAAATAACTTGGCAAAAAAAGACATATTTTTAATCTGAAATCAGCAGAGTTTGCTACCACAAAAAGTACTCGACACTGCGCCCTCAGGTAGAAGGCAAGACCGTGGCCTCAGTGTAGATCTGAAGCTGCTTCATCTGAAATGAGTTCATTGTTCACTGGAAATTTGAAATAACCGTAGCAAGTTTTACTAAAGAATATTACAGGAAAAATACACGTGCACAGTGTTTGTCCCTGCTTAATTCAACCTTAGAAGTGTCATGGTCCAGCTCAACAATTTTTAGCTACATCTTTTTGCAAATCTACTCTTTAATTTTTTTTTTTTTTTTTAGCATAATCTTTTTTTCTTGCAGTGCCTACCGATAATTTTGGACAACAAACTAAGTCATCCATTACTGGAACAGATCCTGCCAGCAGTCAAACACAGTCTTCATGACAATTCAGAGAAAGTGCGAGTGGCTTTTGTTGATATGTTGCTGAAAATTAAGGCTACCAAGGCTGCTAAGGTAGGATAAGTGACACTTGATAAGTAGCAAGAAGGAGATAAAATCAAGGTGTTTATTAAAAAAAAAAAACAACAACTTTTGAGACTACTGCAGACTACTAGTAGTACTGAGACTACTAAAAGGAAAAAAACTCATGCTTAATGTAGTAATACTCTTAATTTCACTTTTTCCCCTCTTTATATATTTAAGCATATAACTGAGTTTATTTCTAAGACTTCTGGATTCTGTCGCTATTAGTCACTTCGGTCCATTTTAAAGGTTTTGATCCAAATGTAGGTAGTAGTATAGAAGTAGTTCTTTCCAGTGATTTGTGAATTCTACTGAAATCATGTTATCCATTAAAAATCTTTTAAAATAAATAAAGAAACTGTAACTAGTCCTGGTGAGCTTTCAGCCTTTCCAGAGCTGTTCTCCACAGAAAAATTAGCTATACGAGATAGTACTGCATCTGGATATTACTACAGCAGAGATTTTGTAGACATGCTGGAAAGTTTGCTTCTTAGTTGAGCCAAGTACGCTCTTCTCCTTTTCCTCTCCCCCACATTTTTGACTAGTTTGGGATGATTGGTAGGTCCAGTAGCATCTCTGTCCTTGCCTGCTTTTTTTCAGTGGCTGCTGGCATCACAAGCACTCAGCAGAGCTTTTTCTCAGCATGTTTCTGTCTTCCCTGCCCTCTCGTGGGCGTGCCAGGGCAGAGCAGTCCGTACCGCCACACTTCAGCTCGCTAGCTCAAGTCAGGACTCTCACCTTCTAAAACCTTAATGCCTTTACTGAATTGCTTTTTTACTTTTGTTTACCTATTTTTCTAATTTCTGTTTGTCTTTTGTGGAAATGTCCTTCGGGATTTTGATATCTTTTTATAGTGATTTTGAACAAACTTTGTGCTCTGTTGTGGAGCCTTATTTAGGGTTATACTTAGGTGTCCAGCCTTAGGCATTACAGTGTCTTTGAGCGCCTTCTCCAGTCTCTGCTGTTAATGGTTTCCTAATTTCAATTTTATATTTTATTTTAATCATGTTTTTGTCTCTTGCTAAGCCTAATTATTAGGACATGCTTATCTTGTGCTAGGCACATACACTATATGAAGTCAGAGGTATGCATCTCTGTTGTTCAGGAGAGAATTAAATAAATACTTTGTCAGATTTTTAAGGCTTCAGTGCTCAAGGAACACATCTATCCCTAACACGAGAACTACCTACTTGCCAAATGTGTGCATTCCAGCTTTGATGACAAGATCTCAAAGATATATATGGAGATTAGACCACCTCAGTACCTTCCAAATTTGCTGCAAATATTTCTACTCAAGAATGAAATAATATTCTTCAATACAAAAAAACCCCGGGGGGGGGGGGTGGGGTGTGTGTGTTGTTTTTTTGTTGTTTTTTTTTTATCTGAAAGTGCACAGCATAATTAATTAAGATCTTCTCACAAAAATTACAAACGTGAGTAGTATTACTTCTGTTTATTCTTTCTGAATTTCATAGCGTTTGATTACTGTGTTACAAATAAGCTAGAGCTCTGTTAACGATGGGATGCACTTATGGTTTGGGATGGTTTTGGAAAGGGTCTTGTTCTATACAGGTTTTTAGGGCATATGCCATATTTGTAGGTAGTTTGGTCCTACTTTGTCCTATGATGAGAATATGAAACCTGGCACATAATGACAAATAATTATATTTTGTGGTGATATCCTTGTAGAGTAAACAATTCTTCCCTATACCTATGGAATTGCATTAGCACTGCAGGTATATTGAGCTGGAATTGCTTGAACCAGAATTTTAGCGGTCTATCAGAGATACCGGGAGATTTAGAGGTGCGTCAGAACAGTAAAGTAGCATTGTTGCAGCAATATATGACCTCAAGTAAACACTGGTATTTTGGTAAACATTAAAAATGCTCATGCTTTTCTGGTAAATGCTATTTATATTTATTGAGACTTCTGATGTGGACAACACTTAATAAAGGTGATTGTTTTTTCCTGTTTATTTTTTTAACTCCTTTAATATCTTTTTCTCGTTTTAAAAAGTTCTGGAAAATCTGTCCCATGGAGCATCTTCTGGCTCGTCTTGAAGTTGATTCACGGCCTGTGTCACGACGCATTGTGAATCTCTTATTCAACTCTTTCTTTCCCATTAACCAACCTGAGGATGTGTGGTGTGAGCGCTGCGTTACTCTAATCCAGATGAATTCAGCAGCAGCTAGAAAGTTCTATCAATATGCTTATGAATATACTGCCCCCACCAATATAGGTAAAGTAAAAAACCTTATGAGTCTTTGGAAATACTAATATCACACCATGTAATTGCTTTTAAATTTTTTTTCTCTAATGGTGGTACGTTGTTGCTAGATATTTTGGTTTTAGTATAGTACTAGTTTGTAGTTTTTGAAATTCTTGGCACCAGCAATGAACCCTGGTGACAACAGTCATAAGCTTTTTCAACAACGAAGAGACCAAAGCTTTTTGTTTCTACTCTTAGGTGCTGTACTATACTCTCTAGTCAGTGTTGTTATTTGGTCTCTCTTTTCCCCTTTCTCCTCACATGTAGCTTTAAACTATCTAAGTTGATATTTATTTATCATGCAGAAATAGTAAAATAAAATCAAGTGATTGGAGATCTTTATGTGGAAGATTCTATAGAAGGTGAAAAATATTTATGTCTGATAATCTGATTATCTGGGATTTGTGGATCAGTAGTATTTTCAAGTTGCTCAGAGAACAATCTATAAAGCCCTCCTTCCTATTAAAAGCTTCAGAAACTTTCAGTGAAAAGGGTATGTACTGCACAGAGTATAGCTGCTTTTTATAAAAGTGCTATTGAACCAAGTAAAATCGGGAAAATTTTGTTTCAGAGGAGTTCTGATACTATACAAACAAAGTAGTCAGCAGGGAGTGACTTGGGTAAAATGCTCAAGCCGTTGCCCCTTGACTGATTACCTTGCTAAGGTAGTTTTGAAATAACATGTGCTAGTGTATTTCAGCTAGTCGTACTTTCACCAGAGTGGACATAACCCTTTCACTTTTATCTAGAGATGAGCTCCTCATTAAGGATTGCAATGGTTAGGCTACTACATCTTTTCTAAATAATTGGAATTGATATTGGAGGGGATGTATTATTGAACATAGGTCATTAAATTAATAGCTATGCCAGATGAATGTAGGAGTTGTGGGAGCTTCCTCTGATCCTGATTTGATAAAGTGGTGGTTGTTTTTTGGGTTTTTTTGAGTAGGCTTTTTAAACAAAATTATAGAACCTGGTGATAATGTTGCCATTTTGTCTTCATACTTGAGGATATAAAACATTTTCACATTTTTTTCCCTTTCCTTTTACCAGGAAATTTTATCTTTTTTTTCCTAGTTATTTCTGGTTCTGTTGCTTGCTTTTCAGACTGGCTTTCCAGCATTACACTTAGAAGCATTTACTAGCAACACTCTTAACAAACAGTAAATGGCTAATTTATTCTTCTCATATTTAAATGTAGCTAAATTGATGCTTACTATTCGGCGCTGCTTGAATGCCTGCATCCAGAAAGCAATGAAAGAGAGTCTTCATGATAGTGGTGATGATGATGATGATGGTGAAAGTGAAAAGGAGAATACAAGTGTAAGAAAGTTCACTTTATGATATAAGTATGGTAACTTTTTCTCTGTGGTGCTTAATTTGAGACATAGGCAGTTAATGATATGACAGAAATCTAAAGGAAAGCACTTCGGCATCTGTGGAATTAGGAGGGGAGAACTGCCATTATGGTGTTTTCATGCCCTGCAACAGCAGAAATTTGGTGAAGTAGCTAGAATAAGATAGAAGAAATATGAAGCATATTTTAAATGAATACCTCCCTAATTCCAGTACTAATTATAAATTGGTTTGATTCTGCAATTAAATTATTCAAAAAATTAACATCACAAGATGACTCAAGTTATATATAGAGAGTAAGAATGAATTGTGGAGTTCATGTTATACAACAAACACAATGCCTTTGTGAAATTAATAGAAGGATTTTCAGGTTTTTTTGTAACCTTACTTTAACCTAAATTTATATTTGAGAATATAATAGGTAATATCATCTAAGTGTTTGTATTTCAGGAGTTGAATAATGTGTTGTCAATAAATGATGTGTCCAGCATGGCAAGTTTGTTGGAGATTACTGTAATTCTCTGGAGAAGTATTCACAAAGCACTAGATCACAATGAAGATGCTAAAGATTATGCTATCAGAAAATTTGCTTCTGTACTTCCTGAATATTTTAAAGTATTTAAGGTAAAGAAAGCCTAAATTTTCCTGTAAGTGCTTAGTATTTTCTTCAGATGCTTTCATGTGTTATGTCTTTTATCTATTTTCCTGGCATTAAGTATTCTTTTTTATTGTCGCTATAAACCATAAACAAGAGCAAGTTTCTTGGAATTCCACAAATGGGTAGAAGCTATTCTCCATTTGCAATATCTGACTGATGAACCATTATATGAATAGTCAGCACAGAAATACTTATGCAATACATTGCTCTCCTTGTAATGTTTTAATAGGATTCCATTCTTTTGAATGTTTTTGGAACTTTTTTAAATCAGTAACTGAAAATATGCTGTTGGAGAATAAATACTCAGTGTAGATGAGAGTCCACATGTTTTTCTACCCGCTCCCCCCAAAACCCTTCCACCACCACCGCTTCTTATTATGATCCAGCTGCTGGAACAGACAGCTGAAGCAGCTGAGGCTCCTTTTTCACTTTCTTGTGTTTGGTTTCCACTAATTTGATTCTACTCTTTAATGACCTTTTGATACACTTATTTATTGTTTGGGTTTCATATAAGCAATTAATTAAAATCAGTCATTTTCATATTTTCAGTATCCTTGATCTGCTTAATTGTTCTAGTGTTATTCTTCAGGATGCTGTCTTTTGATAGTGGCTAATAGTATCTGCTGCACCCTGTAGTGCATTTGGAAAGATTATCTACTGGACGTCTTTTTTTGTTTATGGCTTTTATGCTGAAGTATACTGAGTTATGCTGGCTGTTACACTTAAGAACATTTGCTTTAGATAATCAGGGAGTGGAAAGCAATTAATTGCTACATAATATTGTGCAGCACACATATACCAAATGCTCTCTCTACCCTGAAAGCATTTGTCAGAGACAAAAGTTGTCAAAGACATTCCAAATATTTTTTGGTAGAGGATGTACCATCCCTCCTGAAAGGTTCTGGTGAGCAGACAGGATATCCAGCTTTAGCAAGCAACCTCTTTGACTTTGATATTCTTACAGTGATTAAGTAGCTTGGATCTAAAAAGACCTGTCATCAGAGGCTTAGTTTCTAAAAGACTACAGATTGAAGCAGCGTGTCTCTTTCCTGAAAAGCTACAAATATATTTTTAAATGTTCTTTTAAAAATCATCTTGAAAAGGTTTTAGCCCTTCAAATATCTTAAGTAGGTAATAATTTCATTTGATTGTATTCATGAAGCTTGGACATACAGATACACTATTTTTGAAGAGTCTTTCACATAGATTGGTTTCTATATAATCCGAGTGAGACTGTGTCATCGTCTAGACCTTCTATTATGATGTGTTGTAACGACTTGTAGTGCATTTTACATTACCATTGTTATATAAGCACCCTTTCCTTTAGAGTCTTTTTTATAAATTTCTGATGTGAATGAATATTCATTTAAGGCAGTAGTTACTTGAGAGGAGTTAGATAGCGTCATGATTGTACAATTAAATATTAGCCTCTACTAGAAAAAATGTATGGTAGAGCTGTTATTTCTTTTGCAATGGTTATTAATCTAATAGAGCCATAATTATTCATGGTAGTTGTTCTGACAGTTTGTCAGAAAGCTGAATGATAAGATAATTGATAATTGACCTCTGAGAATAGGAATCAGAAGTTTCAGATTGCAAGCCACATGTTGTTATGAGCTTCTTTCAGTTCCATTTCTAGTGAAAAAAGGGAAAAAAGGAAATCCTTAATTTGAGATAATTTAATCATACTTTTTCAGTAGTCTCTTTAGTTTTGTGTGCATCTGTACATGTACATCATATACTTTTTTTATCCTAGGATGAGCGTTGCGTGACTCCATTGGTTATTCTGGCATCCTTTATGCCCCCTGCTGCTATTCCTACATTCAGGTACTATTTTTAAATCCAAAAGATGAATGACAAGAAATCTCTTGTTGACTGTATTTGTTAATTTTTCATAACTTGACATATTAAATGCCCGTTTGGATAAATTAATCCACTAAACAAATTCAATAAGTTAGTAAAATCTTTGAGGTGCAAATATGCCTTTGAGCCATTGGTGAATCTTTTTTGGTATTATACTGGTTGATTTTCTTTGAATTATTTCTGCACTGGATGTAAAGCTAATGCATCTCTTATTTTTTGTTTGTTTTCTTTTAAGCTGTGGTGTGATCTCCAGACTCAAAAATATTGACAATGGAGCTGACCAAAGCAAATATTCTACCCTGATAGACTGCATGTGTCGCTGGGGTCAAGTGGGACATATTATGGAATTAGCCTGTGATTGGTTGTCTGACGCGCTAACCCCAAGAAAGGTGTGCATATGCATATGTCAAAGAATTAAGGAACTGCTAGATTACGTAAAGGCATTGTGCTTTTTTTCTTTTTTTAATAGAAGAAACCTCTTTAATGCCATATTATTCTGCTTTGGAATTAGTTGTAAAGTAAGATACTAACAGTATTGTACTGGTTTTGTGCTTTCTTATTTAGAGTATTAATACATCTGAACGACGAGTACGTATCAATGTAACACATGAATCGAAGCCAGAATTAGCAATTGATTACATTGAATATTTATTGACTCATCCTGTTAATCGTGGTTGCCTACTCTCTGTTCCTAAAAAGAAACTGAAGAAGCTTTTGAAAATTCTCAGTGCTGCAAAGGTAGTATTCTCCTTACCATAACAGTGTTTATAAAAGAGTGCTTAATATCATATATTGCCTGAATCAAATTAAAGGCCTGCAAGAATACATAAATAAGATTCGTGATCCCTTCTTCCCCTCTATAAAAAGGTTTTCCTTTTAATTTGTACTTCAAACGAATATTCTAAACTAGAAGTATATTAGTTCAGAATTGTTTATAAATGGCAGATTTTAACCAGCTTGTCATTTTTAGGTGTCTCCAAATTTCTGTGATCTAGTGTTGAGCATTTTTAAGAGACCTGACTTTTGGAATGTACATGTAAGGAATAGTCTGAAAATCAGATATGGCATTGCAAAATGAAAGTAATGGAAAGTATGCCTGTTGGTTTTTTGGGGTTTTTTTGTTTGTTTGTTTTTTAAATCTTTTGTTTAAAGCTGTTGAGAAAAGAAACATTTGAAAGGATTTTCTGGAAAATATAAATGTAAACCTTGATATTTCAGGAGGTTCTTGGCTCAATTCTGAAAGCAAATAATGGAGGTTCTGGTAGCTGCAATCAAGCAACTGGCCTAAGAGCCTTCAGCCTCTTTTGCAGGTTGAGTATTCATCTTCAGAACAAGGTATGGTTATACCTTTTCAGTATAAGCTGGAGTTACAGCTGACAGTATAAGGAAATTCCAAAAGAATTGGAAAGACAATTGGTAATCTTCTTCTAATTTTTTTTTCCAGTTTTCTGAAGAAGGAAAAGATTACCTCTCACTTCTGGAGGAGACAGGTGCTTGGATAGAAAGTCAAGTTGTACCTTTTATACTACCAAGTAATCAAGAAGATGGCATTTCAAAATACAGTAATGTTTCTGAATTAATTATCCAGGTTAGAGGTCTCTTATAACATAAATCAAACTGCTACCAATCTGAAAAGCCATATATGTAGCAATTGTATACCGACAAACATAGTGCACTGGACTTTTTGGAGCCCAGCAAGTTAATGAGCTAATGAAATACAGTCCTGATTGTTTTGAGGTTACAGTTTTGTGCTTTTGCTATTCCTTTGATTGCTTAAAATCACACACTTTTTTTTTTTTAATTGCTTTGAGTTTAGTTATAACATTTATATTGTATAAATATAAAAATATAAAAATATAATCGCGCATACCCTAGCAATTAAATCAAGTAGTTGGAGTCACCAATACCTTGTTCTTATCTAGACTTTTTTCACCTACCAGTGCATAATATATATTCTCATCATATCTGTTGAAGTGAAGATGGAACATGTTTTATGTTTCACACTCATGAAAATGCCCACTCAAGAAATTTCTAGCACAGCAGGCAATGTAACCTGGGTGTACCAAATTTTAGATTTCTAACAAGTAATTCTTGTCGTCAGTCTCTCATCCCCCATATTAAATAAAGATAATGTTTATGCTGTTTTATGAAAAGTGCATTAACATAAATTTAAGATTGTCACTGAATCTCAGTTCTGAAAAGGAGAAGAAAATTAGTTGCTGAAAACAAGCGTATAGTTACCTGGTATGCTAGCACTTAATAGCTTGTTCTTCTGTAGCGTAGAAGGTCCTGGAAATGACATAGAATCACTGTAGCTGCATACATTGTGTTGAATAGCACAACAGAGGATAACTTAGAGGACCAGGAAGGTGGTGTAATTATGAGAGAGGATTTAGATCTAATCATGTTTGCTTGCTTGCTGGCTTCCTTCCTTTCTTTCTTTCCTTCGTGTTTCCCAAAAGAAATAGGTAAAATTATACCCTGAGGAATTCAGTATGCTTCATTCTAGTGCTCAGTCCCATAGAATGTATCTTTGGAAGTCAGCAGAGGTAGGGTGTAAGTTACCTAGGAATTTAATAATGAGGAGGTCAGTCCTGTACTAAATCCTGCTGCTGCATCCAAATGGCTTTTTGAAAGATATAAAGAGATAGGAAACTCAAACAAGTGTTGTAGTTGTTCATGGTACAGGTTTCTTGTGTGTTTTATATGCTATTATCTTCTCTCTGAATGAAAAATTTGGTATGCACGTCATAACTCTTGTGGCTATTTTTCAAAAGTTTGGAGGTGCAGAACTCAAGCTTATAGAAAGACAAGACACAAAATACGGAATCTTTAACAGCATTATCAGAATGTTTACGATCAATTTCCTCGGTTTGAATACGAAATTAAAATGAAACTTTATTGATAAGCAAGAAGATGGGCAGTTGTCACCTGTAAACCCATCTGACATATTACTTGACTAGCCAATAATGAAACACAACGATCTTTACTAGTAGATCTTAAAGTTTATTTGCATCATTATTTCCAGAGAAGAAACTGAGGTGTAAAGACTGATGTGACTTGTCTGGAAGTCAAGAAGAGAATCCAGGCCTCTTGCATCTCCTGTAATAAGCCACATGCTTGTTAAGCAGCTCCTATTTGCTTCTCACCTTGTTTACTGTTTTTTTATTGGCATGAGGTATTGATTGTGCTTTTTAATTGTTTAGAGTGTATATTTGGTAACAATGCTGGCATTAAAAGCAGACCTAGTTTGTCTCAAAATATCCATATAATATAGAATAATTAGGGTTGCTTCTTTAATACTGTTGTATATGAGAAGGGACTGGGATGTCTTTTTCCACTGACATTTCTCTATCACTTTGCTCATGACATATCTCATTCTTTCCCGTTTCACCCTTCCTTCTCTGCTTGGTCCATTACTCAATTTTGCACTTGCTATTATGGGCAGGGATTCACTGGGGGGCCGTTCTCTTTAGGCAAACTCTTGATTTGTTGAGTGGGGCTGGTAGGCCCTCTGATACAAACTCCAGTGTCACCACTGACAGTGTCCCTTACCCCTTACCTTAATTTGCCCTTCACAGAAAGCATTTGATTATACTGGGGGGGTGGTTAGCTAGTTTTGAATTGTCTTCTGTCACATTCCCCTGACATATCATTTAACACAAGGTGGATTTTAGCACTGAGCTATGGGTCCTTTCAGATTTTGGTCAAACGAAAGATTTGTACTAACTTTAGTCACAGTCAGTGTCCTTGAACAACCCAGCTCATGTATACATAAGACTGGTTAAAATTCTCTACTCTGTCTATACATTAGTATTATAATCTGTTTAGTATGTAACATGTGGCTCTAGGGAAAAGCTCTTTTCGTATGCTGTTTTTAATTTTGCTATTGAAGATAGGTAGAGATGTCATATTCTGCCTTGGTAAGTGTTAGGTATCAATGCCTCTGATCTGAGCTTGAGTAAAAAAGATGGAGGATTTACTGCCTTTTGAGAAACTGTGTTTACTGGAGGAAAGGGCAACAGAAGCATTTGGAGAACTGTTTGGAACCCCTGATTTTCAAAGGTTGCAAACTGAATAACTCCAAGTAGATGCACCAGCTTTCAAGGCAACTTGGCTAAGATTTCGTGCTTTTATTATTTTTAGGTTTTACTGAATGGTTATTTTACATAAATTTTGTTTCTCATATACTTTTGCATCTCTTTTCTAGGCCTACCTGACAGTATGTAAAGATGTCATAATGGTTGGCCTTGGAAACCTCACATTTCAAGCACGCCTTTTAGATACGGTTCTTTCAGTTATACAAACAGGTACAGTATTTTACTAACATCAATATCTCCAAATATACATTGCTGACATTTCTTATATTAGCCAAACTGTTGCTTTTAGCATTTTGGAGTCTGTTTCTCAAAAAATGGTGTTTACTCCTTATGCTAGCTAGTACTCCTTATGCTAGCTAGTACCAATAATATGGTCAAAAATCACAGCAGCTTTTCAGAAAACTGAAAACAAGCAGAGATCCAACGCAGACCCATGTCACTGTTGATAACTAATGTTTCTTCCTTGCTCTTAGATTCCAGTTATTATTATATAATTGCAGGGGTTTTATATAAGTATAAAGTGATATAGATAGAGAGATATATGCCCTAGGAGGCAACATTGTAGCACTATTTAAATTTGGCTCACATTTGGAAAGTTATGTCTACAGTACAGACAGAATTAGAGCTCAATTCCTGAAGAAATCTACAATTTTAATCCCTATACTTCAAGGACTGGAAGGAACACTGGATTTATACTTAAAATATTGATTGAACTGTATGAAAATTTCAGCTAAGGATGCTCAGAAACTAAATATATCGTCTACACTTGTAAACTATAGCTATTTATGTTATATAACTGAGTTTCATTCTAAGCTTGTACCTGAAGAATATCTCATTACAATTTTTATATCGTGGTATTTATCTCTTTCTCTAGAGAGAGGTGACTTTTGTGCTCCAGTGTTGCTGTATGCTCTAAAAGAAATTATTGAAGCTTCTTTAACTCAGAATACTGAGACAGATGAAGTGGCAAATCTTTTCCATGCTGTACAGAGCGTCTTCCAGAAAGCTTTAGAATGTGTGGCACGTAGGCTCAAGAAACGGGAGGAAGAAGGGATTCAGGTATCGTATTACACTTGAAATTACTACCTAATGTGTAGATGAATCCATACTTTTTACACAAATGTATTATACTTAGACACTTTGAGCTTGTTATTCAAGTTGACTTCTGATTAAAGTTTCAATTAAATTTTCTAAGTTTCCTCATTACCAATGGGTTTTTTTTATCCATTATTGGTCTCATCGTGACAGAAAAACTAGTAAACTGGAGAGCAATGCATTGATCCTGAACTACCCTAGTACTCATAGGTTATTAATCTTATCTGCAATTAAATGAACTTTCTCAATCCAGAGCAAAGAGTTTGATTATATATATTATGATCTTGGGAGGGAGGAGAAATTGTCATTATTTAATTTATTTCTTTCAGCCTGAATTATATCAGCTTCAAAACATGTATGATGTCCTGAAGTTCTTCAAAACCTCCTATCTTCACAGAAAAGTTAGCTTCTTGTATTTTATAGCAGAACCTAGATAATAGTGAGATGGGTGGATCACTCTGGAAAATTTGATGGTCTGCTTTTCAGGACTTCTGAAAAACATTCAGTTCTTTTTTGTTACAACCATTGTTTTGTTTGTTTCTCTCAAATTTACGAGTAGACTTCCCAAACATGTTGCTGATTCTCCCTCTGATTCCAGGTGACTAGAATACCTCAATAGCTTTCAAGGTGTGATCTGCACTTCTTCACAGAGAAGCTTGCTGAAATATTTCAATTATACTCAAGCAATCTGAAAAAAACTGATCTGTTTTTCTTTGGTTTTAGTTGATTCACTCTATTCAAATGCCTCTTGGAGAATTCATACGTGCAGTCCAGTGCTGGCATTCATCTTGCCCAGCAGTTCACCAAGGTGTACTCTCTACTCTCCTGGCTGCAATAGTAGCAGAGATAAATTATGTGCTACAGAAGGTAAAGTTAATGCTGACTTTTTTTTTTTTTACACTTACTGCTTTTTAAACTTTACATTGGAACAATAGAGCTATGTTCAGAAATTGTGATCTTTGTACTGCAGATGAGGATTTTGTGTGTCTTGGCATGGAACAAACAGGAAATTTTATTTGCCACAATTTCCTATTACAGTGCATCCCTCAGACTTATGAATACAGCCATGTAAGAACAGAGTTGTCTTGATACCTAGTTCACTATCTGCCTCTGACAGAAGAATTTAGAAATTAGGTGGTGTTGGAGATTAACGATATGGTTTTTGAGATGTCTCTCTGTGGATTTGTACTCGGTCTGGCGGTCCCTGTGGTGCTGTGGTTTGCATTTGTGGCTAAAACAGTGTTGAGGGCACACCAAGTAGTTTTGGCTGTGGCTGAACAGCGCTTGCAGAGTGTAAAGGCTTTCTCTCTTCCTTTCACCCCCTGCCCTAAAAAAAAGTAAGCAGACTGCGGGTAGGCAAGAGTTTGAGAGGGGACACAGCCAAAGACAGTTGACCCAAACTGACCAAAGGCAGATTCCATACCATACGATGCTGCGCTCAGCAATAAAAGCTCAGGGAAAGGAGGAGGAAGGGAGGTTGTTCTAAACCTACCTCACTTTGTCTCACCCAGCGTTAGGGAACTTAAGAAGTGAACCACTGATCTCTGAAAGGAACTGTCCCATAAGGTTCTGTAACCCTCTTCCAAAGTAGGCTGATGTCTTGCTTGGCACTGATCACTTATGCATTCTCTGCTTCAATACAGGTCTGTTTTCAAACTACATCTTTTTTTTGGTTCCTCTGTTTTTTGTTTAGAGGATTTCCAAATATCTGATCTCTGTTTCTTTGGAAAGTAAAGAAAGAAGCTCTAATGCTGAGAAGAATATATAGACAGAGGTTATTGTATGTGCTAAAAGTCCAAGGAACCATTACTGTCCTTGAAGGAGAAGGGTAACATTTGCAATGCGTGTTCCTAATGCAGGTAGTGTTAGGAGCAAATATGGCTAGTAAGATTGGAAGCTTTGAGAACTACCAAGGAAGAGCAGAGGTGCTTTAGCAGAGGCTATACTCTTACTGTGGTTGCTAGATATGTCAGAGCAGTGAATGGTTGCCAGAAAGTACTGAGTACAATAGAGCTGCTTCTAAGATTCTGTGTTACAGAAGGAACTGAAACAATACCAGAGATTTACCTGCAAATATTAATGTATCAGCTGAGGGGCTGTGGGATGACAGCATGCTCTTTACACATGCTGCAGAGTAAAAGTTTATGGTCTTGAATTATACTGCAGATTCATACTCATAGATTATGAATGTTCGTTGCAGTAAGTCATCTGAGCTGGGGTCTTCCCTGCCCCCAGGTTGTTGTACTAGTAAATCAAAATTCAGTTCTAACTAAATACTTGCCATGCTATTCAGAACTTGATACCAAAAAGAGCTGACACAGGGAATCAGGAAATCACTGTCACTGAAGTTATTTTCAGAAATTATGTATGCACACTTAAACTTGGAGACACAAAGGATACTCATTTGTGTTTAGTAGGCTGTGCCTTTATAAATAGTCACCAACAATGTAGTTGAAAGAAACTTCTGTTCAGAAAAACTGTGGAGAATATTTGTCTTGGTACAACTACTGTTTATTTGTTTTAGCCTTTCTAATTTAAATTTGTTTTGTTTATCTGGACACAACACAATTGGATTAAGGCTACTCAAAGAACACACGTGAATGTTTCTTCAAATTATTTAAGGATAGGTCTTGGTTAGTGTAATTACCGAAATGGAGATTTGCTTCGATGTTTTCTGCATACATATATTGCTTGATCTACAACAGTCGTTGATATTTTTCTTTTTTAGGCTTCCAGTGAAAAAGACTTAACTATACCGAAGACTATTTCAGACCTTCCTCCTCTTTCAAGCAGTTTAATGGCCATAATTGTGAAGTCAGTTAATGTTGTCAGGTAAGTGTTTCTACATTAATTTGTCCAAGGTTGTTGCTAATGTAGAACAGCTTATATGTTGTCAATAAAGTTTTAATTTCTAAATTCAAATAAATTTTGAGAAACTAGGTGCTTACTAAATTTACCTGCGCTACTTCATAATCCCTTTCCCTTGATATATTGCTTGTAGGTATTGACTGGGGGGGTTGGTTCCATTTTTTTACTGCTTCTAAGAGCACTTCTTATTTACAAGACTGTTTGTCTAAATGAGTTCTTTAATCACACATCTTGGCTTGCTTCTTTCATAAGATACTTATAAACATTAGTCCCCTCAATATAGAGTTATTTAGATGAGGTAAAATATTTACCAGAAATAGCATTAATCCTTTAATTGAACACCCGCAATGAGGTGACAAATGTACTATAGCTGTATTAAAATCACAAAATTCAAAATAGTTTTAAAGTATCTGAGTCCTAAAAGCCCCCAAAAGTAGGGTTATATCATTGTGGGGTTTTGTTTTTTTTTTTAATTTAACTGGGGTTTTTTTATTTGCTATATTTAGTGGGTACCCTGGCTATCTTCTAAAATTGTCACAAGTGAATTTCATTATCTTCCTTTGTTTAGTTTGTTCATACTCAATTTTTATTCACGTGACTATACACACCAGAGTTATTTTGAGTGATCAAGGGGCTAATGTGTGTTCCTTGGAAGTCTAATCATTCCCCATGACTTATCACAACTAACTCCTATTCTTAATGTCCTCATCTGACAGGCGTTGAATAGCCCTGTCTCTGCTGTCATGAGATTTTTTTTCCTTCTTAATCCTTCTCTAGTTCTAGTTGAACTTGCAAAACAAAGGACTCCAGAGAGTCCAGCAATAGGTTTCCTAATCCAGATCTTGTTCTTCTGTGAGACAGCAGCTGTCCATCAAGGTGCTCTCTTTTAGTGAAACACAATTATTTTAGATGCCTCTTTTGAAAGGAGATGCAGAAATTCAAAGAATTCCTCTGAAACTTTTTGACAGAGAGAACTGCTAGTTTGGACCAGATGAGTACTTTGATAAACATGTATCTGTCTTCTAGTATTTATCTTTTTGGTGCCAAGAAGATCTAAGTCAGGAGGTAATTTACATCTGATTCCACTGGTGCCTCAGGACAGAGACTACTTTTAAGGCTGTTTTCTTTTATTCATCTGTATTGATAGGCCATAATCAGAGTCCAGCGGTAAATCATTCAATATCTCAGAAATTATCATCTTTCCACGCCAATGCAAAAGCCTTTGACATTACAGAATCTGATGCGATCTTCTGTTCTGTGAACAAATGCAATCATCTTGCACCAGGTTCTGCAGTGTCTATTACATTTTCAGTTACTAATTACAATCTCTAGCACTGAATTTCAGTCCCCATACCAGCGATAATACTGAGTGAATTGGCAATATCAGACAAATTGTATGAGTGTCCTTGCCTTTGGTAGGGAACTATCTGTATAGGAACCAATTACTTATCTCTTTTACTTATATGTGTTTGTAAATAGCTTATTGTTCTGTTCTATTTTATCTTTGCCTGCAGGCTCTCTTGTTGAGAGGGAGGTAGGGAAAGGCACCTGCATTGAGTCTGCAGTGAGTCTTATTATAGGTTAATAAAATTACAGTGTTCCTTCATGGAACTAAAGAGTGTGCTTACTGACCTAAACAGTCATAACAACAAAGTGAAAACTCTGATTGGAGTACTGTCAGTTAGCAATTTAAGAGCAATATGAAATGTAATTGATACTTGGTCAGATTAGTCCACAATGATATAATAAAACTAATGCAATGCATGAGTGGCTTCATAATACTTATTTCAGAACATAAAGAGGTTTCATCTTTCTCAGCTCTTTGAAGCAATATTTGAGCTTCTACAAAGCTTATTTACTGAATCACTAGTGGAGGTTGGTTCCTTTCTTAATGGTGTACTTCATTTTGATATCTTAGTACAATAAAAGCCTGAAGAACAATTAAAGTCAGAACTGGGTATTTATGATGTTCAGTTTTGGTAACAGATAATAATGTTACCATTGGTATTTTGAAATATTTTAAGGAAAGTTATTGTAACATCTGCTACTCTCAGTTTCCCCTTTAGTTCTTCACAGAGCGTTTAGTTTTGTGCACTAAGGAGTATGAGGATTACAGATCTTGTCCATCTCCTGCTTTATCCCTCTTGTTCTTTTATTTTTCTCTGTTTTTGAGAATTGCTTCTGAGTTAAATGTTATTTTTACTCTTAACACTATAATGACTAATTAGTGGTTTCATTCTGTAGTATTGCCTTATTCCATTCTGCAGTTTAGTTTGGTTGCTAGAACTCTTCTTTGACTCCCTTGTTTCATTTTTCTTAACTTAATATATGTCCCAAAACATTTCTAAAGTTTGCTGGTAATACTGTAATCTCTTGCTAAAAGCGAGGCTCTTAAGATACATATAGAGTTAGTATTTATCTCAGACTTTACAATAAACAGTTGTTTTGATTCTGTTAGTCTGTCCATACTTTCAATATCTAAAATGTAGTTTGGAAGTGTTTCGGGGCTATATTTAGTTATAAACGTTCTTCACTGTTTTGTAATTGGAAACCCCTAATTTTGATGATATGCATTTTAGAGCAAAGTGTTAATTAAACTCCAGTTTATAATCAGACTACATGTAGTAATAGTTGTAAGGGCATGAGTAGTTACTAACAAACCATTGGAGTCACATAACATATTTTTTTAAACTTCAGTAGAAATTGAAGTTAGAAATTTTAATACAAATTATGTGGGTTAGATTCCAGTAGAACCAGTAGTTTTTTCATGGATTGACTTCCCCAAAATAGTCCACGAGCTCTTAATTTCTCTTAACAGCTACTTATTCTGCATACAAACTTTTTTATTTTCTGCCCAAGCAATTTACCATTCTGCTAACTCAGATATTCTCAGTTCCAGAAGCAGCATGTAGTCTTCAGTTACCCAATAACCACTGCTTTGTCCTGCATGGTATCTTTGAAGCTATGGTGGCAGGGTAGCATAATCACAAACTTGTTGTGTTCAGTTCTATTTTGAAAGAAACATGATTTATAACGTATTTTTGCTTTATTTTTTCCTCAGGTCATTTTTAAATGAATTAATGGAATGCATTCTCTCTGAAGAAATTGAAGGGATTTTTAGTCTAACAGCTGCTGTCTGCATTGTGATTATAATTAAAGGTCAGTCAAACCATTTTTGTCCATTTTTTTCTTTCTTTTTTTTATGTGCTACATTTTGAAAGCTGAGTTCTTCAACAGGAACTTCTCCTCATCCTGTTAAGTTACCATTTTTCTACAGGATTTAAGGTTATATCATTTGTAAATTATGTTGTTAAGCTTTGGACTTTTCAATCTTTGTCTAGCGATTTTAAAAATACAACTGTCTGCTAACTCATAGGGTCAATCTCTGTATTCCGGTTTGCTGAAATACACAGTAATTAATCCAGGACGGTGAAAATCTAATTTAATATCTAATTTTTCGTTAAACAATCTTTTATGTTAAAAAAATGTTTGATGAAAATATGCAGGGTTTTTTTTGATAAATCATTATTTTTGTCCAACTTTTCAACATAATCTTATTTCAAATAGGTAAGCACAAAACTTCACTTCTAAAGGATATTGCATCTGCCATTCAAAGGAAGCTGAAAACATTCAAGGATGCTGCCACAGAAGAATCTAGCAGCACTGAAAGGTAAATGTGCTGTGGGAAATGAACACTAACCTCTCCTATACCCTCTCTGCAATAATTGGCTGTGTTTTGTACTTACATAATACAGTTAGAGTGTTCTGAATGATTGCAAGGTTTAAAATAGTGGGTAAAAAATTGTGAGGTATTGAGCCCAGGTATTAAATTTCCTGCCCATACATATGCTGTGATTGCAATCTTTACATATTTAGTTTGGTTTTTTGCATTTAATTTGAATGTGTTGTGACATGATGCTGTATATTGCAGGGTTCAGTTCTGAAATTCAGTTCTGTTAGCAGCAGGTGTAGAACAAAGCAAGTAGTCTATTTACTGTTCTTATTACTAGAAGATTTTTCTCCCACATTTTGGTATTAGGCATATGAATCCATACCTATGCAGATGGTAAAAATTTAACCGAATATAACAGTGACTTTAAGACCTTTCCACAGGTGATTTTATTTTGCTCTTTTTTGGGATTTCGGTGTTCTATCTGGTTGACTTTTAGATTTTTTGAGATAAGTTTCTTGAAAGTGATTGGCTACATTGTATTTGCAATCATTTATTTCAGACCTGCCCAAGATCGACAATCATGATGAATGCTTTAGCCTTAAGTGTCTCAAACTTGCTTAAGCCTAAAAATTTGTTAACATTTGATTTGTGCCTAGTTATTGAACTGCCCATGGAATTAGAAAACATGCAAAGTAGACATTAAAAAGCACAAACATAGAATATGGAGAAAACAGACTATAGTTATGGACATTCATCAAAAAATACTGAGAAAGTTATTAATGCACCACAGTGGCCTGAACATGCAGAGGCCCTTGCAATCTTTAATTCTTCAAATTGATGATCCTTACTATTCAGTCAAACAATGGATGTAGAGTAGACAGACTTGAAATGAAAAAACAAAACAAAACAAAACAACCCCACTTCATTTTACTCAACAGTTTCTTGTGTGGCTCTTCAGTCCAGTATACTCCTCTAAGTATACTTCCACAGCATGCTCTTCTGGCGGATCACTGGCCTGAGGCATGCTGTTCTCTGGCGCTGTAATGACTAGACATAGACCCTTGGCAGCTGTGCTATGCCTGAACTGGTGTCACTGATTTAAAGCCAATGCTGAAGTTATGAGACGCTACTGTATGAAAAATAAGATAGTTTATCAAGGAGGCCACATGGGCTATATCCTTTCTTATTACGATACTTCAAATCCTTAGAGCTTGCACTTGAGTTGTATCAAGAAGCTCAACAGCTACACTAAGTGCTCTGGCAGTGGTAGAACTTTGAGAGGGCTGTACAGTAAATATCCATTTGGAATTGGTTCAGAAGTACAGAAGGTAAATTTGATTTTTCCAGTAAAAAAAAAAAAGCTTGATATTCAGGACAATACAATAGAGCAGCTGTGTTGTTACTAACAAAATATTCATTAATTCATGTAAATCTTCTATTGTATCAGAGCCAAAAAGGTATTATGTAACTCTCTTTAAAGAGAGATAGAATCTTAAGAACTAGACCACAAAGTTTTATTATATATACAAGCCACTTCAGTTATATACCATCAAAAATGAGATTTATTTAAAAAAATGAGAAGGGAAAAAAAATCAAAGCCAGTGCACCCTTCACTTCCATTTCCTGTCTGGCATAAGTAAATAGAAAACAGATATTTTGCTGTCAAGACTTTGAGTGGTTTCCACAGAGGACACTGTGCTCATGTAACATAAAATTGATAAAGAACCAAAAAATATTTTAAAAAGAAAATTTTTTAAATTAAAAAAAAAAAAAAAATCACTACATAATTGGACTTCTAAAACTCAGAGTGACTCTGCTTCCTGGGTAGATTGTTTTAGTTAGTTGCTCGGCTGTGAACAAATTTCTTTTGGTTGGAACTTAGCTTGGAAACAAAATCAAACAAAAATAAACAAAAAACATTTCTTTTTTCCCATGAAATCATTTAACATAGGGTTGCCAAGTGTTCTACTAGAATATTTTTAAAAATAATAATAATAATAATCTGGAAAAGAAAGGTGAGCAGCAGAGTATCATGATTCAGGATGCACTTTTAATCAAGACAGTAGAAAAGGCTGAGAAATTAAAGCAAATCTTAACATGATTAAATAAATAGGCACATTAAAATGAATAATTGCTGCCACTTGAGTGCACTACTGACTATAAAATTCAGTAAGAACACAGATAATTGCTTTATGAATCGTATGATAATCTCTGCCCAGTGAACAGGGACAAATCAACCTAGGAGTTGGGGCAGATGAAGAGCATAAGATGCTACACAGTGTTTTAATTTCATGATATATGAATGGCTACTTTTGTATAATACAAAACCAAGAGATAGCTGCAGATAAAATTAAAAGATTAGGAATATGAACATGATGATGGGAAGTATTCTTAACAAGAATCAGAATTGCAATATGATAACAAAATTCAGAAGCTATCACACAGCTTTGCAGAATTTGGGAGGATTCGTATTTGTACAGGTGTGTTGGGGATTTTTTCTCTCCAGAAGGGTAAAAGAATTCATGCCGAAAAAAGGTTAGGAGGAAGTTCTTCAATGATTAGGTTTTGCTTGACTAATTTAAAGCGTGTTTGCTCTTTCTTAGATAGACATAATGTTGGAGCAGGCTGTGGGCCTCTAGTGTCTTCTGACATGCCATTTGTAGTGCTCTGGTACTAGGGTGCTAATGTATAACTAAAATGTGATTATATACAGTCTGAAATGTGCCCTGTTGTTTGTAAACTATTTTATCAGCCTACTCTGCTTACCAAACCCCAAAATTTTACTTATGGTATGCTCCAAGCTAGATCTTTGATCGTGCCATTGAGCACAATCTTATAACATGCAGTGCTGCACTGATGCGTGCTAAAAGATATTACTGTTTTTTTAACTCATACTTAATAGTATTATTACTTTTTGTTTCTGAATGCATTATCTCATAATAACTCCTTGAGGGATTATTTTATTTAATACCCAGGTATACCAGGAAATAGTGACATTCTTTAATTTCCCAAGAGACTTGGCATTCTGTGCTAGCATCTTAAATTTAGACTTAGAAGTAATCTATTACATATTAGCAAAGAAAGAAAAAAGTAAAAATGCTTTCTGGCGTAGTAATTAAAGTGCTGCTCTTAAACAAGGAATCGTTGCACTAATTCAGAAGCAAAACTTTTCATTGTAATTTAGTCTTCCCTTTTCAGCTGAGTTAGGAGTTTAAGATGGCCCTGTGGGTCTATTATTTTAAAAATGCTGTTCAATGCACTTAAAAATTCTGGACAACATATTGTATATTGAGAGAATTTCCTCAAGAGTAATGGCACACACATTAGGTTAGTTTATAAAATGCAAATATTTATGCCTAGCAAAAAAAATGCAAATAAAGCTGTCAATGCAGTGATTTGGAGGCTAGAGAAAAACATTCCATGCTCTACGAAAGCAAATGTGCTATAGAATAATACCTTTGACTTAATATTTTGTATTTAATTAGCATTTTGATGTATCGGTATTAGAATTTAAATTTAGCTAATGGCTGTGCTGAAAGATATTTCTTTGGTATTATCATTTAGCTAGCTTCCCAAACTCTTTATTGCACTCTCATTGCATCTGTAAATAATGATTCTTGAATTGTTTTGTAATATAACTTTGTGTATGATTTCTCTGCCACCTATCTAAAAGTTCACTAGAAAAGTACCTGGTAAAACTGACTTAAATTTGTCTGTCTGGGGAGGTGTACAGTTATTCTGAATGACGGCTTGTTGTCCAATGTGCTGCTGGTGCGTGGTCCAACATTATAGATCTATTGTTTTACTAGCCTTAAATTCTAACAAAACATAATTTATACAAGTAGCATCACGTCTAAAATGACAGTACTTAATTAATTTTACTAATTTTGTAGTACATTATAATACTAGCTTATTTTGACAGTTGAGTTCCATCATGGCTTAAAGGATATAGCACTATAAAGAGGAGCATGTGACATGCCCATGGTGGCCTGAATTCAGGCCACCATCCTGAATAACTGAATAACATCCAGTACACTGATATGAAAATGCAGAGTGGCCACTTGGATTTCAGATCTTGTTGTCTCCTGATGAATGCCCTAACTCCTCATGATTAGTGACTGACTAACCTTGCTTATTTGGGGCATTGGTCTAGGACTACAATAATAAGAATATGGAGAAAAAAATGCTTGATGAAATACAGGTGACCGAATCTTTTACAGAAGTAACGGGAAGGATAAAGTTTATAGCGGTTAACAGTGAAATAATGTTTTGACAGAAGACCAAAGTGCTTATTTTTGTCTTTTGAGGATAATTTAGAGCAGTGTTAGAAGTTGTGTGAGAATGCAACTACAAAAGCTAGGTGAGTGACTATGTCAGGGAATGCAAGAAAAGAAAAAGGGCCTGCCAAACGGAAATTTCAGAGCTGACCTTTGAGATTGCTTAGGGAGTCACGTGAGGCAAAAGAGTCAGAAAGGGACTAAGATGGGTGTATATGCAGCTGAAGGAGGCAGCTGCTAATAAGGATAAGATAGAAAGCTCAGGCTTGGAAAAAAGTTGCCACAGATGAGGAGAAAAAATATGAAGACGGAAGAATGAGGGAGAAAGGAAGAAAGTAAAAGACTGAAGAGTGGCCTTAGTATGAATTGTCAGTAAAGGATTTGACTATTTGTGTTTGAAAAATGCTGTGAAGAAAACGAGTGGGTTCTTTAAATAGATGATGAAATATTAGAAAATGTGCTTGAATTGACATAGTAATTTAAACTGGCTTGCTGTAGATTACACTATAGCTAGAGATGATCAGCAAAAAAATGGAAAAGTTGAAAAAAAAAAACAGCCAGCTCTTTCAAAAGTAATTTGTAAAGGCATATTTAATACTTAAACTAGTATGGAAGAACTGGTCAAAGAAATCATGCGGCAGCTATACTCTGAGAATCAAACAGTCGAGGATTGATTTAGCACTGAGCATATCTAATCCTGTCACCCATTGTTTTATGCCATTTCAGAATCCTGTATGAATCATCTCTGAACATTTTGGATGAATTTTTGAATCCTTGACCACGCAGAAGCTTTTGTCATGAAAATTAAAGGAAGGAAGATGTATTGTAAAGGAAGGAAGATATTTTGTAAAAAGATTATCTTGTAAACTTATTAATAGCTAAAGTTTGTTTTCTGTTATTCTGTACATTTAAAGCAGGCAAAATGTATAAAAGTGTGTATAGAAATCATGTAATAGTAAAGATTTTTTCAAACAGCTGTTGTAAAGAGGTTATTCTGTATAAAAATGTTGTATTTGGAGGGGGTGTAAAATCAGTATCTTTGTTTTTATAAAACAAATAATAATTGTATCTTATATACTTTGTGATTGGGGTAGCACATAACCGCAGTCCCTGGGAAGACTATAGAGCATATTCCTAGAGGTTATGGAAATGCATTTCATTTCGAGACACGTGAAGGACAAAACGGTGATTGAGAATAACCATCGTGAATTCACCAGGGGCAAACTCTGCCTAACCAACCTGATTTCCCTCCCTTTTGCGGAAGAATAGAGAGCAGAGAATGTCATCTTTCCTGTCCTTAGCAAAGACACTTGCACAGGCTTATACAGTATCCTTATAGCCAAATTGGAGAGAGGTGGACTGGATGGGTGGACTTAGAAGGTGGGTGGCAAACTGGCTGGACCATCAGGCTTGAAGAATAATGATGCTACAAAGTCAGATCAAAAGCTGGTTACTGGTGGCATTCCTCAGGGCAGATACTGTTGCCAATACTATTTAACTTTTTATTAACAGCTTGGAGGACGGCGTGAAATGCAACTTCAGTCTGTTGGCAGGTGACACCAACTTGGGAGCAATGGTTGACACACCGAGGAGTAGCGTTGTCCCCTTCAATGGGATCCTGACAAGCTGGACTTAAGGATCAACAAATCTCATGATGTTCAACAAAGACACATCCTCTTCTACCCAGAATGGACAGTGCTGGTTTTGGCTGGGATAGAGTTAATTTTCTTCACAGTAGCTAGTATGGGGCTGTGCTTGGATTTGTGCTGGAAACAGCGTTGATAACACAGGGGTGTTTTAGCTGTTGCTGAGCAGTGCTTACACCGAGTCAAGGCCTTTTCTGCTTCTCACCCCACCCCACCAGCGAGGAGGCTGGGGCTGCACAAGAAGCTGGGAGGGGACACGGCTGGGACAGCTGACCCCAAGTGACCAAAGGGACATTCCACACCATATGGCGTCATGCTCAGCATAGAAAACTGGGGGAAGAAGAAAGAAGGGGAAGGGGATGTTCGGAGTGATGGCGTTTGTCTTCCCCAAGTAACCGTTACCCGTGATGGAGCCCTGCTTTCCTGGAGATGGCTGAGCACCTGCCTGCCCATGGGAAGCAGTGAATGAATTCCTTGCTTTGCTCTGCTTGCACATGTAGCTTTGCTTTACCTATTAAATTGTCTTTATCTCAACCCATGAGTTTTCTCACTTTTGCTCTTCTGATTCTCTCCCCCTTCCCGCTGGGGGGAGTGAGCGAGCGGCTGGGTGGGGCTTAGATGCCGGCTAGGCTTAATCCATGACATGGACTAATCCTGTATACCAGCATAGGTAAGTGCAGAAGGGCGGTCTTATTGCTGTCTTCAACTACCTGGATGAGGATTAGGAAAAGGCTTTCTCAGAGGTTTGTGTGAAGAGAATATGAGGCAACAGAAACAACTTGCAGCAAGAGAAATTCTTGTTGGACATAAGAAAGAAACTTTTCATTATGAGAGTGAATTGAAACTGGAAATGGAACAGGAGCAGGTTGCTCAGAAAGGCTGTGGAACATCCGTCCTTGGAGATGTGCAGAACTTGACTGACAAGGCCCTGACCATCATGTCAGAATTTTGAAGCTAGCCCTGCTTGAGCCGTGGATTGGACCAGATTATCTCCTGAGCTTCCTCCCAACTTGACCATTCATGTGGTCAGTGACAAGGGTACTGGAGGGGAAATGCCCTAGCTATTAAACATATACATGATTAATACATAAGTTAAATTGTTCTATGTTTAGCTATTTTTATAAATTAATAGTAATGATGTAGATAATGCAGACATGTAAGCCACTTATTTAATTTTCTTAATGTGACCAGATGCTCTCCTAAGACTAGTACTAGAATGCTGATTGCAGAATGTTATTTTGCCTTCACTGAGAGAGCTGTACGTTAGGTGGCTAAGCTCAGGGCGGGGTTTAACCCCAGCCAGCAGCTAAGCACCACACAGCTGCTCACTGACTCCCCCCACCCCCGGTGCGATGGGGGAAGGATTGTAAGGGTAAAACTGAGAAAGAAACTCATGGGTTGAGATAAAAACAATTTCATAATTAAAAAGAAATAATAATAACTTTAAAAAATTGTAAGGAAAAGCAAAAAAAAATAACAGAGAGAGGAAAATAAACCCCAAGAAAGACAACTGATGCAAATGAAAACGATTGCTCACCACCAACCGACCAATGCCCAGCCAGTCCCCGAGCAACGGCCGCCCTGCCAACCCTCCCCCAGCTTTCTATGCTGAGCATGATGCTGTATGGTATGGAATGTCCCTTTGGTCAGTTGGGGTCAGCTGTCCCAGCCGTGTCCCCTCCCAACCTCTTGTGCACCCCCAGCCTCCTCGCTGGTGGGGTGGGGTGAGAAGCAGAAAAGGCCTTGACTGTGTGTAAGCACTGCTCAGCAACAGCTAAAACACCCCTGTGTTATCAACACTGTTTTCAGCACAAATCCAAGCACAGCCCCATACGAGCTACTGTGAAGAAAATTAACTCTGCCCCAGCTAAAACCAGCGCAGCTCGTAATGCTGTGTTTTTGTCTGTTTTAGAAGGAGCTCTAACAGGAATCCCCAGAAAATGATTCAGCCACAGACTAAAAGTAGCATACGGTGACCAGCTTAGACCTGGATATCTAACACTTAGTTACCTATCATTAAGTGAAGTGATTCTCGCTGTGTGCCCGTGCAAACGGCTTATTGAGGTCTCCAATGTGGCACTGAAGTGGCACTGAAACGGAAATTAACAAATTTAACCAAATTGAGACGGCCTCCTCACTCTTGATTAAGATTTGTGCACAGTGTTGTACCCCCATCTATCTAAACAGGCATCTACTCTGCTGGGGTTTTTTCTGTGGCAAGAGATTGTAAGGTTTTTTTCTAGTATCTGCTCTGTCAAGTGCAATGAACTACCTTCACCCTGCTTTACATCAAATTCATACTTGACCTTAGTGCATAAAACTTCCCTACTGGATAAAAGCTTATTTAGCTGGAATGTTGATATTTAAAAGCAATCAAATTCTTAATAAACAACTTTACAAGAGGAAAGTCAGCATGTGTATGGATCCAGGACTTCCAGAAGATTTACCTTATCCACACCAGGAGCCTGAGCCAAAAAGACTAATGCTGCCACAGCAGGTAGCTGTAGATCTGCCAAGGGTTTATCTATCAACATCTTTATAAAAACTGCGTTCTTTGGCCTTCATTCTTCTACATCTGTTAACAGGCAGGTGTTCCAGTAATGACCTTTTTAAATCTTTTGATTATACAAATTACTTAATGAATATGTAAATCACAGTTTCTTTTTTCTGCTTCTCAGTCTTTCAGTATTTGCTCATATTATTAGATTAGAAGAGAGTCCAAATTTACTGCCTTGTTTTTCCTCAGTGTATAATATTGCTTTGTCAGTTTTCCCTTTTCATGGAATACTTGTTACAAATGTAATATCCCTGAGCCTGAACGAAATAAAGGTAATACCAACATCAGAAATATGCAGATTTCTTCTGAAGAACTCAGAGGTGCTATTGCTAGGAAGGGTAAGAAAATGTAAAGAGAAACCTTTGTCCTCCTGGTGGCTGGTACACAAGTGGTTCTCAAGAGTGTTGAAATCGTTTTGCGTTAGTCGTGCAGCTGCTGTATAGATTTTGGCTCTCTTTCTAGTCCAGCTCTACTATAACTGCTCTGACAGATGAAAAAACATTGGCTTTCTGCAACACAAATGATGTTCTTGGGATTCCTTGAGCCGAGGTCTGTCAGTGCTTTCTCCTTGGGTCTTGGTGGCAAATTTCACAAAAAGTATCATAAGAGGTCTAGGTTTTACTTGCTGTTCTCACTGCAAACTAAGTCTTGCCAAAATGTTAAATCCTTACATTTTCCTTCTGTTTCAAAGATGTAAATAAATAGTATGTTCCTTAAAGTGAGTTATCTTTTGGAAACCTGTAAAATTTATTTGTTTCACCTTATTGATCAGAAGTGCAGTTGAAGTGCTGTTGGGGGAGAGGGGTTGGTCTTTGGTTTTTGTTATGGAACAATCTTGGTGTTCAGCCACCTGCACTATCCTAACTGTATGTCTGAGAACTTCCCCTAATTTTAAGACAGACCCTTTGAGATCTGTTCAGCTTTTTCAAGAAGTTGAACTTGTCTTTGCTTAATAAAATTGCTTGAAATATGAACAAGGTAACACCATTCTAAGATACCCCTTTGAGCAACTTGCATTGGCAGCCACTGTTAATGTACAACTGCCTGAGGAATAAATTTTTAGTCACAGTTGTACCTGTAAGTGGCATGCCTATAGCTCTCTCTCCCCTTCACGCATTCAGTATAAACATTACTGAAGAAAGCAATAGCTTTAAACTATTTGCACTAATCTTCTATGTTTTAGCTTTATTTGTAGGGACTTGGTCCCTTTTTTGATGACAGTGTTCATTTGCTCTGTTGTCTCGCTGGGAAACAAAGTCCAGCAGTCTTCCATCTCTCACAGCTTCAAATTATGAGCTAAAGAAAAACCAGGAGAAGCTCTCGAGCTTCTTCCTTAGCAAATAAACGTCTCCAGGTATGGATCCAAGCACACAAACTTTCAGACTCCCCAAGGAAAAGAAAAAAATCCGCCTTGCACCTGCTGTTTACTCCCGTGATAGCTGCAACTCACTTTGCATTTAAACTCACATGTGCTGCTGCTGTCAAGTGTTTTGAGGTCTTCTGACTTACAGAAGGAAATCAGAGAGACTAATTTTGATAAAGTCTTTCCCCTCACTTGATAAATGCTTAGTGAAGAATACTTATGATAATGACTGCAATGTGAAATCACGAGACACACCAGCTACCTTGCAGAATTCTTCGCTGATCTGCTCCAGTGTGAGCCAAGAGCACTGTACAGCGTCCTGCCATGTCTGTGCTAGGAGTTCCTATAGCGGTAGCTGCCCATTCCAGACAGAAGAGCATGGCTCAGGGACTTAGGTCTTGCCAATTACCTGGTCAAGGGCAGCTTTCAGGAACAGCTGCAAAACTTTCCACAGGCAGCCAGCAGTTCTGCAGTTTCATTAAGCCCTGGCAAATAGGAACAAATCTTCCCTAATCTACTTCAGATAAGACTTCTTAGCTCTGGGCTCGTGTAGCTGTGTTGCTGCTTGTCTGAGCGTGACCCTAGGCACAGCCCTAGGCTTCACAAAGCTATGTAATTTTAGCTTTAATTTACTCAGCAATCATTAGGATTTTTTCACCGGGTTGGGTTGTTCGGCATAGACGTGTCCTCAGTCTTCTCTAATAACAGTGGGTCATTTGTCTCTGTCCAGTTCCACATCACGGTTCTGGAGAAGCTGCAGAAATGATACGAGTTTGTACTGAGGAAACTTCAGCAGCGGCAATTCACTTTCTGTTCTATCTGTTAGCATTTTTTGAAAACTGTCATGGTAGGAGTTCTCTTACTATTATTTTCTTACTGCTTATGACTCGAGGAAGTAGAAGCTGTTACCAGATTCTTTTTCTCCTGTGTCTTTTATTTTAACCAGAGTTTTGAGCACCTTGTTTTCAGCAAAATAACTTGGTTCTCAAATATGTAACTTTACACTTATTTATTTCATGGTGCTTATATTACTTCAGACTTCACATTACTAAATTCTTCCTATGTCAAATTGTAGTCCTTCGTTTGATATTGCTGTCAACTTTGTCCCAGTTTCAAATATATGTTCAAATTTCATTAGTTTATGCTTATTTTTGTACTGTCATTAATTAAAA